>NC_079196.1:17680882-18280882 GCF_029499605.1 Hyla sarda | reverse complement strand
CTGCCGCAAAAGAGTTCTGTTTAATCCAGGAAGTAGAATTAGTTTTTACATTTGACAAAGAAGGAGGTTTAGTTATGATGTCAGATTCAGCATGTTACATTTTGATTGGTTGTTTGACTATTGTGTCCGTATATATTGGCATATCAAGTGTCCATTAATTTCTTGGCAGAAGTTCCTCTACAGGGAAATTCCAGAGTTCTCTGTTCGTCAGATAGTTTGTTTTTCTACTCCTGCATGGAGTCATCCGAAGGCCTCCATCATAGTCACGAGCAGATAGCAAGCTGATCTATATGGGTTAAGGCAGTGGTTCTTAACCTGGGTTCGGTGAGTCAGTCTCTCGGGTTCGGCGGAGGTCAAGACACACACACCTGACTCCAGGTCCGTTGCAACAGGACAGCCAAACCAAACAATTGCTTGGGGCCCGAGCAGAGCCGGTGTTTGGCTGTCCTGTAGCGACGGGGCAATTCCCCCCCCCCATCACTATTAACTCCCTGCGGCCCCGCGTTAAGTTTAAAAACGCAGGGGCCGCCGGGAGATAGCGCCGTGCGTGCGCCCATAGAAAAAAAGGCGCCGAGGACCGGAGGATCGCGAAGGAGGAAAATGCGCGCTGGCCAGCTTGGTAAGTGACCAGCGGCATGTCCTCTTCGGTGCTCCGACCACCGGTCCTGAGACCTACCGCTATAGCCGGATCGGTGGTCGGAGCACTGAAGTGGGGCAGTACACAGGCATACACTGTTTATGGCTAGATGCTGTATGTCAGTAGGGGTACACTGCCTGCGCTTAATGTGTGGGGGGAACACTGCCTGCGCCTAATGTGTGGGGGAACTCTGCCTGCACCTAATGTGTCTTAATGGTTTTGTTCTTTAATGGTTTTGTTCATTTTGTGCACCTATCTATAAATATTTACATAAATATATACCTCCTAGTTTTGAATTTGAAAAAAATCATATTTTATTTTTCCAATTAAGAGGGGTTCGGTGAATGCGCATATGAAACTGGTGGGGTTCAGTACCTCCAACAAGGTTAAGAACCACTGGGTTAAGGGGTAGGTAACAGATATATTTTTCCAGCAGCAGTGGCATTTTAGTATTAGTATATTGATCAGTCATCAGAAACATAAGTGTCATCCCTATCTGTACAATTGGTGGTGCACATGGGAAGTCCTCATATGGGTCTGTTGGTGGAAAATGTAAAGCGTTATGACTATAAGAAGACGAAGAGGAATAAAATTAACCCCTCCCCCAACAAAAATTGTCCCGCTTCTTAAAGGGCTACTCCACTGGCCAGCATTTGGAACATTAAGTTCCGAAGGCTGTGTGCGCGCTGCGGGGGGTCGGCCCCCTTGTGATATCACGCCACGCTCCCTCAATGCAAGCCATAGGCTTGCATTGAGGGGACGTGGTGTCACGAGGGGGCGTGGTCGACACCTGTAGCACGCACACAGTGGAGTACCCCTTTAAAGGAGATCTGCAGCCATAGACACTTATGCCCTATCCGCAGGATAAGGGATAAGTGTCTGATCACGGTGTGGTCCAAACTATGGGATTCCCCGAGATCTCCTGTACGGGGCCCTGACTCCGTAGCGGCTCTCCTGTGCAGCAGGCGTGTCGACACACCCCTCCATGTATCTCTATGGGAGAGGTGGAGATGCAGAGTTTGTTCACTCCCATAAAGCTGTATGGAGGGGTCGTGTCGTTGACCTCAGTGCGCATTAGCCGCGCAGCGCAGCAGTAAGGCCAGGTCCCCGTATGGGAGATCATGGGGGGGGGGTTCCAGTGTCGATCAGACACTTATACCGTATCCTGCGGATAGGAGATAAGTGTCTATGGCTGCAATACTCGTTTAAAGGGGTACTCCGCCCCTGGCATCCAAAGGATAGGGGATAAGATGTTAGATCGCCGCGGTCCCGCTGCTGGGGACCCTGGGGATCGCCGCTGCGGCACCCCACCATCATTACTGCACAGAGCGAGTTCGCTCTGTGCGTAATGACAGGTGATACAGGGGCCGGAGCAGCGTGACGTCATGGCTCCGCCCCTCATGACATCACGGCCCGTCCCCTTAATGCAAGTCTATGGCAGGGGGGCGTGACGACCGCCACGCCCCCTTCCCATAGACTTGTATTGACGGGGGTGGGCCGTGACGTCACGAGGGGCGGAGCCGTGACGTAACGATGCTCCGGCCCCTGTATTGCCCGTCATTACGTGCAGAGCGATCTCGCTCTGCGCAGTAATGAGAGTGGGGTGCCGCAACAGCGATCCCCGGGGTCCCCAGCAGCGGCAGCCTGGCGATCTGACATCTTATCCCCTATCCTTTGGATAGGGGATAAGATGTCTAGGGGCGGAGTACCCCTTTAAGGGGTCTTAGAATATACCATCTCTTCATGATCTGTAGTGGGCCGATCTCTGGGACTCCCACCCATCCGGAGAATGGAGGAAACAATATTTAATCACTTTGTGAGATGGAAAAACCTATTAACCAGAACACATTTGCCGTTTGCCGTAGCAGCCGTCAGATCTCAGTCTTAGTATTTTGGAACATTAGACGCTACCGGCTGATTGTTTCCACGAGTTTTGATACAATATTCTACTGTGTTTGCAACATTTTAATAAAATAAAAAAAAAATTAATTGAATCCGTCTTGTTTTCACCTGAGGCTCCTGAAATGTAATGTTGGGATTACAAGGCAATTAACCTCACATAAAGAACGTTCTCGCCGCTGCCATCATTGTTTTCTCCTGGTTTTTGCCATAGGATGATGTTTTTTCCTAAAAAAAAAATATCCAGATATTAGGCTGGAGAGTGGCAGGTGCAAAGGTCATTGTTTGCTACTTGACCCACAGATTAATAATTGATATACCGTGTACGCATCGTGAATAAGTGGACATACAGTTTTACCTCTGAATTTATTGTAATATTTAATATTCTCACTGTTTTCCTGGTTATTCTTCAGCATGTTTTTGTTTGATTCACTCCTGGCAGAAAGTTGTGTAGTCCTCTTCTTGTCAGTGTGGTGTTGTCTCAACAGCTCCTCCCTCTCTCCTGACAAGAAGTTGTGTAGTCTTATAGTTGTCATTGAGCTGTTGTCTCAGCAGCTCCCCGACTCCTTCCTTTTTCAACATATCATCCTCTGCTGCATTGTTCTTGTCTCTTAGCTCCACCCCCCCGTGTGATGTCATCACCTCTTACCAGCCTCTACAGCTACATTACCATCTCCCTGTTATATATACACATACAGTGGTCCCTCAACATACGATGGTAATCCGTTCCAAATGGACCATCGTTTGTTGAAACCATCGTATGTTGAGGGATCGGTGCAATGTAAAGTATAGGACAGTGGTCTACAACCTGCGGACCTACAGATGTTGCAAAACTACAACACCCAGCATGCCCGGACAGCCAACGGCTGTCCGGGCATGCTGGGAATTGTAGTTTTGCAACATCTGGAGGTCCGCAGGTTGAAGACCACTGTTATTGGAGGTTATACTCACCTGTCCCCACCGCTCCGGACCCTTAGCGCTGCCCTGGATGTCGCCCACCATCGCTGTCGCCGCGTCCCCGGGGTGTCCCCGATGCTCTGGCAAGGCCTCTGCTTCCCCGGCATCCTCGCTCTCCGTCGCCGCCATCACGTCGCTACGCATGCTGCTCCTATTGGATGATGGGACGGCATGCGCAGCAACGTGATGATGACGATGGAGAGCGCCGACGATGCAGGGGATCCCGAGGAGGACACGCCGGAGCCCCGAGGACAGGTAAGTGATCGTCAGCGGACCACGCGGGGCACCGTAAACGGCTATCCGGTGGCAGCTGAAGCAGTCTACGCTGCCGGATAGCCGTTTATGCGATGGCCCCGACATACAAAAGCATCGTATGTTGATGCTGCCTTCAACATGCAATAGCCTCTGTGAGGCCATCGTATGTTGAAATGATCGTATGTCGCGGCCATCATAGGTCGGGGGAGGGGGGGTCACTGTATATATCTGCATTAGGACATTTAGGGAGCATAAGGTGTGGTTCCAGCATGTTGACTTGTGCTGAACAATATCCCAGGCAGAGGAGCAGAAGGGAATGAATACTGCTACTGTATTAACTAACTGCAGAGCAATAGCCTGCTGCATTCTGAAAAGTTCTGCAACAGCTCTAGGCTGGGAACTGGTGGAATTGCTGCGGAGGGGAGTATTCAGAGATGGAGGAATTTGCTGAAGAGGTAAATCAATGCATTCTGGGAATTGTAGTACTGAGCAACTGCTCAACCAGGCAGACAGGTAAGCAATGCTGTACACTTCTGCAGCATTTTATGTTTTTGTTTTTTTTACCTGACATGGAAGTACCTCTTAAAGCTCTGTTGTATTGATTGAGCTATTGGGTGGAATCCAACCCATACCTCACATCTGCACGAAGCCTGTATAACTTCCCTGTCTCTTACCTGTTCTCCAGTTTTCTCTCTTTGGCTGCCATTAGTTTGAGTCATGAGACCCATAAAAACTCAGCTGTATTATACTCATGGGGAACGGGGCCCATCCTGATCTCTGGTCTCAAGATCCGAACTTAAATGATGATGGGGTTTTTTTTAGCCATAAGACCCACATTTGGGTCACAGCTTGCAGCCATGAGCTAAGACTTGCATATTACTCTTATCTGAAACCGGCCTATTAGGTCCATTGGCTTACTATAAAATCGGGCCTATTGTGTCTGAGACAGGGTAAGGACTGGGACTGTCTACAACACTGCGGATTATGGGGGAGATTTATCAAAACCTGTGCAGAGGCAAAGTTGCCCAGTTGCCCATAGCAACCAATCAGATCGCTTCTTTCATTTTGCAGAGGCCTTGTTAAAAATGAAAGCAGCGATCTGATTGGTTGCTATGGGCAACTCGGCAACTTTGCCTCTGCACAGGTTTTGATAAATCTCCCCCTATGTTTGTATTGTCCGGATACCAATGGTCCAGCTACTATCCTAAGATGGTTGTCAGGTAGCTGAGAACGACTGGGACAGGGAGACTGATCAGGGTTGAGGAAAAGCTGAATGGAGCAAAGTATAGAGATATTCTTAATGAAAACCTGATCCAGAGCACTCTGGACCTCAGACTGGGGTGAAGTTTCACCTCCCAACAAGACAATGGGGGAGATTTTTCAAAACCTGTCTAGAGGAAAAGTTGCTGAGTTGCCCATAGCAACCAATCAGATCGCTTCTTTCATTTTGCAGAGGCCTTTTCAAAAATGAAAGAAGCGATCTGATTGGTTGCTGTGGGCAACTCGGCAACTTTTCCCCCAATGATTCTAAGCACATGACCAAGACAACACAGGAGCGGCTTAGGGTCAACTCTGTGAATGTCCTTGAGTGGCCCAGCCAGAGCCCGAACCCAATGGGACTCAATATCTGGGGAGACCTGAAAATGGCTTCTACCGATGGTCCTCATCCAACCTGACAGCCTGGGGGGATCTGCAGAGAAGAATGGCAGAAAATCCCCAAATCCAGGTGTGTAAACCTTGTGGCCTCATCCCCCAAGAAGACCCAAGGCTGGAATCACTGCCAAAGGGGCTTCAACTAAGTCCTGAGTAAAGGGTCCATAAATAAATGACTAAATATTTGTCACATTCCGTGTGACCACTTTGTCATTATGGTGTATAAAAGGAAAATAATAGAGGAAAACAATAAAAAAAAAAAAAAAAATAATTTAGCACAAGGAGCAACATAACAAAATGGAGAAAAAAGTGAAAGGGTCTGAAAACTTTCTGAATATGTTGTATATTTACATATATAAGATACTCCCATCCAAAGGCATTGAGCGCATTATGGATAACATCCCTCGGTAAATCATTCCTGTACGTACGTACACGTACTTCTGTAAGTGCTGGAAAATCACCTTAGGACCGCACGTTCCTCCTTGACCAGGTGAGACGCAGGACATCTTCTTACAGGAATAATATAGGAGGTGACACCGGTTATAAGAAGAGGGAACGGCGCTCGGGAGTGCAGTAACTCAGATGTGCGGTAATGAGAAGGATGGATGGCTCCTGATATAAAAGTGATTAAAGACCTTTAATTAAAATACAGATGCAGCACGACGTGGAGCTGGGCGCTCGCTCGCTTCTTCGCTCTCTACAGCGGCCTGCAGGAGAAACCGGGGACTGCTTTAATATGCGCAGCCTTCAAACATCCTTCCACCGGCTTATAAATGTCAAACTGAAAAGGTAACATTTACCTCCAGCCAAAAAATGTATCGCCAATGCCTTAAAGTGGTATTCCGATCTTGTAAAGCCGTGTTTCCCAACTGGTGTGCCTTAGTGTAATAATGGGTTACACTAAGCACTAAACTGCTGCTGTGGGGATAATAGGGAAACCTTGATTTACTTATTAGGGACAGTAAAAGAAACAGCAGCACAGCAAGGAAGGGGTTAGACCAGTGTTTCCCAACCAGTTTGCATCCAGCTGTTGCAAAACTGCATTGACAGCCTTCTGAAGAGCAATGGGTTAGAGACTAGTACTTTAGATAATTGTTCTCCAACCTGTTACAAACTACAACTCCCAGCGTGCCTTGTTGAAGACTAGTGCTTTAGATTGTTGTTCTCCAGTCTTTTGCAAAACTACAACTCCCATCATACCCTGTCGGAAACTAGTACTTTAAATTGTTGTTCTCCAACCTGTTGCAAAACTACAACTCTCAGCATACCCTGTTGGAGAATAGTGTTTTTAGATTGTTATTCTTCATCTTCTTGCACAACTACAACTCCCACTATACCCTGTTGGATACCGGTGCTTTAGATTGTTGTTCTTCAACTTGTTGCAAAACTACAACTTCCAGCATATCCTGTCGGAAACTAGTACTTTAAATTGTTGTTCTCCAACCTGTTGTAAAACTAAAACTCCCAGCATACCCTGACAGCCTTCTGGAGAGCAATGGGTTGGAGACTAGAGCTCCAGATTGTTTGTTTTTCTTCAACTTGTTGCAAAACTACAACTCCCCACATGCCCCAAAAGACTTCTGGAGAGCAATGGGTTGGAGATTAGTGCTTTAGATTGTTGCTCTTTAACTTAGTGCAAAACTACAAATCCCAGCATGCCTCGACAGCCTTTTAGAGAGCAATGGGTTGGACACTAGTGTTTTAGATTGTTCTCTAACATTTTTAAAAACTACAACTCCCAGCATACCCTGTTGTAGACTAGTGCTTTAGATTGGTGTTCTTCAAAGTGCTGCCAAACTACAACTCCCAGCATACCCTGTTGTAGACTAGTGCTTTAGATTGGTGTTCTCCAACCTTTTGCAAAACTACAACTCCCAGCATACCCTGTTAGAGACTAGTGCTTTAGACTGTTGTTCTCAAGCCTTTAGCAAAACTACAATGCCCAGCATGCCCTGAGAACCTTCTGGAAAGCAGTGGGTTGGAGACTAGTGCTTTAGATTGTTGTTCTCAAACCTTTAGCAAAACTACAACTCCCAGCATGCCCTGTTGTAGACTAGTGCTTTAGATTGGTGTTCTCCAACCTGTTGCAAAACTACAACTCCCAGCATACCCTGTTAGAGACTAGTGCTTTAGACTGTTGTTCTCCAACCTTTAGAAAAAAACTACAATGCCCAGCATGCCCTGAGGACCTTCTGGAAAGCAGTGGGTTGGAGACTAGTGCTTTAGATGGTTGTTCTCCAACCTGTTGCAAAACTACAACTCCCAGCATGCCCTGTTGTAGACTAGTGCTTTAGATTGTTGTTCTCCAACCTGTTGCAAAACTACAACTCCCAGCATGCCCTGACATCCTTCCGGAGAGCAAAGGGTTGGAGACTAGAACTCCAGATTGTTATTCTTCAACTTTTAAAACTACAACTCCCAGCATGCCCTGTTGTAGACTAGTGCTTCAGATTGTTGTTCTTCAAAGTGTTGCAAAACTACAATTCCCAGCATGCCCTGTTGGAGACAAGTGCTTTAGAGATTTATTCACCAACCTGTTGCACAACTACAACTCCCAGCATACCCTGTTAGAGACTAGTGCTTTAGACTGTTGTTCTCCAACCTTTAGAAAAAACTACAATGCCCAGCATGCCCTGAGGACCTTCTGGAAAGCAGTGGGTTGGAGACTAGTGCTTTAGATGGTTGCTCTCCAACCTGTTGCAAAACTACAACTCCCAGCATGCCCTGTTGTAGACTAGTGCTTTAGATTGTTGTTCTCCAACCTGTTGCAAAACTACAACTCCCAGCATGCCCTAACATCCTTCCGGAGAGCAAAGGGTTGGAGACTAGAACTCCAGATTGTTATTCTTCAACTTTTAAAACTACAACTCCCAGCATGCCCTGTTGTAGACTAGTGCTTCAGATTGTTGTTCTTCAAAGTGTTGCAAAACTACAATTCCCAGCATGCCCTGTTGGAGACAAGTGCTTTAGAGATTTATTCACCAACCTGTTGCACAACTACAACTCCCAGCATACCCTGTTAGAGACTAGTGCTTTAGACTGTTGTTCTCCAACCTTTAGAAAAAACTACAATGCCCAGCATGCCCTGAGGACCTTCTGGAAAGCAGTGAGTTGGAGACTAGTGCTTTAGATGGTTGTTCTCCAACCTGTTGCAAAACTACAACTCCCAGCATGCCCTGTTGTAGACTAGTGCTTTAGATTGTTGTTCTCCAACCTGTTGCAAAACTACAACTCCCAGCATGCCCTGACATCCTTCCGGAGAGCAAAGGGTTGGAGACTAGAACTCCAGATTGTTATTCTTCAACTTTTAAAACTACAACTCCCAGCATGCCCTGTTGTAGACTAGTGCTTCAGATTGTTGTTCTTCAAAGTGTTGCAAAACTACAATTCCCAGCATGCCCTGTTGGAGACAAGTGCTTTAGAGATTTATTCACCAACCTGTTGCACAACTACAACTCCCAGCATACCCTGTTAGAGACTAGTGCTTTAGACTGTTGTTCTCCAACCTTTAGAAAAAACTACAATGCCCAGCATGCCCTGAGGACCTTCTGGAAAGCAGTGGGTTGGAGACTAGTGCTTTAGATGGTTGCTCTCCAACCTGTTGCAAAACTACAACTCCCAGCATGCCCTGTTGTAGACTAGTGCTTTAGATTGTTGTTCTCCAACCTGTTGCAAAACTACAACTCCCAGCATGCCCTAACATCCTTCCGGAGAGCAAAGGGTTGGAGACTAGAACTCCAGATTGTTATTCTTCAACTTTTAAAACTACAACTCCCAGCATGCCCTGTTGTAGACTAGTGCTTCAGATTGTTGTTCTTCAAAGTGTTGCAAAACTACAATTCCCAGCATGCCCTGTTGGAGACAAGTGCTTTAGAGATTTATTCACCAACCTGTTGCACAACTACAACTCCCAGCATACCCTGTTAGAGACTAGTGCTTTAGACTGTTGTTCTCCAACCTTTAGAAAAAAACTACAATGCCCAGCATGCCCTGAGGACCTTCTGGAAAGCAGTGGGTTGGAGACTAGTGCTTTAGATGCTTGCTCTCCAACCTGTTGCAAAACTACAACTCCCAGCATGCCCTGTTGTAGACTAGTGCTTTAGATTGTTGTTCTCCAACCTGTTGCAAAACTACAACTCCCAGCATGCCCTGACATCCTTCCGGAGAGCAAAGGGTTGGAGACTAGAACTCCAGATTGTTATTCTTCAACTTTTAAAACTACAACTCCCAGCCTGCCCTGTTGTAGACTAGTGCTTCAGATTGTTGTTCTTCAAAGTGTTGCAAAACTACAATTCCCAGCATGCCCTGTTGGAGACAAGTGCTTTAGAGATTTATTCACCAACCTGTTGCACAACTACAACTCCCAGCATGCCCAGACATCCTTCTGGAGAGCAACGGATGGGAGACTAGAACTCCAGATTGTTTTTCTTCAACTTTTAAAACTACAACTCCCAGCATGCCCTGTTGAAGACTAGTGCTTTAGATTGTTGTTCTCCAACCTGTTGCAAAACTACAACTCCCAGCATGCCCTGACAGCCGAAGGCTGTCAGGGCATGCTGGGGGTTGTAGTTTTGCAACATTAGGCTTCAATAATCTGCAGTACATCTCCCAAACATTGAAGCCTAACATCGGAGACACCATCCTAATCCTTAATCGACTCTAGAAAATGCATAAGATGTGATTTTCCTGTCGCACCCTGAGAAGCTATTCCGGGAAATCGAGCTGACATTTCTCCCATACCTGCTGCTTTTATCACATCCCGGAGATTAGCTCCCCCTCCCCCCCACCCCAGTAATGATGGCGGCGCCCAGGATGGGTGCCATTGGTGTGCTAATCAGACCATTTCTCTTGAAATTACAGAATGTAACCCAAAATGACTGAGGGGTGCTGGAAGAGTGAGTATTACAGGTTCTATTTATGCACCGCCAAGAATTGTATGAAAAAAAAAAAAAAAAAACGAAATAAAAAAAATAAAAAATAAAAACCTTGCATAAAGATAGTGGAATCAGCAGCTTGGTTCACAGACGAGCAATGAAAAGCCCCTTCTCGGCTGCCTGCTGACAATGAATATTCCACTGCTAGCAGGCAGCTCTGCGAAGATGACCTCAGCCGCCCTACGCTGCCTTTTTCTTTTTTTTTTTGGAGTCATTTTGGATCAAATTAACTTTTATGGGGGGGAAGAAGAAAGAAAGTTTTACTGGCGGAACTTTTGGAAAGAGTCATATGTGTCGTGTTCATCCGCAGTCAAAGGTCGGCTGCGCAGCTGGCGGGAAGGGACAAAAGTAGTCTAAGTGCCGCAGCCGCCGGGTCAGCCACAGATAGATCAGTGTTTTCCAACCAGGATGTCTCCAGCTGAAACTACAACTCCCAGCATGCCCCAGGGAGCCATAGGTCGCCCAAGTGGAGTCTAAGTGCCACAGCTGTTGGGTCAACCAACGACCTGACATTGATGCTATAATTAGAACAGTGTTTTCCAACCGGGGTGCCTCCGGCTGTTGCAACACTACAACTCCCAGCATGCCCCGAGCAGTCAAAAGTCATCCATATGGAGGCAAAAGGTCGTCCAAGTGGAGGCAACATGGGACGGAGTGGTCTAAGTGCAGCAGCTGTCGGGTCAACCAGTGATCTGACATTGACACTACAATTAGATCAGTGTTTCCCTACCAGGGTACCTCCGGCTCTTGCACAACAACAACTCCCAGCATGCCTCCAACAGTCAAAGGTCCTCCGTGCAGCCGCAGGTAGAACCTAAGTGGAGCCAACGAGGGACAAATAGTCCAAGTGATTGTGTCAACTACCAATCTGACATTGATGTGACAGTGTTTCCAAACCAGTGTGCCTCCAGTTGTTGCAAAACTACAACTCCCAGCATTCTCCAAATAGTCAAAAGTCATCCATGCAGCCTCAGGGAAAACCTGAGTGGAGCCAACAAGGGGCAAAGTAGTCTAAGTGCCGCAGCCGATGGGCCAACCACCGTTTTGACGTTGATGCTACAATTAGACCAGTGTGCCTCCAGCTGTTACAAAACTACAACCCCCACCAGGCCTGGACGGCACTACAGTCTATGAGACAGTGCACGTTCGCGCAGTCCTACTGCCAAATATTTCAATGGCTCCTACTGCCAGCGGAATGTCTGCCGTCTGAACAAGCCATAAATAATCCTAAAAAGAGGTTGAAACTTATAAGTTTGCAACAGACAATGACTCAATATTTCCTTTGCCGCAGTTTTGGAACATCTCATCTAGTGTTTCCTAGTGATGGTTTTGGACCTTCTAGAAGTTTCTCCCATCTGCCATCACGGCCATTGGGTTTTTCGATCACCTCTCTTAGGGGGGGTTCACACTACGTTTCGTTAATACGGGAACTGGATTTAGCTGGGGGGAGTGAGCGCTCCCGTATCCCAGCCAGCCCCGACCCTGATCTCATTCATTTGAATGAGCATATAGTCATATAGTGACTCCGTATCCGGTTTTCTGACCAGACCTAAAACTGTGGTATACAGGTAGTTTTAGGTCCAGTCAGAAAACCGGATATGGGGCAAAAATGTAGTGTGAACCCACCCTTACCAAGGCCCTTCTCCCCCATTACTTAGTTTGGTGGGGCGGCAGCTCTAGGAAGAGTCCTGGTTTTTCCTTTTTCTTCCAAGTAAGAAATATGGAGGCCACTGTCTTGGAAAATGTTTTTGTCCCCTTCTCCAGATCTGTGCCCCCCACACATTCCTGTCTCTGAGCTCTACAGGCAGTTTTTTCCTGCTCATTGCTTGATTTTGCTCTGATATGCATTGTCAGCTGTGAGACCTTATATAGACAGTGTCTTGTCCGATCAGCCGAATTTACCACTGGTGACTCTGACCAAGATGGAGAAACATCTCAGAGATGATCAAGAGAAATGGGAGGAGCCAGAGATAAATATCACGTCATAGCAAAGGGTCTGAATACTTTGTGTTTTATTTTTAATTTAAATAAAATTTATTTTTGAACATTCTGTTATCATTTTGTCATGATGGAGTACTGAGTGCGGAATGATGGGGGAATACTTCCATATTTTTTATTTTAGCACAAGGAGCATGTGACATGCCCTATCACACCTTATTGGTCCAGCCAAGACATTAGAGAGAGTGTGATGGTGCAAGGGTTAAGGCCACCAGACCTCTGGGTATCCACTACTAGTCCCAGCAAGTCACCAAATTAACCCTTAGATAAACGAGTTTCACCAGAGCTTCCTTCAGAAAGGTGAGCTCATATATTTAGAGATCAAAGACCAGAGCTGATTAATGAAACATTTAATCTGATAAAAGGTATCACAGTGCTATATATATATATATATATATATATATATATATATATATATAAATACAGAAACAAATGACATACAGGTACAAAAATATATAAAAAAGTTTGGCAAGACAAGTTCAGAAAACAAAAGATGAAGTTCTTACAGCATGATGATATAGCCGTCCTTGGGAGTGAGAGTCCAGCTCTTGTCAGCTTTTTGCACAGCCTTCAACCACAGTTGAGTCCAGCATTTTAAATCTTATCTCTGCTTCTTTGGAGGGAAACTCCATTCCCCCCCTCCCCTCTGATCCCACCAGTTGGGGCATCTCTCTTCCTGACCCCTTACCAATCAGCCAGACCCCAATAAAAGGCAATACACAAAAACAAAGGATACACCATCTGAATGACCCCTCACTCATGTCTTGGATAATACATCACACAGATACAATTATAATACACATGTAGGATTCAATAATCAGGCCTTGGGCCTGACAGAGCAACATAACAAAATGAAAAAAGGGTCTGAAGACTTTCCGAATGCACCGTATGTCACCTTGAGGTTTGCTACAAAATCAATATAAAATTTTGTGCAACTTGGTGCATTTTAAACCACACCTCTTTGCCTTTAAACCACTTCCATGATGGGAGTTGTAGTTTTGGGGTAGCTGGAGAGCAACAAATTAGAGAACATTAATCTAATGTGTATAGCAGAGTTTCTCAAAAAGCCACATTTCTTCATCCCTCCTCCATGCTCCTGTGTTGGCGTTACTAGTGGGATGCTATGAAATCTGGTTGACAACCTCTATGGGCATGCTGGGAGTTGTAGTTTTGCAACAGCTGGAGGCAACACTTGTTGGGAAACACTGATCTTGTTGATAACATTAAAAGTCTAAGATCTGAAATCGTCATCTAAATGCTCTAGTACAAAAAGCAACATTTCTGCAACCCTCCCCCATGTTGGCGTTACTAGCGGGATGCTATGACATCTGGGTGACAACCTCTATGGCCATGCTGGGAGTTGTAGTTTTGCAACAGCTGGAACCACACTGGTTGAGAAACACTGATCTAGTTGATAACATTTAAGGGTACGTTCACACGCGCTGATTTTTTAGCGGGTTTTCTGCTGCATATTTGAAAGTGGGCGGGCTCTTCTCGGCTGTCCGCAGCAGATTTTCCGTGGCGGAATTTACGCTGTGGAAAATCCGCCACAGTCCCTACTGACTTCAATGGGGCTTGTGGCGGATTTTCCGCAGTGTACATTCCGTCGCGGAAAATCGGCTGCGGACAGCCGAGAAGAGCCCGCCCACTTTCAAATACGCAGCGGAAAACCCGCAAAAAAAAAAATCCGCGCGTGTGAACGTACCCTAAAAGTCTATGATAGTGAACCCCCATCTTGCAGCTCTAGTACAAAAAGCAATATTTCCCACATGCTCCTGGGTTACCGTTACTAGTGGGATGTTATGACATCTGGGTGACAGCCTCTATGTGCATGCTGGGAGTTGTAGTTTGGCAACAGCTGAAGGCGCATTGGCTGGGAAACACTGATCTTATTGATAACATTACAAGTCTATGATAGGAAAGCCCCATCTAAAAGCTCTAGTACAAAAAGCAACATTTCCCGCATGCTCCTGTGTTGGCGTTACTAGCGGGATGCTATGACCTCTGGATGACTACCTTTATGGGCATGCTGGGAGTTGCAGTTTTGCAACAGCTGGAGGCAAACACTGGTGTATAAGGCTGGGTCCACACTACGTTTTGTCCCATACGGGAGCGCATACGGCAGGGGGGAGCTAAAAGCTCGCGCTCCCGTATGTGACCGTATGCGCTCCCGTATGTCATTCATTTCAATGAGCCGACCGGACTGAAACGTTCGGTCCGGTCGGCTCATTTTTGCGCCGTATGCGCTTTTACAACCGGACCTAAAACCGTGGTTGACCACAGTTTTAGGTCCGGTTGTAAAAGCGCATACGGCGCAAAAATGAGCCGACCGGACCGAACGTTTCACTCCGGTCGGCTCATTGAAATGAATGGCATACGGGAGCGCATACGGTCACATACGGGAGCGCGAGATTTTAGCTCCCTCCTGCCGTATGCGCTCCCGTATGGGACAAAACGTAGTGTGGACCCAGCCTAAGGACAATGGGACTGTCCAGTTGTAAAATTGTCACCTAAAGACATCTTGGCGCCACCTATGCCCCCGACTGTATATACAGGCGAGCCTGACAGCTATGTTACATGTAGGGGGGTTAGGATTGAGTCTTTATCATCCACATCTTTCTCTCTCTTTCTTATCTGTTAATTATTGTTCCGTAGCGAGATCCTGTTCCACTCATTACGCTTCTATTGTAAGACAAACAAAACGGTGAACGGCAGCGAGCGTCTGAAATCTTTTTCCCTCCGTATATAAGTGACACTCCAGACTCTCCGCAGCGTTATCACTCATTACACTATCACATCGGCTTTATTTATAACAGCTCCTTTGTGCAGATCTATGGTACCAGCGCGCATTTATTATAGCGGCCATCAAGAAGCGACAAGTGCTGCCCGGATAACATCTGCAGGTATTCAATTACTTTACTTCCCTTCCTCAGACTTATAGTTATAGTAGTTATACCACTTCTACAGTCAATTCTCAACCAGGGTGCCTCCAGCTGTTGCAAAACTACAACTCCCAGCATGACCGGACAGCCTTTGGCTGTCCGGGCATGCTGGGAGTTGTAGTTTTGCAACAAGCGGAAGAACAATCTAAAGCACTAGTCTACGACCCATTGCTCTCCAGATGGTTCTCAGGGTATGCTGGGAGTTGTAGTTTTGCAACAAGTTGAAGAACAATCTAAAGCACTAGTCTCCGACCCATTGCTCTCCAGATGGTTCTCAGGGTACGCTGGGAGTTGTAGTTTTGCAACAAGTTGAAGAACAATCTAAAGCACTAGTCTCCGACCCATTGCTCTCCAGATGGTTCTCAGGGTACGCTGGGAGTTGTAGTTTTGCAACAAGTTGAAGAACAATCTAAAGCACTAGTCTACGACCCATTGCTCTCCAGATGGTTCTCAGGGTACGCTGGGAGTTGTAGTTTTGCAACAAGTTGAAGAACAATCTAAAGCACTAGTCTACGACCCATTGCTCTCCAGATGGTTCTCAGGGTATGCTGGGAGTTGTAGTTTTGCAACAAGTTGAAGAACAATCTAAAGCACTAGTCTACGACCCATTGCTCTCCAGATGGTTCTCAGGGTATGCTGGGAGTTGTAGTTTTGCAACAAGTTGAGTAACTTACTAGATGTTATACCAGTAGTAGTTATACCACTTCTACAGTCAAGCCTGTGGATGGGAATTGGGCAGTATCAATCCACGAATAGGGTCATGTGTCACCTGTGTTTCACCTGTGTTTCCCAACCAGGGTGCCTCCAGCTGTTGCAAAACTAGGTATTCAATTACTTTACTTCCCTTCCTTAGACTTATAGTTATAGTAGTTATACCACTTCTACAGTCAATTCTCAACCAGGGTGCCTCCAGCTGTTGCAAAACTACAACTCCCAGCATGACCGGACAGCCTTTGGCTGTCCGGGCATGCTGGGAGTTGTAGTTTTGCAACAAGCTGAAGAACAATCTAAAGCACTAGTCTACGACCCATTGCTCTCCAGATGGTTCTCAGGGTATGCTGGGAGTTGTAGTTTTGCAACAAGTTGAAGAACAATCTAAAGCACTAGTCTCCGACCCATTGCTCTCCAGATGGTTCTCAGGGTATGCTGGGAGTTGTAGTTTTGCAACAAGCTGAAGAACAATCTAAAGCACTAGTCTCCGACCCATTGCTCTCCAGATGGTTCTCAAGGTATGCTGGGAGTTGTAGTTTTGCAACAAGTTGAAGAACAATCTAAAGCACTAGTCTACGACCCATTGCTCTCCAGATGGTTCTCAGGGTATGCTGGGAGTTGTAGTTTTGCAACAAGTTGAAGAACAATCTAAAGCACTAGTCTACGACCCATTGCTCTCCAGATGGTTCTCAGGGTATGCTGGGAGTTGTAGTTTTGCAACAAGCTGAAGAACAATCTAAAGCACTAGTCTACGACCCATTGCTCTCCAGATGGTTCTCAGGGTATGCTGGGAGTTGTAGTTTTGCAACAAGTTGAAGAACAATCTAAAGCACTAGTCTACGACCCATTGCTCTCCAGATGGTTCTCAGGGTATGCTGGGAGTTGTAGTTTTGCAACAAGTTGAAGAACAATCTAAAGCACTAGTCTACGACCCATTGCTCTCCAGATGGTTCTCAGGGTATGCTGGGAGTTGTAGTTTTGCAACAAGTTGAAGAACAATCTAAAGCACTAGTCTACGACCCATTGCTCTCCAGATGGTTCTCAGGGTATGCTGGGAGTTGTAGTTTTGCAACAAGCTGAAGAACAATCTAAAGCACTAGTCTACGACCCATTGCTCTCCAGATGGTTCTCAGGGTACGCTGGGAGTTGTAGTTTTGCAACAAGTTGAAGAACAATCTAAAGCACTAGTCTACGACCCATTGCTCTCCAGATGGTTCTCAGGGTATGCTGGGAGTTGTAGTTTTGCAACAAGTTGAAGAACAATCTAAAGCACTAGTCTACGACCCATTGCTCTCCAGATGGTTCTCAGGGTATGCTGGGAGTTGTAGTTTTGCAACAAGTTGAAGAACAATCTAAAGCACTAGTCTACGACCCATTGCTCTCCAGATGGTTCTCAGGGTATGCTGGGAGTTGTAGTTTTGCAACAAGCTGAAGAACAATCTAAAGCACTAGTCTACGACCCATTGCTCTCCAGATGGTTCTCAGGGTATGCTGGGAGTTGTAGTTTTGCAACAAGTTGAAGAACAATCTAAAGCACTAGTCTACGACCCATTGCTCTCCAGATGGTTCTCAGGGTATGCTGGGAGTTGTAGTTTTGCAACAAGTTGAAGAACAATCTAAAGCACTAGTCTACGACCCATTGCTCTCCAGATGGTTCTCAGGGTATGCTGGGAGTTGTAGTTTTGCAACAAGCTGAAGAACAATCTAAAGCACTAGTCTACGACCCATTGCTCTCCAGATGGTTCTCAGGGTATGCTGGGAGTTGTAGTTTTGCAACAAGCTGAAGAACAATCTAAAGCACTAGTCTACGACCCATTGCTCTCCAGATGGTTCTCAGGGTATGCTGGGAGTTGTAGTTTTGCAACAAGTTGAAGAACAATCTAAAGCACTAGTCTACGACCCATTGCTCTCCAGATGGTTCTCAGGGTATGCTGGGAGTTGTAGTTTTGCAACAAGTTGAAGAACAATCTAAAGCACTAGTCTACGACCCATTGCTCTCCAGATGGTTCTCAGGGTATGCTGGGAGTTGTAGTTTTGCAACAAGCTGAAGAACAATCTAAAGCACTAGTCTACGACCCATTGCTCTCCAGATGGTTCTCAGGGTATGCTGGGAGTTGTAGTTTTGCAACAAGTTGAAGAACAATCTAAAGCACTAGTCTACGACCCATTGCTCTCCAGATGGTTCTCAGGGTATGCTGGGAGTTGTAGTTTTGCAACAAGTTGAAGAACAATCTAAAGCACTAGTCTACGACCCATTGCTCTCCAGATGGTTCTCAGGGTATGCTGGGAGTTGTAGTTTTGCAACAAGTTGAAGAACAATCTAAAGCACTAGTCTACGACCCATTGCTCTCCAGATGGTTCTCAGGGTATGCTGGGAGTTGTAGTTTTGCAACAAGTTGAATAACTTACTAGATGTTATACCAGTAGTAGTTATACCACTTCTTCAGTCAAGTCTGTGGATGGGAATTGGGCAGTATCAATCCACGAATAGGGTCATGTGTCACCTGTGTTTCACCTGTGTTTCCCAACCAGGGTGCCTCCAGCTGTTGCAAAACTAGGTATTCAATTACTTTACTTCCCTTCCTTAGACTTATAGTAGTTATACCACTTCTACAGTCAATTCCCAACCAGGGTGCCTCCAGCTGTTGCAAAACTACAACTCCCAGCATGACCGGACAGCCTTTGGCTGTGCGGGCATGCTGGGAGTTGTAGTTTTGCAACAAGTTGAAGAACAATCTAAAGCACTAGTCTACGATCCATTGCTCTCCAGATGGTTCTCAGGGTATGCTGGGAGTTGTAGTTTTGCAAAAAGTTGAACAATCTAAAGCACTAGTCTTCGACCCATTGCTCTCCAGAAGGCTGTCAGGGCACGCTGGGAGTTGTAGTTTTTGCAACAAGTTTCCCATTTAAAAAAAAGTGAAAATAAAATAAACATATGTGGTATCGCCGCGTGCGGAAATGTCTGAATTATAAAAATATGTCTTTAATTAAACCGCACGGTCAATGGTGTACGCGCCAAAAAAAATCCAAAGTCCAAAATAGTGTTCATTTTTGGTCACTTTTTATATAATGAAAAAAATGAATAAAAAGCGATCAAAAAGTCCAATCAATACAAAAATGTTACCGGAAAAAATGAGCCCTCATACCACCCCATATGCGGAGGGGTCAGAAGATGACAATTTTAAAGGTATACATTTTCCTGCATGTAGTTATGATTTTTTCCAGAAGTGCGACCTATTGCTCTCCAGATTGTTCTCAGGGTACGCTGGGAGTTGTAGTTTTGCAATAAGTTGAAGAACAATCTAAAGCACTAGTCTCCGACCCATTGCTCTCCAGAAGGCTGTCAGGGCACGCTGGGAGTTGTAGTTTTTGCAACAAGTTGAAAAAACAACAATCAGAAGATCTATTCTCCAACCAATTGATCTCCAAAAATATGTTGGGGCATGTTGGGAGTTATAGTTTAGCAACATGTTGGAGAACATCATCTGAAGTACTAGTCTCCAACCCATTGCTCTCCAAAAAGCTTTGAAGGCATGCTTGGAGTTGTTGTTTTGCAATAGCTGGAGGCACACTGGTTAGGAAACACTGGTGTAACCTCTTCCTTGCTGTGCCGGAATATAATTTTTTTCCGTTCTGATCACATAGCACTTTGCAAACCTATCTCACTCCAGAGGATCCACACTGTCCATGATAGGTAAATCAAGGTTTTTCTCTTATCTCAACAGCAGCTGTTCAGTGCTTGGTGCAACCCAGTGTTTTTCAACCATGGTGCCTCCAGCTGTTGCACAACTTTAACTCCCAGCACGGTGAGAATTTTAGTTGTGCAACAGGTGAAAACACACTGGGAAACACTGCTTTATATCAGTATTCTCCAACTTGTGGCTCTCCATCTGCTAGAAAACTACAACTCCAATCAGATTTTGGCTGTCACGGCATGATGGGAACTTAAGTTTTGTTACAACTGAACCACAGGCTCGGGGTTATTGATGTAAATGTAAAGGAAATTTTATTTTATTTTTTTGCTAAAATTCATATCCCGATGGAGCAGGAGAAGAATAGAAAAAAAAACTCTCCATGCTGTCCCCTGATCTTCTCTCTTCATCTGAGACAAGCACTTGGTGCAGGACCAATCATTGGCTGAGACTGGACTCCACTATGATTGGCTGAGCCGACAGGTCCTGCACCAAGCGCTCATCTTGGAAGCAGGAAGAAGAAAGAACATTGGGGGAGTTAAATGGGATCTGCGGGGGACCGGGGGTAGGTTAGTATAAAATACTAGATAAACCCTTTAAGGAGTTTTTTTTAGGGTATTTTCAGACGTGTCAGATTTGTTGCAAGAGTTTTCTGCCACTCAAAAACAGATCCATTAATCTAAATGGCATTTTTTCAGATGAAAATTAGTTATTCCTGGCACTAATCTGCCATTTGCGAATTCAACGCAAGGTCTTGTTCACACGGTGAAAAATTTGCGAAAAACATGGGCGTATATTCTGCAAATAGCAGGACTGCTCGAAAATGTTCCTTCTCCATAGACCACAATGCATTTCCAAGTGGACTCCACTGAGAAAATTGATGTGTCGGCAGAGGCCAGAATCAGGATTTCTGCTGCAGATGTTTCCACCATGAAACGTCCGCCATTTGCACGGTGCAGCAGAATTTCATTGAAAACAACGGAATTTCCAAGCAGAGTTTTTACTACAAACGCTGATTGGAAATTCCTCTGTGCAAATGGGGCCTAAGGGTCTATTCACACGGAAGAATTTCCGCTTGCGGAATTCCGCCTCAAATTAAAGCCCATAGACCTCTATGGGATTCCGCACTCCCATTCACACTTCTGAATTTCCGTACCAACAGGTCAGGAGTGTCAAATATGGCACTCCTGGGCCCAGGCGGTAACAGGCTGGCGTTATTTAGGCTGGGGAGGGCCAGTAACAATGGTCCTCGCCCACCCTGGTAATGTCAGGCTGTTGCTGCTTAGTTGATATCTGGCTGATACTGAAAATAGGGGGAACCCTATGCGTTTTTTTTTTATTTTTATAAATAAATAAAAAACGTGTGTGGTTCCCCCTATTTTCAGTATCAGCCAGATACCAAGCTGCAACAGCCTGACATAACCAGGGTGGGCGAGCACCATTGTTACTGGCCCTCCCCAGCCTAAATAACGCCAGCATGTTACCGCCTAGGCCCAGGAGTGCCATTTTTGACACTCCGGGCCTGTTAGTACCGGCTCTTCCTGGCACCCCTGTGGTTGTGGGTACTGGGGTAATAGTTGGGGGTTAGCGCTAGTTGTTTTTGGGGGCTAACGCTAAGCTTCGGCTTAGTAATGAATTCCGTATACAAGACGGCTTCCACAACTAAGCCTGAAATTTCAACTATAAAAAACACGACACGTGTAAAAAAGAAAATTTTATTTAAAAAAAAACTCATCCACAGCCTTCGTTAACCCTTTTATTGACATAAAAAAATCGCTGGTCATTGTCGCAATCCACTGAATCTGACGTAGTCCTCCGCATTCAAGTATCTGAAATGAGAAGAAAAAAAAAAGGTTAGTACATTTTTGGCGCTCTCCTCTGGTGTGTGCCTACTGTATCATGTATATACAGTCATCTATAGACAGCTGTATATACAGGATAGTGCACAAAGACTTAACCCAGAACTGCTCAGCAGTTTCCTTGCTGGGCTCCTGTATAGTAAACATGGGTACACTATGCACCCCCTCCAGCCGGCGGAGGTAAGTAGTGATGCTCTGCACCCTGTATATGTATATACAGTGACCCCTCGACCTACGATGGCCCCGACATACGATAATTTCAACATGCGATGGCCTCTCAGGAGCCATCGCATGTTGAAGGCAGCATCAACATGCGATGCTTTTGTATGTCGGGGCCATCGCATAAACGGCTATCCGGCAGCACAGACTGCTTCATCTGCTACCGGATAGCCATTTACGGTGCCCCGTGTGGTCCGCTGACGGTCACTTACCTGTCCTCGGGGCTCCAGCGCGTCCTCTTCAGGATCCCCTGCATCGTCGGCGCTCTCCATCGACGTCATCACGTCGCCGCGCACGCCGTCCCGTCATCCAATAGGAGCGGCGTGCGTAGCGACATGATGGCGGTGACGGAGAGCGAGGATGCCGGGGAAGCAGAGGCCTTGCTGGAGCGTTGGGTACATCCAGGGGACGCGGAGACAGCGATGGAAGGCGACATCCAGGGCAGCGGTGACGGTCCGGAGCGGCGGGGACAGGTGAGTACAACTTTCTCTAACAGTGGTCTACAACCTGCGGACCTCCAGATGTTGCAAAACTACAACTCCCAGCATGTCCGGACAGCCGTTGGCTGTCCGGGCATGCTGGGTGTTGTAGTTTTGCAACATCTGGAGGTCCGCAGGTTGTAGACCACTGTCCTATACTTTACATTGCACGGATCCCTCAACATACGATGGTTTCAACAAACGATGGTCCGGATCACCATCGCATGTTGAGGGACCACTGTACTTGTCTTGTGGGGGGTCTCCGGTATAACAATTGCGGGGGCTCTGAGGTCTCTATAGCTTATTCACAGCCTCAGCGGTGCGATGCAGTACAGCGCAACAACGCGGCAGAGAACTGGTTAACTTTCTACGAATCAGAAATAAATGACACGAATATGAATCGGTCATTACATTGACTTTGCGAGGTCATCCGTCCTCTGGATACTTTCCCAACAGCCTTTATTCCAGGAATCTCCCGCAGCCTCTCGTACATTCGGAGGCCCCCCAGCCTCTCGCACAACGCTCCCCCCCCCGCCTGCCTCGCTCCTCACTGTTCTGCTTTATACGGTTGAGTTTATCTAAATCAGTGGTGGGTAACCTAATTTAATCAGAAAGCTACAGGCATGTCCCTAAAGTACCCTCAAGGACCCTCCGCGTCACATGACAAAGGGGCCGCATCAACGAACTCGCAAGAACACAGTAATGCAATGTTATTACCGCTGACGCCTGATACAACTTTTTATTTTTTTTATTTATTTTTTTTTTTTAGAAAAAAATATCAAGGATTGTAGGAAAACAGGATATTTAAAGGGGTATTACGGGTTTAGGTTGTTTTGTTTGTTTAAGGATCAGTTATACTATTGTTCAGCACAATTTTTTGGGCATGTTTTTTGTGGTTTTCCAGGCTTATTTATAATAGTTTTTTGGGCTGTACTGTGATGGACACACAGGTGCATGAAGATTTTTTTTATTTTTAATTAACTGGTGCCAGAAAGTTATATAGATTTGTAATTTTTTTTTTTTTTTTTTTTTTTATAAAATGTTAAAGGGGTATTCCAGGCAAAAACTTTTTTATATATATCAACTGGCTCCGGAAAGGTAAACAGATTTGTAAATTACTTCTATTAAAAAATCTTAATCCTTCCAATAGTTATTAGCTTCTGAAGTTGAGTTGCTGTTTTCTGTCTAACTGCTTTCTGATGACTCACGTCCCGGGAGCTGTGCAGTTCCTATGGGGATATTTTCCCATCATGCACAGCTCCCAGGACGTGACATCATCATTGAGCAGTTAGACAGAAAACTTCAGAAGCTAATAACTATTGGAAGGATTAAGAATTTTTAATAGAAGTAATTTACAAATCTGTTTAACTTTCCGGAGCCAGTTGATATATAAATAAAAGTTTTTGCCTGGAATACCCCTTTAATGCTTCCAGTACTTATCAGCTGTTGTATGCGACACAGGAAGTTGTGTAGTTCTTTCCAGTCTGACCATAGTGATCTCTGTTGCCACTTCCATCTGTGTCTGGAACTGTCTGGAGCAGGAGAGGTTTGCTATGAGGATTTGCTCCAGCTTGGGACAATGCTTGACATGGACAGAGGTGGCAGTAGAGAGCACTGTGGTCCGACTTGAAAGACTACATGGCTTTCTCCAGGGCATACAGTGGTTGACAAGTACTTAAAGACTTACATTTATTTATTTACAAATCTGGTTTAAGGCACTAGTTGACTTAAACGTTGTTTTTTTTTCCCTCTGGAGTATCCCTTTAATGTCAACATTTTTATACAGAGCTGCATCCGATTTCCCTGTGTCAAGAACATACATACCTTTAAGCGTACCTTTTGTTTTAGGTGACTTTTCAGGATAGGCTGCCCTGCATGTGTGCAAGAGGAACAGCACTATTTCTGGCTATTTTATAACTTGCATATGGTATTTTTCAGCAGATTTCTACTCTGCAGGCTCCATCTATAATTTGCAGTTCTCCAAGAGCTGCTGGGCAGAACGCTCTTCTCCCGCCTCCATAGACTTGTATTGCTTGTGTTTCAGATACAGGACAAAGCTGATCTGATTTTCAGAGACGATTTAACCACTTAAAGGGGTACTCCTCTGCTAGACATCTTATTCCCTATCCAAAGGATAGAGGATAAGATGTCTGATCGGGGGAGGTCCTGCCACTAGGGGGCCCCCGCAATCTCCTGCAGCACCTGGCGTTCTAAACAAACACTGGGTTCCAGCGGCAGTGGTCCCGATATTACAGCCACACCCCCTCGTGGGGACACAGCCATGCCCCTTCAATTTATGCCTATAGGAGGAGGCATGACAGCCGACACCCCCCTCCTATAGACATGAATGGAGGGGATGTGGCGTGACGTCAAAATGGGGCACGGGAGTACCCCTCCAAATACATAAATGTGCTGTATGTCCTGATGCGCTGGTACTTCGCGCACCAGAATGTACATGTACGCCCTATACATGAAGTGAGCAAAGTAGCTGTGCTCGCTTCATACATGGCAGGTCTATAGCATCCGGTATTGGTGGATATCAGCAATTGCACTTATGCCCACCATTAACCCCTCATATGCCGTGATCAGTATTGATCACTGCATCTGCGGCAATGCTTCAGCTCTGATGGCTCATAGGATCACCTGCGGCAAGACAACAGGGATCAGATCAGCCAAGATGGCGGAAGGAGGTCCCCTTACCTGCCTCCAGCCATTCTCATGTAGTCTTCCTTTCTGGTCTGCCTTCTAGCAGACCAGAGAAGTAGATAAACGATTATACTGATCAATGCTATGCATATGATCAAAATAATATCAAAATATTATGTTAATGATCCCGTATGGCGTAAACGTAAAAAAAAATTATAAAAAGGTATAGGGGTCAGAATAGGGCAATTTTAAAGATACTTATTTTGTAAAAAAAAAAAAAAAAAAAAGGTGTCTGGCCCAGGAGAAGCTGTCTCCAACCCCGGAGCGTGTACAGGATAACAGTGCCCTGGCGTCACAAAGTGTATTTCCCTACACCACCCGTGATACCACAAAACTCCCATCTAAAAGCTCTACCGTGTTTCTCCGAAAATAAAACCGGGTCTTATATTAATTTTAGTCACAAAAAACACACTAGGGCTTATTTTCAGGGTAGGGCTTATTTATTTACGGTATGTACCTTGAACAACATGGGGGGCTGTAGCAGTGTGGAGGATGGCAGGCTGTGGGAGGATGGGGGGGGGGGGGGGGCTGTAGCAGTGTGGAGGATGCCGCACCCCCCCCCCCCATCTTCCACACTGCTACAGCCCCCCCCCATCCTCCCACAGCCCCCCATCCTCCACACTCCTACAGCCCCCCATCCTCCACACTCCTACAGCCCCCCATCCTCCCCTTCCCTCGTCATCCTCCACACTCCAACAGTGCCCCCCACCTGGCAGTCTGCCAGTTGATTACCCCTGACCTAGGTCTTATTTTCGGGGTAGGGCTTATATTGCAGCCCACCCCGATAATCCTACTAGGGCTTACTTTCGGGGTAGGGTTTATTTTCGGGGAAACAGGGTAGTACATAAAGCAACATTTCTGCAACACTTCTCCCATGCTTCCGTGGTTGGCGTTACTAGCGGGATGTTATGACATCTGGGTGACAACCTCTTTGCTGGTGTCAGTCTTCACTGTTGTTCTAGCATCCTCTTCCTGAACCAGAAAGCTCAGGATGAACAGTGTAATTGCTCACAGGTTGCACTACAGTACCGAAGACTCAAGCACTTGTATTTACCAGTGTTTTTTCTTGCTCAGCGGGGGTTGAGTACGGCCGGAGGGTGTTATTACCGCACACACGCAGGGCGTAACACTTCCACCGCGAATCCGGCAGCCGCTCCACAAACCCTTTTATTGCACAGTAAGTAATTACAGGATAAGAAGAAAATGTAGATTAGCGCTCGGCTTCTTTGTGACATTTTGACCAAACAGTATACAAAATTCACCGCAGGAAGAGCGTTCCCTTGGCCTCCGCCGCCTCTGAGCTTTGTAAAGGTCATTTTTCAAATCGACGGATTAAGGTATTTTAAAATTACATCTTGTTTTTTTTATTTTTTATTTTTTTATTATATAAAGAAAAAAAAAAATTGCGTTGTCACCTGGGCCTCTCCTGGGCACCCGGCTCTATTTTAGCAGCGTGTTGACCCCATTATTTCACACTCACAATGTAATGAGCTCTCTGTACACAAAGCCGCCAAGCAATCTTACTCTGGGAATTTATTCATTAACCCCTGGGTTTATTTTTTTTTCGTTTTTTTTTTTTTAAAGTTCTTTCTTTACAGTAGGGACCGTGTTCTGCAGCGCAATGCTCTGCGGGGATCAGCAGCAAGGAGCAATTCAGGTCTCCAGTCCCAACTCAGCAATCTGAGCCCGTACACTGGGAACGTTATATATGGAGGCATTAATAAAAGAGAACCTGCCCGTTTTATTGCATGTAATTATATATAATGGCGGGGACGTGGCGCGCCGACATATCTGCAGAGTGGGAATGTAAGCCGCACATCACCGGGGAGGGAACGGCCGGCGTCCTGATCCAATGCGACCTGTAGCTCTCCAGATTGGGGGGGGGGGGGGGGACACAGGGTGGGGAACACTGCTTTAAATCAGTGGTCTTCAACCTGCGGACCTCCAGATGTTGCAAAACTTCAACTCCCAGCATGCCCAGACAGCCGTTGGCTGTCTGGGCATGCTGGGAGTTGAAGTTTTGCAACATCTGGAGGTCCGCAGGTTGAAGACCACTGCTTTAACCCCTTAAGGACCGTTTTTTTTTTCCATTTTTGCACTTTCATTTTTTCCTCCTTACCTTTTAAAAATCATAACCCTTTCAATTTTGCACCTAAAAATCCATATTATGGCTTATTTTTTGCGCCACCAATTCTACTTTGCAGTGACATCAGTCATTTTACCCAAAAATCTACAAAAAAAAAATCATTGTGCGATGAAATTGAAGGAAAAACGCCATTTTGTAAATTTTGGGGGCTTCCGTTTCTACACAGTGAATTTTTCGGTAAAAATGACACCTTATCATTATTCTGTAGGTCCATACGGTTAAAATGATCCCCTACTTATATAGGTTTGATTTTGTCGTATTTCTGGAAAAAATCATAACTACATGCAGGAACATTTATACGTTTAAAATTTTCATTTTCTGACCCCTATAACTTTTAAATTTTTCCACATATGGGGCTAATTTTTTGCGCCGTGATCCAAAGTTTTTAGCGGTACCATTTTTGTATTGATCGGATTTTTTGATCGCTTTTTATTCATTTTTTCATGATATAAAAAAGCGACCATGATGTAAAAAGCGTCTCCCGTCCTTGGCCGGGAGACGGCCAAGGACGTAAATATACGTCCTTGATCATTAAGGGGTTAAATCATGGATTCCTAATAACCCTGAATGCAAATTAATTTATCACAGCATTAAAAGTCTGATAAGTCAACATAGAATAATGTATAGTGAGGAGCGGCAGGGGCCATATTCGAATTCACGATATTTTGCGAATATATTGATGATTATTCATCCTATGTTCACCAAATTCGCATATTCGCTATGTTTGTTCCCTTTTTTTACCAATGCGAAAATTTGTATAAAAATTTGCATGTGTAAAAAAAATAAAAAAATTAAAAAAAAACCAATATTCATCATTACGAATATATAGCGCTATATTCTAAATATTTGCGAAATCGCAAAGTGCCGATATTCGCGATAAAAAATAGCATTACGAATATTCGTGCTCAACACTAATAATGGACGGAATCAGCTATGATATTATGTTGTGCTGCTACCCCTGGGGTCCGCACCCCATATCCCCAAGCAGGCTGGAAAGCAGAGCACCATGGGAATCACAGTTAAAGGAGATATCCAGTGGTGAAAGACTTTTCCCCTATCCTAAGGTCCGACCTCTGCCCCCTCCCCCCCCCCCCCCCCGCGATCTCCCGTACGGGGCCCCGATCGCCCACAGGAAGGGGACGTGTTGACCACCGCACAAGCCGCGGCTGACACGCCCCCTCAATACAACTCTATGGCAGAGCCGGAACGCTGCCTTCGGCAATCTCTGGCTCTGCCATAGAGTTGCATTGAGAGGGCGTGTCGGCCGCTGCTTCGTGCGGTGGTCAACACGCCCTATCGGGCCAGCGAGCCGGGGGCCCCGTACAGAGAGATCGGTCGGACCCCCCGCAATCTGAAACTTATCCCCTATCCTTAGTATAGGGAATAAGTTTTTCACCACTGGACTACCCCTTTAAGATCCCTCATTATGCTGGCTGATTGGAGCTCCTTGATCCCAGCAAAGAGGTCCTAATCGCGTCCCCCCCCCCCAAAGGATCAGCAGAACATTTTCAACACTTTTTGATCATGGCATTTGAAGGGTAAATGTCGGCATCGGCAAATCCGCCTATGCCCTGTATTAGCTGTAAGTCACGGCTGCTGATAGTAGCTGTGACGTACCAGGTATTAAGTACGCTCAGCATGTGTGTGTGGTATGCCTCGGGGGGGGGTGTAGGGTAGTTGGGGTGTTGCTGTAGTGTATGAGGGGTTAAAACTCTGAGGTAATGCTGGGCCTATCACCACCCTTCCCAAGAGCGATAGGTGAGTGTAGAATAATGGATTGTCCACAACCGGTGCTGAACTGGAAAACTTGTAGATTTTCTGTACATGCAGTAACATGCAGATTTACTGAAGATTTTCTGTACATGCAGTAACAGTAACAGTCCAGATAACAGAGTCTATATACATCACGGCAATGACTGACAGTTGGTTGGGACCGGTAAGTTCTCTTTGGAGTAGGAGAATTGGATTGCATAGATCTGCTGGATTTAGGGGTTGGTTTAGGTCCGGTGATCTTGTGAAGATTTCGGGGAATTGTAATAACTCACAATTTGTATTATGGCCGAGGCCGCAAGGCTTTGGCCTAGTGGTTGCCGATGGCAGCTGCGCAGATCCTACCTCATCAGCAGCCCACGAGGAAAGAGAGAGATTAATGGCTGCAGCTCCCTTATATGGGCAGGGGCTGAACCATTTTAGATTGGTCCATGTCAGCTGTCACTCACCGTTACATAGGATTGTGGGTGATCACTTGACTAAAACCACCAAAGGTCCTTTAGCAAACTATAGAGTTCTGTGTAACCAAGTAACATAACCCGCAGGTCCTGCGACGCTAACAAGGTAGGCATCTTAAATATACATATTTACACTTTTATTTACACAAATTTTAGCTAACTGAGGGGCAACGAGGGGTTAACTAAAGAAGAGGACCCCCACTGTTCCTAGGGACTCTGACTTTGGGGACCTCGCCACAAGGTACGGTATGAAATACAGTATCGGGACACCACATGTGGATGCCTCATACACCCGGACCGTGTACCTGTACACCTTGTGTCATCTAGGGGTTAATGGGGTTGTCTGACAATGAAACCTATTTTCGGCTGTCTAATAAAATATTTTATGCTTTCCTTCTGCTTTTGATGCAAACTGTCTGCCCTATTTCCTCCATTACCCAAACGTCCTCCATTGTGTACACTCTAGCAGGGAATTCAGCCATCTCTAGGTTATAGTCTAGAAGCTGTAGTGGGAGGGAAATAGAGTTGGCTGAATTCCTGACTAGAGTGTCCTGACCAGACAGTTGGGATAATGAAGATAACAGAGCAGGCATTTTACATGAGAAGCAGAAGGAAAGCCAAAACTCACACAGAAATGTAGTAAAATAACCAAATTTACTAATATATGTTAATTTGTTAGACATTTCCTTTCGTCAGACTACCCCTTTATGTATTCTCCCTCCTTCCCTGTGACTGGAGGACGTCATGGATGTGGCTGCCAATTCTTTTAGTCTTCTTATGCTGTTGTTCCTTATCTCTGAGAACATATTGTGGAGGGTTATGTATTTGTAGATTATATATTATAGGATTGTTACTTCGCCTTATCCTAGGAGTGAATTTGGATGTACTTTAACAGAATGAAGGGTTAATCTCAAAGCCAAACTCCCAAAACGTTCCCATCATTTCCCACCTCCTGGTCAGCTGGAAGGCAGATGCATCTATTCTCTTACATTCAGATTTTGTAGAGGATTTTCCCCTCCGAAAATCATTGTATAATAAAATGTTTTGGAACATTCTAATATTCTTTGTGTTTCGATTCCTTTACATTTTCAAGATTGCTGCTTGCAGTCAGTGAATAGAAACATTCCTATATACCAGTGTTTGCCAACCATTGTGTCTCCAACTGTTGCAAAACTACAACTTCCAGCATGCCGGGACAGCCGTTGGCTGTCCCGGCATGCTGGGCGTTGTAGTTTTGCAACAGCTGGAGGCACACTGATTGGGAACCAGTGCTTAAACAGAGGCTGAAAACCTGTACGGATCTAATACTCTCAGACTAGACAATGCTCTGTGAGCTCTGGGCGTTACACTGACACATATTAATAGACCTGATTATGTTTAACAAACCTTCTAATTAGAGATGAGCGAACTTACAGTAAATTCGATTCGTCACAAACTTCTCGGCTCGGCAGTTGATGACTTATCCTGCCTAAATTAGTTCAGCCTTCAGGTGCTCCGGTGGGCTGGAAAAGGTGGATACATTCCTAGGAAAGAGTCTCCTAGGACTGTATCCACCTTTTCCAGCCCACGGGAGCACCTGAAAGCTGAACTAATTTATGCAGGAAAAGTCATCAACTGCCGAGCCGAAACGTTTGTGACGAATCGAATTTACTGTAAGTTCGCTCATCTCTACTTCTAATGTGTTTAGCTAGTTCCCCACCCAGAACTGTTGCAGGACATTTCAATACACAGCAGACTGTTGCTATGCAGTCAGTAAATCTACAGCACCTGCTGTATTCATTCCTTGTCTGTTCCTCTGCCTGTGGCATTGTTCAGCACAAGGCAGCATGCTGTAACCTCACCTAACTTTTCCCTAAATATATATATATATATATATATATATATATATATATATATATATAACAGGGAGATGGGGATGTAGCTGGAGGGACTGGAGGTGGGTGACCATTCAAGAGGCAGGGCAAGAGCTCAGAGACAAGATCCAGCCATGCCCCCTGGAACAGAAGAAGATGATGCGTTGTCTCAGGAAAAAGGGAGGAGCCAGGGAGCTGCTGAGATAACACCCGACCTGACAATGAGAGGACTACACAACTTCTTGTCAGGAGATAGGTAGGAGCCGAGAAGCGGCTGAGACAACACCACATTGACAATAGGAGGACTACACAACTTCTTGTCAGGAGAGAGGGAGGAGCCGGAGAGCTGCTGAGACAACACCATACTGACAATGAGAGGACTACATAACTTCCTGTCAAGGGTACAATTTGTAATTACACTATATTAGTAAGTTATATGTGGGGTGATAGTTGTATTTAAAGGGGTACTCCTGTGGAAAACAATTTATTTTAAATCAACTGGTGCCAGAAAGTTAAACAGATTTGTAAATAACTTCTATTAAAAAAAAATCTTAATTCTTCCAGTACTTATCAGCTGCTGTATACTAAAGAGAAAGTTATTTTCTTTTCTGTCTGACCACAGTGTTCTCTGCTGACACCTCTGTCCATGTCAGGAACTGTCCAGAGCAGGAACAAATCCCCATAGCAAACCTATCCTGCTGTGGACAATTCCTGACATGGAAAGAGGTGTCAGCAGAGAGCACTGTGGACAGACAGAAAAAACATTTAAAAAGAAAAGAACTTTCTCTTTTGTAAACAGCAGCTGATAAGTACTGTAAGGATTAAGGATTAATAATTTACAAGATGTAATTTACAAATCTGTTTAACTTTCTGGCACCAGTAGATTTAAAAGAAAAAATTTCCACCGTGTACCCCTTTAAATACAATTCCCTAATACTGGAATACCCCTTAAAAGTCATTTAGTAAGAAAATCAGCAGCAGAAAATCTGCAGCAAAATACGCACCTGTGAACGCACCAGTAAGGCGTTTTTGAGTGTTTTTTTTTTTTAAATACAGCGTACAGTGTTTCTCCATAGGCCAAAGATGTTTGCTTAAAAAAGAACAACACAAAAATGCACAAAAAACAACACTAAAAAAAGCACTAAAATGTGTATTGTAGAGGGCCCTGAGGTCTGCACAGGTTCTCAGCATTTAGATTTAATCAAGAATTTTTCCTTTTACTGAGGTTGTAAAAATGGGCACGAATAAAAAAAAATAATATTATTATTACCGAGCTGCAGAATTTATGTAAACTTTTGATGAAACTTTTTATTTATGAAATCTTTATTACCAGGACTAGACATGAGCGAACTTACAGTAAATTCGATTCGTCACAAACTTCTCAGCTCGGCAGTTGATGACTTTTCCTGCATAAATTAGTTCAGCTTTCAGGTGCTCCCATGGGCTGGAAAAGGTGGATACAGTCCTAGGAAAGAGTCTCCTAGGACTGTATCCACTAGAGATGAGCGAACTTACAGTAAATTCGATTCGTCACGAACTTCTCGGCTCGGCAGTTGATGACTTTTCCTGCATAAATTAGTTCAGCTTTCCGGTGCTCCGGTGGGCTGGAAAAGGTGGATACAGTCCTAGGAGACTCTTTCCTAGGGCTGTATCCACCTTTTCCAGCCCACCGGAGCACCTGAAAGCTGAACTAATTTACGCAGGAAAAGTCATCAACTGCCGAGCCGAGAAGTTTGTGACGAATCGAATTTACTGTAAGTTCGCTCATCTCTAACCAGGACCCTCACACCTCTGTGTGCGAATTAGTTTCATACCCTGTTACATCTGATTTTACTAGTGCCATGCTGGCGCTATACAGTAGATCAGTGGTCTTCAACCTGCGGACCTCCAGATGTTGCAAAACTACAACTCCCAGCATGCCCGGACAGCCAACGGCTGTCCGGGCATGCTGGGAGTTGTAGTTTTGCAACATCTGGAGGTCCGCAGGTTGAAGACCACTGCAGTAATGATTATTGTTACCATCTGCAGTATCATGCATGCAGCACTAGGTGGCAGTGTATTCCAAGCACTGTGCATCACTCTCTTAGCAGAGTCACATAACTTTATATAAGGTCACAATTGTATTTTTGCAGATAGTGCTGGAGAAACTGGCATCTGCTCTCACCGAATGACATCTGGCATCTTGTGGGCACAGATATTACTCTCCTCTGCACCGTAAGCATTGCACCATCCCATGCAGCGTAAGTATTGGTCAGTGCCTGTTATATTGACACCGAGTTGACGAATGGGGAGGGGTCGAAGATTTTGGTGAGGGTCGTGAAGCACGGTGTTTTCAAGCCTGCGGCTCTCCAGCTGTTGCAAAACATCCCATCATGCCCATGCAGCCTTCCGGAAAGCAATGGGTTGCAGACTATTGTTTCATATCAGTGTCCTTATTCCTGTGGCCCCTCCAGCTGTTGCTGGACTACAACTCCCATGATGCCCTTACAGTCTTTTGGAAAGCAGTGGGTTAAAGAATGTATTTGAAAATTTTTTTTTTTTTTTTTTTAAGATCAGTGTTCTCCAAACCAAGCCCCTTAAAGGGGTACTCCGCTTTTGAAAAAACTGCTCCGAACGCTGGAACCGGCGTCGGGAACTCGTGATGTCATAGCCCTGCCCCCTCATGACATCACTCCCGCTGTCACGCCCCCTCCCATAGACTTGCATTGAGGGGTCTGGGCGTGCCGTCATGAGGGGTGGGGCTATGACATCACAAGCTCCCGGCGCCGACTCCAGCCTTCAGAACAGTTTTTTCCAAACACTGAGCAGCGGAGTACCCCTTTAATCTGTGGCTAAATTTGCAAAACTATCTCCCAACATGTCCTGACAGCCTTTTGGACAGCAGTGGATCAGTTTTCCAACCAGGGTGCCTCCAGTGGTTGCAAAGCTACCACTCCCAGCAAGCAGTGGGTTAACTACAACTCCCATCAATCAGTGTTTTTTTTTTATCCATATTTTCCAACTTGTGAAGAACATAAGAAAACATAAGTTACCTGCCATGTACTCTGCCTGAAACCAACCACCTACGTATTCCAACGCACGTTTCGCACTAAGGTTTCATCAGCTTCCCAGGCCTCCTGACGAAACCTTAGTGCGAAACTCTCAACAACTTTCCAGGCCCCCTGACGATACCTTAGTGCAAAACTTTCAAAAGCTACCCAGGCCTCCTGACGAAACTTTAGTGCGAAACTCTCAACAACTTTACAGGCCCCCTGATGAAACCTTAGTGCAAAACTTTCAACAGCTACCCAGGCCTCCTGACGAAACCTTAGTGCAAAACTCTCAACAACTTTCCAGGCCCCCTGACGATACCTTAGTGCAAAACTTTCGTCAGCTACCCAGGCCTCCTGACAAAACCTTAGTGCGAAACTTTCAACAGCTTTGCAGGCCCCCTGACGAAACCTTAGTGCAAAACTTTCAACAGTTTTTCAGGCCCCCTGACGAAACCTTAGTGCGAAACATACTTTGGAGTACGTAGCTTGTTGGTTTCAGGCAGAGTACATGTTCTTCTGACCTCCTTTTTTAGTATTGCAGCCATGTTGTATTATTGTGTACTTGTGTCTTTTCTCTTCATTGGTTATTACTCCATTACTATTGATACGTTATACTTACTGTGAGATTTTTGACATAGATGTCTATACTCTTATTATCTTGTGATACATTTTCCTGCATGGGTCCATTGTTCTTTTGTCACCACCGCCACTTACCTTTCTATAAGTCTAGTCTATAGTAGTGTTGAGCGGCATAGGCCATATTCGAATTCGCGAATATTCGCGAATATATGGACGAATATTCGTCATATTCGCGAATATTCGCATATTCGTAATGTTCTCGTTTTATTTTCGCATATACGATTATTTGCGTATGCGAAAATTTGCATATACAAAAATTAACCCCTTAAGGACGCAGGACGTAAATGTACGTCCTGGTGAGGTGGTACTTAACGCACCAGGACGTACATTTACGTCCTAAGCATAACCGCGGGCATCGGAGCGATGCCCGTGTCATGCGCGGCTGATCCCGGCTGCTGATCGCAGCCAGGGACCCGCCGGCAATGGCCGACGCCCGCGATCTCGCGGGCGTCCGCCATTAACCCCTCAGGTGCCGGGATCAATACAGATCCCGGCATCTGCGGCAGTTCGCGATTAAAATGAATGATCGGATCGCCCGCAGCGCTGCTGCGGGGATCCGATCATTCATAACGCCGCACGGAGGTCCCCTCACCTTCCTCCGTGCGGCTCCCGGCGTCTCCTGCTCTGGTCTGAGATCGAGCAGACCAGAGCAGGAGATGACCGATAATACTGATCTGTTCTATGTCCTATACATAGAACAGATCAGTATTAGCAATCATGGTATTGCTATGAATAGTCCCCTATGGGGACTATTCAAGTGTAAAAAAAATGTAAAAAAATGTAAAAGTAAAAAAAAAGTGAAAAATCCCCTCCCCCAATAAAAAAGTAAAACGTCCGTTTTTTCCTATTTTACCCCCAAAAAGCGTAAAAAACATTTTTTAGAGACATATTTGGTATCGCCGTGTGCGTAAATGTCCGAACTATTAAAATAAAATGTTAATGATCCCGTACGGTGAACGGCGTGAACGAAAAAAAATTTAAAAAGTCAAAAATTCCTACTTTTTTAATACATTTTATTAAAAAAAAAATTATAAAAAATGTATTAAAAGTTTTTGATATGCAAATGTGGTATCAAAAAAAGTACAGATCATGGCGCAAAAAATGAGCCCCCATACCGCCGCTTATACGGAAAAATAAAAAAGTTATAGGTCATCAAAATAAAGGGATTATAAACGTACTAATTTGGTTAAAAAGTTTGTGATTTTTTTTTAAGCGCAACAATAATATAAAAGTATATAATAATGGGTATCATTTTAATCGTATTGACCCTCAGAATAAAGAACACACATCATTTTTACCATAAATTGTACGGCGTGAAAACAAAACCTTCCAAAATTAGCAAAATTGCGTTTTTCGTTTTAATTTCCCCACAAAAATAGTGTTTTTTGGTTGCGCCATACATTTTATGATATAATGAGTGATGTCATTACAAAGGACAACTAGTCGCGCAAAAAACAAGCCCTCATACTAGTCTGTGGATGAAAATATAAAAGAGTTATGATTTTTAGAAGGCGAGGAGGAAAAAATGAAAATGTAAAAATTTAATTGTCTGAGTCCTTAAGGCCAAAATGGGCTGAGTCCTTAAGGGGTTAAAATAAGCTAAAATTCGCATGTGCGAAAAGTATCATATGCAAATGTTCGCATATGCGCACACCAATCTCACACAGTAGTATTAGAGCCTTCTTTACACCACACAAGCTGGAAGCAGAGAGGGATGATCACTGTGAAAAAAACGAAAAAAAGAAAAAAAAAAAAAACGAATATTCGTAATTACGAATATATAGTGCTATATTCGCGAATATTCGCGAATATGCGATATTCGTGAATAAAATTTGAATTGCGAATATTCGCGAGCAACACTAGTCTATAGTCCTTTCATGCTTTTTAGCCATAGTTTTTAGATACTTGTATGTTACCACTAAAATGTAGCTATTTTTGTACATTCCTTTGTGGTTGGTGCGGTTTTTATGGGATTTTTTGTGCGGATTCTGGCAAAAGAACGGACACGTCCATTAGTCTGGTGGAATTCGATTCTGTGTTGGATATTTTCATGCCAAAATTACTCTGTCTGAACAGGGTTGTGTAAATCCTATTAAAGGGGTACTCCGGTGAAAAACTTTTTTTTTTTTTTAAATCAACTGGTGCCAGAAAGTTAAACAGACTTGTAAATTACTTCTATTAAAAAATCTTAATCCTTCCTGTACTTATTAGCTGCTGAATAATACAGTGGAAATTCTTTTCCGTTTGAAACACAGAGCTCTCTGCTGACATCACGAGCACAGTGCTCTCTGCTGACACCTCTGTCCATTTTAGGAATTGTCCAGAGTAAAAGGAAATCCCCATAGCAAACATATGCTGTTCTGGACAGTTCCTAAAATGGACAGAGATGTCAGCAGAGAGCACTGTGGTCGTGATGTCGGCAGAAAGCTCTGTGTTCCAAAAATAAAAGTATTTCCGCTGTAGTATTCAGCAGCTAATAAGTACAGGAAGGATTAAGATTTTTTAATAGAAGTAATCTACAAATCTGTTTAACTTTCTGGCACCAGTTGATTTAAAAAAAAAAAAAAAGTTTTTCACCGGAGCACCCCTTTAAAATCAATGGGTGTATGATTCAAGGCGGAATCTGTTGCGGAATTTAAAGCGTAATCTGCGGAAGGTTTCTTACAGATTCCAACAGAATTTCCTCAGTATGAACAGTAAGGCCATGTTCCACGCGGCGAAAGTGTTTCGGAACACGGGCGGACATTCCGCAAAGAGCGGGCACCGGCTGGAACTCCGCGAGAAATGCTGTTGCAATAAATTGCCATCTAGGGAGACGGCATTTCCCGTGCAGTCCTAGCGCCGCCGGAACGTTCTGAAAAATTTCCACTGTTCGTTCTTTAGGCGGACACTGGAACCGGAATTTCCGCGGTAGAGCCATCTGCATCTACATAGAAGCTGTATACTCGAAACGCGAAAGGATTTTTAAACAGGACCATTAGCGCCATTTTTTTTGATGCATTAGAGCGATAGAAAAAAATGGCAGCCGTGATGGACACGGCCCTTTGTGCTCGGGGATTTTATCTTGTTTCTTGCACATCTGAGTCTCCCTCCGCCACAAAGACTTGCACTTAGTCCTATACAATTTCTTCAATAGCCGATCCTTACGGAAACCACTCGAGAAAAAAGCTTTATGGCTTGAAGAGTTCAGTGAATGGCGCTCTGATACGCGAGAGATGCGCTGTCCGTAAGATTCAAGTTATAACCTTAAAATTTGCGAAATTATCTATTTTGTTGTTCCCAATGTGTCCACTCGGGGCAGTGTTGTATTGAAGTGCAGAGTTTCCCAACCAGTGCGCCTCCAGCTGTTGCAAAACTACAACTCCCAGCATGTCCGGACAGCCTTTGGCTGTCCGGGCATGCTGGGAGTTGTAGTTTTGCAAATTCAGGATTCTTTACACGCCAAAAGTATGATGACAATGAGTGTTTATAGTGCCGATTGATTGACATTTCCATAGTGTAAACATATCCTAAGGGGGCATTCGCACTACAAAATGTCCGTCCAGAAAATTTCCGAGCCAACATCCGGTGCACAGCAGCGCTAAAGCTGGGGCCGCTTGGATACGCGCCATTACATTATAAAGTGCACAGTGCAGCAGAATCCCATAGAAAACAATAGTTTATTTTTGCCATTTTTCCAAAATCCCAGCATTTTTTGCCAGTTTTCCAAAATCCCAGCATTTTTTGCCAGTTTTCCAAAATCCCAGCATTTTTTGCCAGTTTTCCAAAATCCCAGCATTTTTTGCCAGTTTTCCAAAATCCCAGCATTTTTTTGCAGGTTTTCCAAAATCGCAACATTTTTTGCTATTTTCCTAAAATCCCAGCATTTTTTGCTAGTTTTCCAAAATCCCAGCATTTTTTTGCCAGTTTTCCAAAATTGCAGCATTTTTTGCCAGTTTTCAAAATCGCAACATTTTTTGCCAGTTTTCCAAAATCGCATCATTTTTGCCAGTTTTCCAAAATCCCAGCATTTTTTGCCAGTTTTCCAAAATCCCAGCATTTTTTGCCAGTTTTCCAAAATCCCAGCATTTTTTGCCAGTTTTCCAAAATCCCAGCATTTTTTGCCAGTTTTCCAAAATCCCAGAATTTTTTGCCAGTTTTCCAAAATCGCAGCATTTTTTGCCAGTTTTCCAAAATCGCATCATTTTTGCCAGTTTTCCAAAATCCCAGCATTTTTTGCCAGTTTTCCAAAGTCCCAGCATTTTTTGCCAGTTTTCCAAAATCCCAGCACTTTTTTCTCCCATAGATTTCTAAGGGAGGAAAAAAAAAAAAAACTCACCAAGAAATTAACATGGGATTAACATGGGATTGTGGGATTGGTGTTTTTTGTTTTTATTTGTTTTTTCCTCCCCCCCCCCCCCCCCCCAATTCTTCAATATAAATCCTTGGGTCACATGATGAATGAGTCACATGACTTTTAATGAGAAAAGGAGGAAAAAACACCAAGACTCACTGTTTTTGAAAAAAAAAAAAAAAAAACTTTAAAGAAAACAAATGCCCAAAATAAGTTGTGTGGAAACTTTGCCTCAGGCTGTGTTTACATTTGTTTTATTTTTTATTTATTTATAAAAAAAAAAAGGGAAATATAAATAAAGGATTTATACTTCTCCTTACTGCTGCATTCGGCTCTCCTCGGCTCTCCCATAGAGCTATATGGAGGGGGCGTGGCTGCCCCGCTTCGGGCAGGAGGCGTGTTGCGCCGCTCCAGGGGAGAGTAGGGGACCCGCACAGGAGATCACAAGGGGTCCCAGAGCTTAATCTTAAAGGGGTACTCCGGTGGAAAACTTTTTTTTTTTTAAATGAACTGGTGCCAGAAAGTTAAACAGATTTGTAAATGACTTCTATTAAAAAAAAAAAAAAAAAATCTTTATCCTTCCAGTACTTTTTAGCAGCTGTATGCTACAGAGGAAATTCTTTTCTTTTTGAATTTCTTTTTTGTCTTGTCCACAGTGCTCTCTGCTGACACCTCTGTCCATGTCAGGAACTGTCCAGAGCAGCATAGGTTTGCTATGAGGATTTTCTCCTGCTCTGGACAGTTCCTGACATGGACAGAGGTGTCAGCAGAGAGCACTGTGGACAAGACAAAAAAGAAATTTAAAAAGAAAAGAATTTCCTCTGTAGCATACAGCTGCTAAAAAGTACTGGAAGGATAAAGATTTTTTTTAATAGAAGTCATTTACAAATCTGTTTAACTTTCTGGCACCGGTTGATTTAAAAAAAAAAAAAATGTTTTCCACCGGAGTACCCCTTTAAACTTATCCCATATGTTGCGGATAGGGGATATGTTTTTTTTAATCATGGGACTACTCCTTAGCAGTGCTTGTAAACCAGTGTGCCTCAAACTGTTGCAAAACTACAACTCCCAGCATGCCTGGACAGCCTTCGGCTGTCCAGGCATGCTGGGAGTTGTAGTTTTGCAACAGCTGGAGGCACTCTGTTCGGGAAACACTGGATTGATATCTCGCCAGTGCTCGGCTGTAAAAGCTGCGTCCCCGTGTCACCGACTCCTCGCAGGAAAAATTACAGGTCTACGCTTTTTCTTACCGCACCGGGTCTATATGAAGAATTATGTTGCGCAGTTAAGTGCAGTTTGCCGCTCATCGCCAGATACACGCTCTAAGCTGAAGGTGTCGTACAGGAGGCTGAGAAGTTAAAGGCCGAATAAAAAAACGAAATGGCTGATTCTAAATCTGAGGCGCTAAATGTAACCCTCAGCGTCCCCAGCAGACGCAGGCCGGGTGGGGCTTGTAGTTCCCTTTTTAGAACGTGAAAATAAAACACGGCTACGAAAACAGAACCTGAAAAAACGGCACAAAAAAAACTGCCCCCCTTTAGTCCTCCAAACCTTTGTTTGTTTAGTTTTTTTTTTTAAACAATAGGGGGAGATTTATCAAAACCTATGCAGAGAAAGACTGGTGCAGTTGCCCATAGCAACCAATCAGATTGCTACTTTCATTTTTCATAGGTCTCTTTGAAAATGAAAGAAGCAATCTGATTGGTTGCCATGGGCAACTACACCAGTCTTCCTCTGCACAGGTTTTGTTAAATCTCCCCCATTGTGTATTAGTATAGGCATCGTTTTTATTTTATTTGGCGCCTCATACTGTTTTTGTTTTTCTCATTTCAAATCACGTGATTATTTCATCATGTGACTTGAGGATTTTTATTTAAAGGGGTACTCCGGTGGAAAACTTCTTTTTTTTTTTTTTTTTAATTAACTGGTGCCAGAAAGTTAAACAGATTTGTAAATTAATTCTATTAAAAAAATCTTAATCCTTCCAGTATTTATTAGCTGCTGAATACTACAGAGGAAATTTTTTTCTTTTTGGGACACAGAGCTCTCTGTTGACATCACCAGCACAGTGCTCTCTGCTGACATCATGACCACAGTGCTCTCTGCTGACATCTCTGTCCATTTTAGGAACTGTCCAGGGCAGCATATGTTTTCTATGGAGATGTCAGCAGAGAGCACTGTGCTCATGATGTCAGCAGAGAGCTCTGTGTTTCAAACGGAAAAGAGTTTCCACTGTAGTATTCAGAAGCTAATAAGTACTGGAAGGATTAAGATTTTTTTTTTAAATAGAAGTAATTTACAAATCTGTTTAACTTTCTGGCACCAGTTGCTAAAAAAAAAAAAGTTTTTCACTGGAGAAGAATTGCGAGGGAAAATATATAAAAAAAAACAACGCCAGAAAAGACACCTACATACATGTATAACTGTGAATCATGGAGGGGGCTCTGTAGCACAGCGACAACTCCCATCATGCCTTAATAGACTAAGGATGTCATGACATGATGGGAGTTGTAGTTTTGCAACAACAGGGCAGCCACAGGTTTTAGAGGCCGCTGTGTTAGTCCACACGCCAGCTGCCATCATGGACCTCCATACTGAGAAAACGCATAGAAAAATCCAACTCTACGTTTTTACCTCACGCTTTTGGTATGTCCACATGCATTTCCAAACGATTCCGCAGAAAGAAGCGGAATTTCTGCGGCAGATGTTTTCTCTGCAGAAATTCTGCCATGTGCATGCAGCTGCAGATCCCCAGAATTCCACTGCAACAGAATATTTCCTCCAGATTCCGCTCAGAAATTCCTCTTTCCCAACATCCCATTGGGCTAGATCCGCATCCTGCCTAAAATGTATTCTCTAATGCAGTGGTCTCCAAACTGGGTTCCTCCAGATGTTGCAAAACGACAGCTCCCAGCATGCCCGGCATCTGGGCCGGCTCTGCCTATAGGCAAAATGGGCAGCAGCCTAGAGCGCTCTCTTGATAGGTAGGGGAGTGGGGGGGGGGGGGGGGGGGGGGAGCGCTCTGCCTGCCACGAGAAAGTTAGACAACCAGCATCCGAACCATTCACGCCAGCATGGGGCGTGTTAATTTTGGCCAATGGGCAGAGTCAAGAGGGCGGCAAAATTAGCTTTTGCATAGGGTGACAAAAATCCTTGCACCAGCCATGCCCGGCTAATGCTTATTTCCGTGAGAGAATTTCCATGGAAAAGCTGGGTGTCAATATTTAAAGGGCATGGAAAGCGAGTAAGGTGGAACCCTATTTGACACTTTATATGCAATAGACAGCTGAATAGTCATTTGGTCACATGTTATCTCCTAACCAATAATAAAAAAAATAAACGTTCCTGGTCCTTACTTCCTCTTCTGAGGAAATGGGTGGACCTGTCCTATGCCAGAGCCACATGTCTCTTAGCTAATCTAGTCCAGGGTTTACCCAGAGCCAAATGTGTGTCCCTCAGCTCTGCTGTTTATGAGGAGACCAAGTATAGTGGGCCTAGGTTTGCTAATACTAGGCATCCCTTTCATATAGGCCTCATGTCACTTGTCTAGTCTACAATCAAGCTGCTGTTTCTGATCCCTGTTCCGGTTCACACTCTGAGCATACGTTCTGCTACATTTTAGCCCCAAGAGGGAGAATTTAATCTTTCAAAGAAGAGGAAAAGCTGTACAAGGGCCTCTTTGTCCTACACTGATATATTTCTGGCTTAAAGGGGTACTCCACTGGAGAATTTTTTTTTTTTTAAATCAACTGGTGCCAGAAAGTTAAACAGATTTGTAAATTACTTCTATAAAAAAAATCGTAATCCTTCCAGTACTTATCAGCTGCTGTTATGATGCACAGGAAGTTCTTTTCTTTTTGAATTTCCTTTCTGTCTGACCACAGTGCTCTCTGCTGACACCCCATTTTAGGAACTGTCCAGAGCAGGATAGGTTTTCTATGGGGATTTGCTTGTACTCTGGACAGTTCCTAAAATGGACAGAGGTGTCAGCAGAGAGCACTGTGGCGAGGCAGAATGGAAATTCGAAAAGAAGAGAACTTCCTGTGGATCATAACAGCAGCTGATAAGTACTGGAAGGATTAAGATTTTTTAATAGAAGTCATTTACAAATCTGTTTATCTTTTTGGAACCAATTAATAAAAAAATGAGTACCCCTTTAAGGCTGGTTGTCTTCCCAGTAAAAGGGACTTCCCTGAATGTGTCTTTTCAAGTGCCCCCAAAAAGTAAGGTGGAGTCCTATTTGGCACCTTGCAACACGTTGAACCAACCCGTGAAGATCCTCATTTAATAATTTCGACATGAGAACTTGAGAGATACAGAATTTTCACACCTGCAGTAGAAACTAAATTTACAGTGCTAAAGCACCGAAACTTTCCTAAATACGGCAAAGCTGCTAAAGAAGCATTGATTAAAGGGACAGTGACCAAATTTCTATTCTGAACAAAGTTGCACTGGAATTGCAAAGGGAGCCCAGTAAAGTTGAGAAGTTGTTTCACGAAATTCTAGCGCCAGAAGTTTCATTCTTGGGCTTTGTATGAGGAAACAGCTTCACCGATAAAAAGTTGAGGGTCACAGAAATACTGGGTTAGTGCCACTTTGCCACATGACACAAACATCCAGGACTACTACACCCAACATAAAGCTCACTATACTCCTCCTGTGACCCCTACAAATAGGATCGGTTGCGGAAACCACACACGCCTGATTCTTATCTAACCAGACATCTACCACATTCAGATGTGTGACTGGCTTCATAGATCAGTGTTTCCCAACCATTGTGCCTCCAGCTGTTGCAAAACGACAACTCCCAGCATGACCGGACAGCCAACGGCTGTCCGGGCATGCTGGAAGTTGCCGTTTTGCAACAGCTGGGGGCACCCTGTTATGGAAACCCTGCGTTAGATGGTCGACTGGTTCCACCAAAATCAAAAGGTTTTGCCGGCACAACCCGAGTCCGCCGTTAGTAAATGACATCCCTTCGCACGCGGAGACGTATGTCGTCTCAGAAGATTAGCTTTAACAGCTTCGGTTTTGCTCAATTAGCTCCTTCCCTTTAATCTTCCTTCCTGTGATAATATTTATTGTGGATGGCGGCAGCGGCCTCGGGGCCAGGTTTCATTCTACACAATCTCCTGTGGTTGTAGGTAATCCCCCCTATCTGCCGCCACTCACTAATCATCGCCACCCCACCCCTATACACAGACTTCTCCTTAAATCGTACCTGTCATATCCCACAAAAGATTAAAAATAAAAGTTATTTGTTACTCAGTACTTAATCCTGGTCGTGTACATATAATTTTTATGTGTCTAGCACCTATATTTCTCTCAAAAATACCTTCTATCTGTTGCTTACTTGCTTTGTGGGGGCGTATCCTCACTGCATAACTCATCTACCCCCCCGAGTGCTGGGTCTTTTCATCCAATCACTGCAGGTTGTTCTCTTACCCCCTACTCTCTGTTGTCATGTGTCAGTCTGATAGGACAGGAGTGAGCACAGTGGAGTGCTAGTCTCGCCCTCACTCAGCATGCATTCACTTCCTCCCTGAGTCTGCTGTGCTGTGTCGGATCTCTTCATCCAATCACTGCAGACTGCTCTGTAACCCCCTCCTCTCTGTTTTCATGCTGCAGTCTGATAGGACAGGAGTGAGCACAGAGGAGTGCTATTCCCACCCTCACTCTCCATGCATTCACTTCCTCCCCGAGTCTGCTGTGCAGTGCTGGGTCTCGTCATCCAATCACTGCAGGCTGCTCTGTAACCCCCTTCTCTCTGTTTTCATGCTGCAGTCTGATATGACCGGAGTGAGCACAGAGGAGTGCTATTCCCGCCCTCACTCACCATGCATTCACTTCCTCCCCGAGTCTGCTGTGCAGTGCTGGGTCTCTTCATCCAATCACTGCAGACTGCTCTGTAACCCCCTCCTCTCTGTTTTCATGCTGCAGTCTGATAGGACAGGAGTGAGCGTCCCACCCACTCTCACTTACCAGACTTTGTCTCTGCCTGTGCTTCAGCTGGGACAAAGATGATGCTGCAGCCGGACAGGATTATGTTCTGGATGATATGGGGACCCCTAGTGGTCTTTTTATTATAAGCCATGATTTCTATAAAAAGAAAATAACATTTTTTTTATTTTTTTTTAATGAAGTATATTAGAAAGGTGAATGTTTTGCCAAGATGTACAACCTATAAAAAGTTTTTGGAATCTGACAGCGCCCATTTAATGCCGCTATTACAGTCCTAAAATGTAAAGCGCGGGGTCACAGGCAGACAAAAGAGGGTTATTCATCACAGTCTTTCTCGGCTGTCATACTGCGCTGCAGAAACCGCCGCAGAATTCATCAATAAGAGGATAATTGTATTTTTTTTTTATATATTTTATATTGTTTAGAAATTTGTTTTTGGCAATCCTCGAGCGGCTCAGCAAGACTTTAATAAATTTTCCTCCCCCTCCCGTACAGGTGGATCTGTGCAGAACTCTCCTATTGGCCACTGCTGGAGAGAACGGACATTGAGGAATGAAGTGGCATGGAGGGAAAAAAAATAAATTACAAAAGAATAAATGAAAAAAAAAAAAGCAAAATGAAATTACATTGTGGAGATCGAGGTTTGGGTTATTTTATTTTATTTATTTATTTTTTAATGCAATTTCTGTTTTAATATGCAAATAACCTTAATTAAAACATTTCCTACAGGTTTTTTTTTTATCGATAATTAATGGATATGGCAGTGTCATCCATTAGTTATCGACTCTCCGGGCATGCTGGGAGCTGTAGTTTCACAACAACAGGAAGCAACCTAGTTGGGAAACACTGGCATAGAGCTACACCAGGGAACAGATTTAAAGTTTTGACCGATCAGGGTCTCAGTGCTGAGACCCCCACCGATCATAAGAATGAGCAGGGAGAAACGTGCGCTAGTGCGTTTCACTCCTCGTCTCGCAGCAATCCCCATTATAAGCCGTTGGCTGTCCTGGCCATGCTGGAAGTTGTAGTTTTGCAACATCTGGAGGGCTACATATTGGAGGCCACTGTTCTTTTTTCCTATGTAGTGAAGAGTGCAGCCCTAATATGACCCACAACCTCTGTCCATACCTACATGACAATTTTCCCTAGATAGCGGTCTCTCAACTAGGCGACAGTCCCTGTCGCCCAGTTGGCAGTGTCAGCTTTTGCAAATGCTGGATATGGCAGTGTCAGCTTTTGCAAAACTACAACTCCACGCATTCCCAGACAGCCAACGGCTGTCTGGGAATGCTGGGAGTTGTAGTTTTGCAACAACAGTAGGCACCCTTGTTGGGAAACATGTAGAGTCACACCAGAGAATGGAGTTTAAAGTTTTGAGCGGTTGTGGTCTCAGTGCTGAGACCCCCACTGATCAGAAGAACGAGCAGGGAGAAGCGTGCGGTAGTGCATTTCACTCCCCATCTCGCAGCAATCCCCATTATAAGCCGTTGGCTGTCCTGGCCATGCTAGAAGTTGTAGTTTTGCAACATCTGGGGGGCTACATATTGGAGACCACTGTTCTTTTTCCTATGAAGTGAAGAGTGCAGCCCTAATATTACCCACAACCTCTGTCCCTACCTACATGACAATCCGTCCTAGGTAGCGGACTCTCAACTGGGCGCCAGTCCCTGTACTGGACTAAGTGCAGAGGTGTCAGAAGTGTCCAAAACAAATAAACAAACACAGTACAGAGGTAAGGGGTCAGGTCAGGACAGAGTTAGGTAACCAAAGCACAAACTAGGGTGCACAATACAGCAAACAGTCTGATAGACAGACAAAGCAGGTCAAACAGGTCAAAGTCAAAACCAGAAAGTGGAGCGATACCAAAACACTAGGCAGAGGGGTAGTCGAAAGGCAAGCAAGGGTCAAACCAGACGGACAGCATGGCACAGAATGGCAGGCTAAAGAATGGTCAATTAACAGGCAGAAACATATGAGACACAACTGAATGAGGCTAGAGACACAGAAATTATCTCTAATCCAAGGGACACAGAGCTGGGATTTAAATATACCACTCGTTGCTGCTGATTGTCCCAGCGCCTGTAACTCCTGAGTGGCCGGAGCACAGCATGTGAAGCCTGGCCAGGTGTGATTGTTGCAGTACCCCCGCTTTTTATGTGGGTCCACCGGACCCGGCCTCAACCCTCAGGTGCAATTGTTACACAGAGTTGAATGATAAAAAATTCCTTCTGCCTGCAGCCACCACTAGGTGGAGCTCACTGCATACTGATTATACATAAAAATAATAAATGAATCTGTATGCGGTGAGCTCCCCCTAATGGTGGCCGGAGGTAACCAGAATGTTACAATTAAGCTCTGTGTTTTTGCATCGGTGGTCAGTGGAATATTATAAATGGTATAAAATATATTATAAAGAAATTGGTACATTATAAAGGAATCATGGATAAAAGCTGAAGAGTTGTCCTCGTGCTTGTGTATGACGGGAGGTCCCCTTTAACAGTCTGCCATGTAGCGGCCATCTTCCTTTGATTGCTCCCCGTACAGAAGCTTTTAAGAGAAAGGCAGTCGTCACCAGCAAGCAGTTGTGCCGTACAGTAAACAGATGTTGCTGTCAAATCACTTAGTCTGCGTCCCTCAGATTGTAAATGTGAATAATGCGTTTGAGGGCAATATGGCGGCTGATTATATACACAGCACTTCAAATGTGGGTTTGTTTTACGGGGCCGGACTCTTCCCAGGGGCCCCGGTGCCAGCGTGCAGGAATAATCACTGCTGGCACCCGAATATCGGAAGTCAGTGGATTTTTTTCTTCTCTCTACTACAGTGTTCCGCAACCGGGGTGCCTCCAGCTGTTGCAAAACTACAACTCCCAGCATGCCCGGACAGCCGTTGGCTGTCCGGGCATGCTGGGAGTTGTAGTTTTGCAACAGCTGGAGGCACCCCGGTTGGGAAACACTGCTGTACAAAGTTCTGCTGCAACAATATACAACTCAACCTGCTTGTTGTCAGTGAATGAAAACATTGGGGGACATGTACTAACGTATGTGCGCCTGTAACTATAGCGCCGCTGCGTTCGCCATATTAATTATGCGACATCCTATTTGTGGCGTCTGCGCCAGAGGACGTGTTTGTTGGGCAAAGTGAGCACCGTTTCCTTGGCAAATCTTTTGACGCCAGATGTATCAATTTATAAAATTGCGCGAATCTCACGCCACCCCTGATTCCCCGCACCTAACTGCACAATGTCTACTTTAAAGGGGTGCCAGAAAGTTAAACAGATTTGTAAATGACTTCTATTAAAAAAATCTTTATCCTTCCAGTACTTTTTAGCGGCTGTATGCTACAAAGGAAATTCTTTTCTTTTTGAATTTCTTTTTTGTCTTGTCCACAGTGCTCTCTGCTGACACCTCTGTCCGTATCAGGAACTGTCCAGAGCAGGAGAAAATCCTCATAGCAAACCTATGCTGCTCCGGACTGTTCCTGACACAGACAGAGGTGTCAGCAGAGAGCACTGTGGACAAGACAAAAAAGAAATTCAAAAAGCAAAGAATTTCCTCTGTAGCATACAGCTGCTAATAAGTACTGGAAGGATAAAGATTTTTTTTAATAGAAGTAATTTACAAAGCCGTTTAACTTTTTGGCACCAGTTCATAAAAAAAAAAAGTTTTACACCGAAGTACCCCTTTAAAGTAAACAACCCTGTTACCAAAGAGAATCTGCGACTTTTGGTTTAACCCCTTAATGACCCTGCCATTTTTTCATTTTTGCGTTTTTGTTTCCTCCTCGCCTCCTCTTGTTTACATTTGTTTTTTTTTTTTACCTACATGGCCACATGAGGGTTTCTTGTTTCTGGGACCGAATGTACTTTGCAACAACATCATGTCCGCCCGTGGAAAACATGGGATGACTTTGCGCTCGTTCTAATGTCCTGGCGGGTGCAAGGACTGCTTGGAATTGTGCTGTCCCATAGACGGCAATGCATTTCTGAGCAGAATCCACGGAAAGGATAGACATGTCAATTCCTCCTGTGGATGACGGAATCAGGATTTCCGTGGCAGAAACTGCATAAATTCCGCCATGTGCTCAGTGCAGCAGAATCTCATTGAAATCAATAGGACTCTGCTGCAGTGGAATTTCCGAGCAGAATATTCCCGCAGAGATTCTGCTTGGAAATTCCGCCGTGTGAACATAGCCCTAATGCATATAACATGCAGGGAGGCTGAGATGTGGGGAACTGTTTGTTGTCTTTGAGTTTATGTATTCTGGAGGAGTATTTGCCAACCATGGTGCACCCATACTGGGAGTTGAGTTGTAGTTTTGCAACAGCTGGAGGCACACTGGTTGGAAAACACTGGTCTAGTTCATAACATTCCGATTCTATAATACGAAACCCCCACCTAAAAGCTCTAGTACAAACAGCACGATTTCTGCATCCCTTCCCCATGCTCCTGTGTTGGCGTTACTAGCGGGATGCTATTATATCTGGATGACTACCTCTATGGCCATGCTGGGAGTTGTAGTTTTGTAACAGCTGGAGGCACACTGGTTTAGAAACACTGATCTAGTTGATAATATTTAAAAGCTTATGATCGTAAACCCCCATCTTGCAGCTCTAGTACAAAAAGCAACATTTCCCACATGCTCCTGGGTTGGCGTTACTAGTGGGATGCTATGACATCTGGATGACTACCTTTATATGCATGCTGGGAGTTGTAGTATAGCAACAGCTGAAGGTGCATTGGCTGGGAAACACTGATCTTATTGATAACATTAAAAGTCTATGATTGGAAAGGCCCATCTAAAAGCTCTTGTACAAAAAGCAACATTTCCCACATGCTCCTGTGTTGGCGTTACTAGCGGGATGCTATGACCTCTGGGTGACTACCTCTATGGGCATGATGTAAGTTTGCAACAGCTGGAGGTGATCTGATTGGGAAACACTATCTTACAGAGTCAAAGATTGAATGATTTTTTTTATATAGTAAAGGAACATAAATCTCCAGCGACCATAATGTCACAACAAGCACAGGAACAGCCAAAGGGCCTTACAGCGTGAGAACTCCCAACAAACAGCTCCACATATCTCCTGCAAACCTGTGAATGTGACATAAATATCATTATTGTCTAATAAGACTCTAATAAGAAGCCGCAGCGTGTCTGTGAGATGTGCCACGCTTACGCCACGACTTAGATCAGCAGAATTCTCCCAGATGTCAGGTCAGACTGGAAACAGTGGCCTCCATTGTTGCGCAGCTTTTTGTTTTTATGTTCCTCCTGATATGTTTACGAAGCTCCCGATTCCCACAGGCCCCGCTTCTATCGCGTTGTGGAGGGGTTACGTTTTCCTATGCTCTTTCATATATGAGCCCTACTGATGTATTTATGAAGCTTTCTCTGGCGTCTTCCATCCTGATTCCAGTGTTAAAAAGTAGAAGCTTAGTAATAGCAACGTTACTTATCTCCGGGACAAAAATCTATATAATTCAGGAGAAATTTCCACTTTACAAATAAAAATAATGGACTTTATAAGGAGAATAATATAAGTGTATGTATATAAATATATCTATCTATCTCATTTCTATCTATTTATCTCTCTATCTATCATCTATCTATCCCCTATCTATCTATCTCATATCTATCTATCTATCTATCTATCTCATATCTATCTATCTCATATCTATCTCATATCTATCTATCTATCTCATATCTATCTATCTATCTCATATCTATCTATCTCATATCTATCTATCTGTCTCATATCTATCTCATATCTATCTCATATCTATCTATCTATCTATCTCATATCTATCTATCTATCTCATATCTATCTATCTGTCTCATATCTATCTATCTATCTATCTATCTCATATCTATCTCATATCTATCTATCATCTATCTATCTATCTATCTATCTCATATCTATCTCATATCTATCTCATATCTATCTCATATCTATCTATCTCATATCTATCTATCTCATATCTATCTATCTATCTATCTCATATCTATCTATCTATCTCATATCTATCTATCTATCTCCTATCTATCTATCTATCTATCTATCTATCTATCTATTGTGTTTCCTTTTAATCAAGACCAGACATACTAACAAGAAGACAGCATTCGGTCTGGTAAACCCTACTGGCAGCCATCGTATCCTTGTGTAGTATAACAGTCCCTTAGGCTGTACTGTGCTGCCTAACACTGTTCATGAAATAACTCCCTAAAGCGTTACTCTTTTATGTACTTCATGTAGGATCATGACTTCTGATTAGCTGTTAGACTCTTGCCCATAGTAGCAGTATTATAGTAGTTATATTCTTGTATATAGGAGCAGTATTATAGTAGTTATATTCTTGTATATAGGGGCAGTATTATAGTAGTTATACTCTTGTATATAGGGGGCAGTATTATAGTAGTTATATTCTTGTATATAGAAGCAGTATTATAGTAGTTATATTCTTGTATATAGGAGCAGTATTATAGTAGTTGTTACGCCGAGCGCTCCGGGTCCCCGCTCCTCCCCGGAGCGCTCGCTTCACTCCCTCCGCTGCAGCGCTCCGGTCACGTCCTCTGACCCGGGGCGCTGCGATCCCGCTGCCAGCCGGGATGCGATTCGCGATGCGGGTAGCGCCCGCTCGCGATGCGCACCCCGGCTCCCCTACCTGACTCGCTCCCCGTCTGTTCTGTCCCGGCGCGCGCGGCCCCGCTCCCTAGGGCGCGCGCGCGCCGGGTCTCTGCGATTTAAAGGGCCACTGCGCCGCTGATTGGCGCAGTGGTTCCAATTAGGGTTTTCACCTGTGCACTTCCCTATATTACCTCACTTCCCTTGCACTCCCTTGCCGGATCTTGTTGCCTTAGTGCCAGTGAAAGCGTTCCTTGTGTGTTCCTTGCCTGTGTTTCCAGACCTTCTGCCGTTGCCCCTGACTACGATCCTTGCTGCCTGCCCCGACCTTCTGCTACGTCCGACCTTGCTTCTGCCTACTCCCTTGTACCGCGCCTATCTTCAGCAGCCAGAGAGGTGAGCCGTTGCTAGTGGATACGACCTGGTCACTACCGCCGCAGCAAGACCATCCCGCTTTGCGGCGGGCTCTGGTGAAAACCAGTAGTGGCTTAGAACCGGTCCACTAGCACGGTCCACGCCAATCCCTCTCTGGCACAGAGGGTCCACTACCTGCCAGCCGGCATCGTGACAGTAGATCCGGCCATGGATCCCGCTGAAGTTCCTCTGCCAGTTGTCGCTGACCTCACCACGGTGGTCGCCCAGCAGTCACAACAGATAGCGCAACAAGGCCAACAGCTGTCTCAACTGACCGTTATGCTACAACAGTTGCTACCACAGCTTCAGCAGTCATCTCCTCCGCCAGCTCCTGCACCTCCTCCGCAGCGAGTGGCCGCTCCTGGGATACGCTTATCCTTGCCGGATAAATTTGATGGGGACTCTAAGTTTTGCCGTGGCTTTCTTTCCCAATGTTCCCTGCATCTGGAGATGATGTCGGACCTGTTTCCCACTGAAAGGTCTAAGGTGGCTTTCGTAGTCAGTCTTCTGTCCGGAAAAGCCCTGTCATGGGCCACACCGCTCTGGGACCGCAATGACCCCGTCACTGCCTCTGTACACTCCTTCTTCTCGGAAATCCGAAGTGTCTTTGAGGAACCTGCCCGAGCCTCTTCTGCTGAGACTGCCCTGTTGAACCTGGTCCAGGGTAATTCTTCCGTTGGCGAGTATGCCGTACAATTCCGTACACTTGCTTCAGAATTGTCCTGGAATAATGAGGCCCTCTGCGCGACCTTCAAAAAAGGCCTATCCAGCAACATTAAAGATGTTCTGGCCGCACGAGAAATTCCTGCTAATCTACATGAACTTATTCACCTAGCCACTCGCATTGACATGCGTTTTTCTGAAAGGCGTCAGGAACTCCGCCAAGATATGGACTCTGTTCGCACGAGGCGTTTCGTCTCCTCGGCTCCTCTCTCCTCTGGTCCCCTGCAATCTGTTCCTGTGCCTCCCGCCGTGGAGGCTATGCAGGTCGACCGGTCTCGCCTGACACCTCAAGAGAGGACACGACGCCGTATGGAGAACCTCTGCCTGTACTGTGCTAGTACCGAACACTTCCTGAGGGATTGTCCTATCCGTCCTCCCCGCCTGGAAAGACGTACGCTGACTCCGCACAAAGGTGAGACAGTCCTTGATGTCTACTCTGCTTCTCCACGTCTTACTGTGCCTGTGCGGATGTCTGCCTCTGCCTTCTCCTTCTCTACAGTGGCCTTCTTGGACTCTGGATCTGCAGGAAATTTTATTTTGGCCTCTCTCGTCAACAGGTTCAACATCCCGGTGACCAGTCTCGCCAGACCCCTCTACATCAATTGTGTAAATAATGAAAGATTGGACTGTACCATACGTTTCCGCACGGAGCCCCTTCTTATGAGCATCGGATCTCATCATGAGAGGATTGAACTTTTGGTCCTCCCCAATTGCACCTCGGAGATTCTCCTTGGACTTCCCTGGCTTCAACTTCATTCCCCAACCCTGGATTGGTCCACTGGGGAGATCAAGAGTTGGGGGTCCTCTTGTTCCAAGAACTGTCTAAAACCGGTTCCCAGTAACCCTTGCCGTAACTCTGTGGTTCCTCCAGTAACCGGTCTCCCTAAGGCCTATATGGACTTCACGGATGTTTTCTGCAAAAAACAAGCTGAGACTCTACCTCCTCACAGGCCTTATGATTGCCCTATCGACCTCCTCCCGGGTACTACTCCACCCCGGGGCAGAATTTATCCTCTCTCTGCCCCAGAGACTCTTGCCATGTCCGAATACGTCCAGGAGAATCTAAAAAAGGGCTTTATCCGTAAATCCTCCTCTCCTGCCGGAGCCGGATTTTTCTTTGTGTCCAAAAAAGATGGCTCCCTACGTCCTTGCATTGACTACCGCGGTCTTAATAAAATCACGGTTAAGAACCGCTACCCCTTACCCCTCATCTCTGAACTCTTTGATCGCCTCCAAGGTGCCCACATCTTCACTAAATTGGACTTAAGAGGCGCCTATAACCTCATCCGCATCAGAGAGGGGGACGAGTGGAAAACGGCATTTAACACCAGAGATGGACACTTTGAGTATCTGGTCATGCCCTTTGGACTGTGCAATGCCCCTGCCGTCTTCCAAGACTTTGTCAATGAAATTTTTCGTGATCTGTTATACTCCTGTGTTGTTGTATATCTGGACGATATCCTAATTTTTTCTGCCAATCTAGAAGAACACCGCCAGCATGTCCGTATGGTTCTTCAGAGACTTCGTGACAACCAACTCTATGCCAAAATTGAGAAATGTCTGTTTGAATGCCAATCTCTTCCTTTTCTAGGATATTTGGTCTCTGGCCAGGGACTACAGATGGATCCAGACAAACTCTCTGCCGTCTTAGATTGGCCACGCCCCTCCGGACTCCGTGCTATCCAACGCTTTTTGGGGTTCGCCAATTATTACAGGCAATTTATTCCACATTTTTCTACCATTGTGGCTCCTATCGTGGCTTTAACCAAAAAAAATGCTGATCCCAAGTCCTGGCCTCCTCAAGCAGAAGACTCCTTTAAACGACTCAAGTCTGCCTTTTCTTCGGCTCCCGTGCTCTCCAGACCTGACCCTTCCAAACCCTTCCTATTGGAGGTTGATGCCTCCTCAGTGGGAGCTGGAGCTGTTCTTCTACAAAAAAATTCTTCCGGGCATGCTGTCACTTGTGGTTTTTTCTCTAGGACCTTCTCTCCAGCGGAGAGGAACTACTCCATCGGGGATCGAGAGCTTCTAGCCATTAAATTAGCACTTGAGGAATGGAGGCATCTGCTGGAGGGATCAAGATTTCCTGTTATTATCTACACCGACCACAAGAACCTCTCCTACCTCCAGTCTGCCCAACGGCTGAATCCTCGCCAGGCCCGGTGGTCTCTGTTCTTTGCCCGATTTAATTTTGAGATTCACTTTCGTCCTGCCGATAAGAACATTAGGGCCGATGCTCTCTCTCGTTCCTCGGATGCCTCAGAAGTTGATCTCCCTCCGCAACACATCATTCCACCTGACTGCCTGATCTCCACTTCTCCTGCCTCCATCAGGCAGACTCCTCCAGGAAAGACCTTTGTTTCTCCACGCCAACGCCTCGGAATCCTCAAATGGGGTCACTCCTCCCATCTCGCAGGTCATGCGGGCATCAAGAAATCTGTGCAACTCATCTCCCGCTTCTATTGGTGGCCGACTCTGGAGACGGATGTTGGGGACTTTGTGCGAGCCTGCACTATCTGTGCCCGGGATAAGACTCCTCGCCAGAAGCCCGCTGGTTTTCTTCATCCTCTGCCTGTCCCCGAACAGCCTTGGTCTCTGATTGGTATGGATTTTATTACTGATTTACCCCCTTCCCGTGGCAACACCGTTATTTGGGTGGTCGTTGATCGATTCTCCAAAATGGCACATTTCATCCCTCTTCCTGGTCTTCCTTCTGCGCCTCAGTTGGCTAAACAATTTTTTGTACACATTTTTCGTCTTCACGGGTTGCCTACGCAGATTGTCTCGGATAGAGGGGTCCAATTCGTGTCTAAATTCTGGAGGGCTCTCTGTAAACAACTCAAGATTAAATTAAATTTTTCCTCTGCATATCATCCCCAATCCAATGGACAAGTAGAAAGAATTAACCAGGTCCTGGGTGATTATTTACGACATTTTGTTTCCTCCCGCCAGGATGACTGGGCAGATCTCCTTCCATGGGCCGAATTCTCGTATAACTTCAGGGTCTCTGAATCTTCCTCCAAATCCCCATTTTTCGTGGTGTACGGCCGTCACCCTCTTCCCCCCCTCCCTACCCCCTTGCCCTCTGGTCTGCCCGCTGTGGATGAAATTTCTCGTGACCTTTCCATTATATGGAGAGAGACCCAAAATTCTCTCTTACAGGCTTCTTCACGCATGAAGAGGTTCGCGGATAAGAAAAGAAGAGCTCCCCCCGTTTTTTCCCCTGGAGACAAGGTATGGCTCTCCGCTAAATATGTCCGCTTCCGTGTCCCTAGCTACAAGTTGGGACCACGCTATCTTGGTCCTTTCAAAATTTTGTGTCAAATTAATCCTGTCTCTTATAAACTTCTTCTTCCTCCTTCTCTTCGTATCCCTAATGCCTTTCACGTCTCTCTTCTCAAACCACTCATCCTCAACCGTTTTTCTCCCAAATCTGTTCCTCCCACTCCTGTTTCCGGCTCCTCGGACGTCTTCTCGGTCAAGGAAATTTTGGCTGCCAAAAAGGTCAGAGGGAAAAATTTTTTTTTAGTAGACTGGGAGGGTTGTGGTCCTGAAGAGAGATCCTGGGAACCTGAGGACAACATCCTTGACAAAAGTCTGCTCCTCAGGTTCTCAGGCTCCAAGAAGAGGGGGAGACCCAAGGGGGGGGGTACTGTTACGCCGAGCGCTCCGGGTCCCCGCTCCTCCCCGGAGCGCTCGCTTCACTCCCTCCGCTGCAGCGCTCCGGTCACGTCCTCTGACCCGGGGCGCTGCGATCCCGCTGCCAGCCGGGATGCGATTCGCGATGCGGGTAGCGCCCGCTCGCGATGCGCACCCCGGCTCCCCTACCTGACTCGCTCCCCGTCTGTTCTGTCCCGGCGCGCGCGGCCCCGCTCCCTAGGGCGCGCGCGCGCCGGGTCTCTGCGATTTAAAGGGCCACTGCGCCGCTGATTGGCGCAGTGGTTCCAATTAGGGTTTTCACCTGTGCACTTCCCTATATTACCTCACTTCCCTTGCACTCCCTTGCCGGATCTTGTTGCCTTAGTGCCAGTGAAAGCGTTCCTTGTGTGTTCCTTGCCTGTGTTTCCAGACCTTCTGCCGTTGCCCCTGACTACGATCCTTGCTGCCTGCCCCGACCTTCTGCTACGTCCGACCTTGCTTCTGCCTACTCCCTTGTACCGCGCCTATCTTCAGCAGCCAGAGAGGTGAGCCGTTGCTAGTGGATACGACCTGGTCACTACCGCCGCAGCAAGACCATCCCGCTTTGCGGCGGGCTCTGGTGAAAACCAGTAGTGGCTTAGAACCGGTCCACTAGCACGGTCCACGCCAATCCCTCTCTGGCACAGAGGGTCCACTACCTGCCAGCCGGCATCGTGACAGTAGTTATATTCTTGTATATAGGAGCAGTATTATAGTAGTTATATTCTTGTATATAGGAGCAGTATTATAGTAGTTATATTCTTGTATATAGGAGCAGTATTATAGTAGTTATATTCTTGTATATAGGAGCAGTATTATAGTAGTTATATTCTTGTATATAGGAGCAGTATTATAGTAGTTATATTCTTGTATATAGGAGCAGTATTATAGTAGTTATATTCTTGTATATAGGAGCAGTATTTTAGTAGTTATATTCTTGTATATAGGAGCAGTATTATAGTAGTTATATTCTTGTATATAGGAGCAGTATTATAGTAGTTATATTCTTGTATATAGGAGCAGTATTATAGTAGTTATATTCTTGTATATAGGAGCAGTATTATAGTAGTTATATTCTTGTATATAGGAGCAGTATTATAGTAGTTATATTCTTGTATATAGGAGCAGTATTATAGTAGTTATATTCTTGTATATAGGAGCAGTATTATAGTAGTTATATTCTTGTATATAGGAGGCAGTATTATAGTAGTTATATTCTTGTATATAGGAGGCAGTATTATAGTAGTTATATTCTTGTATATAGGAGGCAGTATTATAGTAGTTATATTCTTGTATATAGGAGGCAGTATTATAGTAATTATAGTGCTAGTGTTGCCCTTTCTGGGTGAGGGACATCTGCATATTCTTAGAATACACCACTTCGTATACACTATAGTCGTATATCGTTGGGGATTTTACTGTAGACCTCCTACTTAGAGCTCCGATCTCCAACATGAATGACTGTATGGGATCAATACAGCTATAAGTAGTTTGCTTTAATTCACTATATCTTTGCATGCACGCTATATCTTCTAGGGGGTGTACTCAGAACACAGTTACTCTTTCCCAGGAAATTAAGAAATGGACATATTGTCGATCAGGTCTCCGAGCACTGTACGGAGGATCGACGCAGGACCTGTCTGTCCTACTCAAGGACAGGATGACAAAATTGGTGTAAATATACCTGGCTGTCAGCACAAATAGGGAAGATATATAAGTGCGCCATGATATGTGGCGTATGAGCAATGCACGCGCTGTTCTCCAGCGGAATCAGTCATCACATTACAAAATGTAAATATATGTGTATTAGGCGCATGTATTACCATAAAGCGGGTGATGATCAGATTCCGCACTGCAGTCCTGTACACTGTCTGGCGGGGATATGGGACGTAAATGTATGAATAAAAGATATAGGTGTAAGCTATTGTGTTACATTAGAGGCCCATGACAAGCTCAGGGCCCTACATACAGCGCACTTACAGATGTATCCGTGAGTACTGATGAAAACCCGCGCTGAAATTTTATATTCGCTTTTCTCTTTTGCCCTATGAATGGATGAAATATAGAGTTCTGTACATCCTGAGCCGCCTGATTCACAAATAGAATGCCAGAGCTACTGAAAAGACTGACACACAGGCAGCGCATTGCCGGCGAAAGCAGGAAAGAACAAGAACTATATTGGTAACTATATAGATGTATATTCTATTTCAATGCTTCCCAACCAGGGTGCCCCCAGCTGTTACAAAACTACAACTCCCAGCATGCCTGGACATGCGAAGGCTGTGTTTTCCCAACCAGGGTGCCTCCAGCGGTTGTGAAAATACAACTCCCAGCATGCCCATACAGTCAGAGGCAGTGTTTTTCCTCCAGGGTGCCTCCAGGCATTGCAAAACTACAACTCCCAGCATGCCCATACAGTCAGAGGCAGTGTTTTTCCTCCAGGGTGCCTCCAGACATTGCAAAACTACAACTCCCAGCATGCCCATACAGTCAGAGGCAGTGTTTTTCCTCCAGGGTGCCTCCAGCCATTGCAAAACTACAACTCCCAGCATGCCCATACAGTCAGAGGCAGTGTTTTTCCTCCAGGGTGCCTCCAGCCATTGCAAAACTACAACTCCCAGCATGCCCATACAGTCAGAGGCAGTGTTTTTCCTCCAGGGTGCCTCCAGACATTGCAAAACTACAACTCCCAGCATGCCCATACAGTCAGAGGCAGTGTTTTTCCTCCAGGGTGCCTCCAGCCATTGCAAAACTACAACTCCCAGCATGCCCGGACAGCCTTCGGCTGTCCGGGCATGCTGGGAGTTGTAGTTTTGCAACCACTAAAAGTACCCTGGTATGGAGACACTGTTCTATGTGCTGATAAAATTAAGTAAAGTTCATCCTGATCCTCCTGGTTCGTAACTACACAACTGCTACAACAATCAAATACATAGAGGGACTGGGTAATGGTGCAGTTTACCAGCAGGAGATTTCAAATGTTATTTCAGGGCTAGCTGGGACTTGTAGTCCCACACAATTGTACATTTAGGCTTATGGTAACTAGAGTGGATGCTAGGGAAAAGTGCAGCCCTGAGCTCACCCAGACCACTGTCCTTGCCTTTTGGGGTGCCTATCTCCTTAATAGGATGGCCCCAACCACGGTGCCGGATGCTACTCTTCTACAGTGCAAGGCAGAATAAAATCCAATACAATAAACAAAAATTGTACAGAAGTTAGTAAAGCAGGTCAGGACACAATAGGTTAACTGGCAGGTCAGGACACAATGGGTTAACTTCATAGAACTACATACAAAACATAGGGAATAAAAATACGAAGAGTAAAGGAGTAATCACACAGGCTAAATCCAAACCTAGAGAGCTCGCAGTACAAATAAGGAAAACAGAAGAATAGTCAGGTCAAAATACACAGGATTGATCAAGCAGGGAGTAATACAGGAATGTGGTGGCCCAGTACAGGAGTTGTACCCCTGTACCCTTGCTGTCCTGTGTGGCAGACTCGTCTCTATTGCAGTGTCCTCTGAGTCCCCCCTTAATCTGTGTATCATAAATGGTTAATTGATTACATTGTCTTTATGATGTTCATATGCCTTTAAATGTTGTTGCTAAGTCTTGTAACCAGGGAAGGTGTCAGCGACCAGATGACTTGTGGGTGACCTATAGGACCCCTCCAAATTCTCCCCCATATAAACCCTGGGAGGAGTTAGCTAGCTCTCTTGAGTTCCAGTCTTAGCTGAGGAGCAGTGAAGTCAAGATCTGAGAGTGTCTGGTGTCCTGAGGAGACCCAAGGCCCAGTCACGCAGCCACGCTCCCACCACTAAGTGTCCCACAGGTGAACGTCAAACCTGGCAGGCTACACAAGGGGTGAAGTCTAGTCAGTCCTAGTCAAGTCAGTCAAGTCTTTCTAAATTCAGTGTGGGTCTGCAGCATTCTGTCCAAGTCCAATACAAGTCCCTGCGAGCAAGCAAGTCTCTAAAGTCACTGGTCACCTCCTTGGGCCTAACTGAGCTGCAAAGACTATTCCATCTGTCTGCCTCAGTAGTGCTGTCGATGTTCCGTGACTTGGCGTTCGAGTCATTATTAGCCCCGTGCCTAGCCCAGGATCCAGCGGCTATACCTCAGGTGGTGCAGAGGTCAACCACGCCCTGGCATCATGAAAATAAGGGGTTAATGCCATCTGCCCCTTGGGTAATAACATCTGCCCTCATCACAACCTCACCACAGGAGCCAATGCAGAGAGAACTCAACACAGGCAAGGAGTAACAGACTAGCGGGTAACAGAAATATACCCCACCTGAGAAGGGCGTGGATGCTCAGGCCACATATAATTGGCCTGTTGTCCAAGCCCCCTGATTGGCCTGGGCAGCATCACAGCAGCCTAGGATGCTTAGCCAAACCCAGGAGAAATTAACCCTTCTGCCAAAATCAGATCCCCACATGTAATTGGCCTGTCGTCCAAACCTCCTGATTGGCCCGGGCAGCATCACAGCAGCCTAGGATGCGTAGCCAAACCCAGGAGAAATTAGCCCTTCTGCCAAAATCAGATCCCCACATGTAATTGGCCTGTCGTCCAAACCCCCTGATTGGCCCGGGCAGCATCACAGCAGCCTAGGATGCTTAGCCAAACCCAGGAGAAATTAACTCTTCTGCCAGAACCAGAACCACTTGTTACAGGTCTTAGAAACTAACTTGTTCTCTGTGTCCCTTGCTATTACTCTGTGTACTTCTTACTTAATACACTATACAGCATACTCAATAGAGAACGGCCATGAGGTAACGGCTATATAAAAGGATACTCTAGGAAAAATAAACAGTGAGGGGGTGGAGCCTAAAAGAGATGCCCTGTGTCATTCCCCGCCCTCTTGGCACTGCTCTATGTATAATACAATGTGTTGCTTTTCCCTGGGGTCTTCCTTTTATCAAACGAGATGATTCAGTAATAAAATACAACGGTGACATGAAAAGAGACATCGAAGCATCACAGAGCCGGCTATAAAAGCTGAAATAAGATGAAGCGGCGCAGGAAAAAGCTGAGGCCGCAGAAAGAATAAGTCAAATATTAGAATTTGTGGCCGTTTCTATGTTTGATTTTATGATTGAATTGTCTGACGCCTGCAGTTTGATCTGGTTATAAAAGTGATGTTAACAGCGAGGCGGATGTTTGCCCAGCACATTAGGCTTCGGTTATGAGAATGAAAGACACAGCCGGGGAGGTAGAACATTCTCTGAGGATATGTGCCGGATACGGGGGGAGATCTACACCGCACAGACCTCATGGCTGCGCCATACACCATCCTGGGGAAAGAGGCAAAACTAAAATGTCATTAAAATTTATCAGAGTGGGAGTGGTGCCGAGGTGCGATGGGGTCTCAGTGTGGTGGTGCGCAGTGAGGGGGGTGCAGTGTGGTGGTGCGCAGTGAGGGGGGTGCAGTGTGGTGGTGCGCAGTGAGGGGGGTGCAGTGTGGTGGTGCGCAGTGAGGGGGGTGCAGTGTGGTGGTGCGCAGTGAGGGGGGTGCAGTGTGGTGGTGCACAGTGAGGGGGGTGTAGTGTGGTGGTGCGCAGTGAGGGGGGTGCAGTGTGGTGGTGCGCAGTGAGGGGGTGCAGTGTGGTGGTGCGCAGTGAGGGGGGTGCAGTGAGGGGGTGCACAGTGAGGGGGGTGCAGTGTGGTGGTGCGCAGTGAGGGGGGTGCAGTGTGGTGGTGCGCAGTGAGGGGGTGCAGTGTGGTGGTGCGCAGTGAGGGGGGTGCAGTGTGGTGGTGCGCAGTGAGGGGGGTGCAGTGAGGGGGGTGCAGTGTGGTGGTGCGCAGTGAGGGGGGTGCAGTGTGGTGGTGCGCAGTGAGGGGGGTGCAGTGTGGTGGTGCGCAGTGAGGGGGTGCAGTGTGGTGGTGCGCAGTGAGGGGGGTGCAGTGTGGTGGTGCGCAGTGAGGGGGGTGCAGTGTGGTGGTGCGCAGTGAGGGGGGTGCAGTGTGGTGGTGCGCAGTGAGGGGGGTGCAGTGTGGTGGTGCGCAGTGAGGGGGGTGCAGTGTGGGGGTGCGCAGAGAGGGGGGTGCAGTGTGGTGGTGCGCAGTGAGGGGGGTGCAGTGTGGTGGTGCGCAGTGAGGGGGGTGCAGTGTGGTGGTGCGCAGTGAGGGGGTGCAGTGTGGTGGTGCGCAGAGAGGTGGGTGCAGTGTGGTGGTGCGCAGTGAGGGGGGTGCAGTGTGGTGGTGTGCAGTGAGGGGGGTGCAGTGTGGTGGTGCGCAGTGAGGGGGGTGCAGTGTGGTGGTGCGCAGTGAGGGAGGTGCAGTGAGGGGAGTGCAGTGTGGTGGTGTGCAGTGAGGGGGGTGCAGTGTGGTGGTGCGCAGTGAGGGGGGTGCAGTGTGGTGGTGCGCAGTGAGGGGGGTGCAGTGTGGTGGTGCGCAGTGAGGGGGGTGCAGTGTGGTGGTGCGCAGTGAGGGGGGTGCAGTGAGGGGAGTGCAGTGTGGTGGTGTGCAGTGAGGGGGGTGCAGTGTGGTGGTGCGCAGTGAGGGGGGTGCAGTGTGGTGGTGCGCAGTGAGGGGGGTACAGTGTGGTAGAGCGATGGGGTCTGCAGGTGTTTATCAGAGGGGGGGGGGGCCCAGTGTGGTGGTGCAATGGGGTCTGCAGGTATTCATCAGAGGGGGGCGCAATGTGGTGGTGCGATGGGGTCTGCAGGTGTTCACCGGGGGGGGGGGGCATGATGCTGTGGTGCGATGGGGTCTGCCAGTATTTATCAGAGGGGGGGGGGGTGCAGTGTGGTGGCGCGAAGGGGTCTACAGGTGTTCATCAGAGCAGACACCCCCTTTCCTCACCATGGGATCATATAATCTCCTTTCTCAAACATGGTGGCTCTTGTGTTTATACACACACTAACATAGTAAAGATTACAAATGAGAACATATATCCCAACCTCTGATCTTATCGGTATAAATAGCCCGACAGAAACCGTAGAAGAAGAGGATAGCCGGTCATCTGTGAGCAGGTAGAGACAGGGGCGTTGCTAGGGTTGGTGTCACCCGGTAGGGTAGAAAATGGTGTCACCCCATACCTACCCCCCCCCCTCCACATAAAAGTTTTTAGCCTGTTGTGACGCATGCCACTGGTGTAGCGCATTGTGAAAAATTCCAGTATAATAATTAAATATACCAATTGCCACAGAATGGAAAAGCGCTAAAAAGGTTTTCACCATTTAAAACTACAACTCCCAGAATTACTTTAATGGGTACTCCGCTGGAAATTATTTTCTTTTGAATCAACTGGTGCCAGGAAGTTAAAATCTGAATCCTTCAAGTAAGTAATTTACAAACCTGTTTAACTTTCTGGCACCAGTTGATTCAAAAGAAAATGTTTTGCAGCGGAGTACCCCTTTAAGCAGTGGTGAGGTTATGCTGGGAGTTAAGTTTCACTCATCTAACTGCAGAACTTACAAGTGACTATAGCTCTGATAGGACATAATGAGGAGAATACACAATGATATCAGTGACTACAGGTGACGTCTTCTCTATAGTGAGGAGAATACACAATGATATCAGTGATTACAGGTGACGTCTTCTCTATAGTGAGGAGAATACACAATGATATCAGTGATTACAGGTGACGTCTTCTCTATAGTGAGGAGAATAAATGATATCAGTGACTACAGGTGACATCTTCTCTATAGTGAGGAGAATACACAATGATATCAGTGATTACAGGTGACGTCTTCTCTATAGTGAGGAGAATAAATGATATCAGTGACTACAGGTGACGTCTTCTCTATAGTGAGGAGAATACACAATGATATCAGTGACTACAGGTGACGTCTTCTCTATAGTGAGGAGAATACACAATGATATCAGTGACTACAGGTGACGTCTTCTCTATAGTGAGGAGAATACACAATGAGATCAGTGACTACAGGTGACATCTTCTCTATAGTGAGGAGAATGTACAATGATATCAGTGACTACAGGTGACGTCTTCTCTATAGTGAGGAGAATACACAATGATATAAGTGACTACAGGTGACGTCTTCTCTATAGTGAGGAGAATACACAATGATATCAGTGACTACAGGTGACATCTTCTCTATGGTGAGGAGAAAACAATGATATAAGTGACTACAGTTGACGTCTTCTCTATAGTGAGCAGAATACACAATGATAATATCAGTGACTACAGTTGACGTCTTCTCTATAGTAAGGAGAATACACAATGATATCAGTGACTACAGGTGACGTCTTCTCTATAGTGAGGAGAATACACAATGATATCAGTGACTACAGGTGACGTCTTCTCTATAGTGAGGAGAATATACAATGATATCAGTGACTACCGGTGACGTCTTCTCTATAGTGAGGAGAATACACAATGATATCAGTGATTACAGGTGACGTCTTCTCTATAGTGAGGAGAATACACAATGATATCAGTGACTACGGGTGACGTCTTCTCTATAGTGAGGAGAATACACAATAATATCAGTGACTACATTTGACGTCTTCTCTATAGTGAGGAGAATACACAATGATATCAGTGACTACAGGTGATGTCTTCTCTATAGTGAGGAGAATACACAATGATATCAGTGACTACAGGTGACGTCTTCTCTATAGTGAGGAGAATACACAATGATATCAGTGACTACAGGTGACGTCTTCTCTATAGTGAGGAGAATACACAATGATATCAGTGATTACAGGTGACGTAGTGAGGAGAATACACAATGATATCAGTGACTACAGGTGACGTCTTCTCTATAGTCTTTCCTTATCTAATTCAGATGGTACATACCGCCAGGACTTGTTCCAGCTAAAACTTCTGTCTGTAGAATGTGACGCCCAGACGTCTCCTCACTATGTCAGCGCATTCTCATCCTCTATATAAAAATAATTATTATTATTATAAACCTGCCAGACACTGTATCCTCTAAATATAATAAACTAGTATACACTAGGGCTGCCCGATATATCGCAAAAACAATCGAATCGCAATTTTTGCCATATATCGATATGGCCCCCGGGAAAATTTGCGATTATCTGCCCGGGCGGATCCCGTGTGTGGCTGCAGCGCGGGCTGGCCAGGGCAGATAAAAACAAATTTAAATATTAAAAGTCTGTGTTTCCCAACCGGGGTGCCTCCAGCTGTTATGAAACTACAACTCCCAGCATGCCCGGACAGCCAAAAGCTGTCCGGGCATGCTGGGAGTTGTAGTTTCACAACAGTTGGAGGCTCCCTGGTAGAGAAACACTGATCTAAGTAAAGGGCGCAGGGATAAAAAATAATTAAAACATTATGCTCACCTCTTCCCGGTCCCTGCATCTGTACACCTCCGTGCGGTCCCGGTGTCTCTATACAAGCTGTAGGACCTTTACCTTCAGCCAATCACTGGCCACAGCGGTGTCACATGTCAAGCCAGTGAATATGTGACAAGGGGTGGAGGGGGCAGAATGTGACAAGAGGGGGAATATGTAACAAGGGAGGGGGAATATGTAACAAGGGGGGGGGGAATATGTAACAAGGGAGGGGGAATATGTAACAAGGGGGGGGGATATGTAACAAGGGGGGGGGGGAATATGTAACAAGGGGGGGGATATGTAACAAGGGAGGGGGAATATGTAACAAGGGGGGGGGAATATGTAACAAGGGAGGGGGAATATGTAACAAGGGGGGGGGATATGTAACAAGGGGGGGGGGGAATATGTAACAAGGGGGGGGATATGTAACAAGGGAGGGGGAATATGTAACAAGGGGGGGGGATATGTAACAAGGGGGGGGGGATATGTAACAAGGGGAGGGGAATATGTAACAAGGGAGGGGGAATATGTAACAAGGGGGGGGGATATGTAACAAGGGGGGGGAATATGTAACAAGGGGAGGGGAATATGTAACAAGGGGGGGGGGGATATGTAACAAGGGGGGGATATGTAACAAGGGAGGGGGAATATGTAACAAGGGGGGGGATATGTAACAAGGGAGGGCAGAATGTGACAAGGGGGGGAATATGTAACAAGGGAGGGGGAATATGTAACAAGGGGGGGGATATGTAACAAGGGGGGGGGGAATATGTAACAAGGGGGGGGAATATGTAACAAGGGGGGGGGGATATGTAACAAGGGGGGGGAATATGTAACAAGGGGGGGGATATGTAACAAGGGGGGGCAGGGGGAATATGTGACAAGGGGGAGGGGGAATATGTGACAAGGGGGGGGGAGGGGGAATATGTGACAAGGGGGGAGGGGGAATATGTAACAAGGGGGAGCAGAATGTGACAAGAGGGGGAATATGACAAGAGGGGGAGGGGCAGAATGTGACAAGAGGGGGGGGGGGGAGATGTGAGATGTGAAATGGGCGGTGGGCATAAAATGGGTGAATAGTTGTAAAATTGAGGAGATTGGACATGAAATAAGGGGATTTCACTATTTATTTATTACATTGCATCACATATCGAAATCACAATATTTAGGCCATAATCGCAATCGCACATTTTTCCCATATTGTGCAGCCCTAGTATACACTACACTCTATGAATATAAACCTCACACACCGTACCCCCAGCAGTAGCACCCCCATCATCCACCAGCTGATGCTATTACCACAGAACAGGGGGGTAGGGGGAATGAGGGGGCGGGGGGTGCCCTGGCAACACCCCCCAGCAGTAGCACCCCATCATCCACCAACACCCCCCCATTCCCCCTATGGTAATAGAATCAGCTGCTGGATGATGGTGGTGCTACTGCTGGGGGGGGGGGGTGCTGGTGTATGATGGGGTGCAGCCTCATCATCCACCAGCAACACCTCCCCCCCCCAGAAATAGCACCCCCATCATCCACCAGCAATAGCACCCCCATCATCCACCAGCACCCCCCCCTTCTGGATGATGGTGGTGCTACTGCTGGGGGGGGGGGGGGGGTGCTGGTGTATGATGGGGTGCAGCCTCATTTTCCACCAGCAACACCTCCCCCCCCCCAGAAATAGCACCCCCATCATAAACCAGCACCCCCCACCCAGCTGGATGATGGTGATGCTACTGCTGGGGGGTCCTGGTGGATGATGGGGTGCAGCCTCATCATCCACCAGCAATAGCACCCCCATCATCCACCAGCACCCCCCCCTTCTGGATGATGGTGGTGCTACTGCTGGGGGGGGGGTGCTGGTGTATGATGGGGTGCAGCCTCATCATCCACCAGCAACACCTCCCCCCCCCCCAGAAATAGCACCCCCATCATCCACCAGCAATAGCACCCCCATCATCCACCAGCACCCCCCCCCTTCTGGATGATGGTGGTGTTACTGCTGGGGGGGGGGGGGGGGGTGCTGGTGTATGATGGGGTGCAGCCTCATTATCCACCAGCAACACCTCCCCCCCCACAAATAGCACCCCCATCATAAACCAGCACCCCCCACCCAGCTGGATGATGGTGATGCTACTGCTGGGGGTCCTGGTGGATGATGGGGTGCAGCCTCATCATCCACCAGCAATAGCACCCCCATCATCCACCAGCACCCCCCCCCTTCTGGATGATGGTGGTGCTACTGCTGGGGGGGGGGGGGGTGCTGGTGTATGATGGGGTGCAGCCTCATCATCCACCAGCAACACCTCCCCCCCCAGAAGTAGCACCCCCATCATCCACCAGCAATAGCACCCCCATCATCCACCAGCACCCCCCCCCCTTCTGGATGATGGTGGTGCTACTGCTGGGGGGGGGGGGGGGGTGCTGGTGTATGATGGGGTGCAGCCTCATTTTCCACCAGCAACACCTCCCCCCGCCAGAAATAGCACCCCCATCATAAACCAGCACCCCCCACCCAGCTGGATGATGGTGATGCTACTGCTGGGGGGTCCTGGTGGATGATGGGGTGCAGCCTCATCATCCACCAGCAATAGCACCCCCATCATCCACCAGCACCCCCCCCCTTCTGGATGATGGTGGTGCTACTGCTGGGGGGGGGGGTGCTGGTGTATGATGGGGTGCAGCCTCATCATCCACCAGCAACACCTCCCCCCCCCCAGAAATAGCACCCCCATCATCCACCAGCACCCCCCCCCCTGTTGGATGATGGTGGTGCTACTGCTGGGGGGTGCTGTCAGCGCTGAGGACCAGGGGGGGGGGGGTAGTTTGGAGTGCTGTCAGCGCTGCGGACCGGGTGAGGGGGTGGGTGCTAGCTGTCAGCGCCAACTGAGGACCGGGGGGGAGGGTTGGGGGGTGCTGTCAGCGGTAACTGATGACGGGGGGGGGGGGGGATGCTGGCAGAGTCGTGTCACCCCATCAGCCTGGTGTCACCCGGTGCGGTCCGCACCCCCCGCACCCCGGTCACCACGCCACTGGGTAGAGAGGCAGGAGGGTCACTGTAGGTCATAGGTATTCTTGTAGAGAAGGGTCTTCAGGTTTGGCTCTTGAAGGTCTTGATGGTGGGTAGGAGCCGGATGTGTTGGTAGTGAGTTCCAGTGTATGGGGGAAGCGCAGGAGAAGTCTTGGAGATGGTCGTGTGAGGTGCGGACGAGAGGAGAACACAGGGAGATCTTGAGAAGATCGGAGATTATGTGAGGGGCGGTATCGGGAGATCAGGTCAGAGATGTATGGAGGGGACAGGTTGTGGGCGGCCTTGTATATCATGGTGATCAGTTCATACTGAATTAGTTAGACAATAGGTAGAGCAAGAGTAGTACAATGCACTGACATAATTGGGACATTTTATGCATCAGTTATATATTCCAAAATCAGAACCACCCAGCCTTATCTGAGCAGTGCTTAGATACCCGCTGCCTGCATTGCTTTCCTGGCTGTTGCAGAACTGATGTTTAATCATGAAAAAATGGATGTGACACATGACAACCGGGGACAACGTCCAGGTAGTGGAAAATCGTAAATACAGCAGGATGCCAGGCTATGGGTTTATATTCCTAATGCAGTGTTTCCCAACCATTGTGCCTCCAGCTGTTGCAAAACTGCAACTCCCAGCATGTCCATAGAGGTTGTTACACAGATGTCATAGCATCCCGTTAGTAACGCCAACACAGGAGCACAAGGGAAATGTTGCTTTTTGTACAGTGTGCCTCCAGCTGTTGCACAACTACAACTCCCAGCATGTCCATAGAGGTTGTTACACAGATGTCATAGCATCCCGCTAGTAACGCCAACACAGGAGCACGAGGGAAATGTTGCTTTTTGTACTGGAATGTTTAGGTAGGGGTTTTATGTTATTAACTAAATCAGTGTTTCCCAACCAGTGTGCCTCCAGCTGTTGCACAACTACAACTCCCAGCATGTCCATAGAAATTGTTACACAGATGTCATAGCATCCCGCAAGTAACGCCAACAAAGGAGCACAGGGGAAATGTTGCTTTTTGTACTAGAATGTTTAGGTAGGGGTTTTATGTTGTCAACAAGATCAGTGTTTCCAAACCAGTGTGCCTCCAGCTGTTGCACAACTACAACTCCCAGCATATCCCAAGAGGTTATCACCCAGATGTCATAGCATCCCGTTAATAACGCCAACACAGGAGCAAGAGGGAAATGTTGCATTTCGTACTAGATTTTTTAGGTAGGGGTTTTATGTTATCAACTAGATCAGTGTTTCCCAAACAGTGTGCCTCCAGCTGTTGCACAACTACAACTCCCAGCATATGCCTAGAGGTTATCACCCAGATGTCATAGCATCCCGCTTGTAACGCCAACACAGTAGCATGGGGGAAATGTTGCTTTTTATACAAATATTAGAGATGAGCGAATTTACAGTAAATTCGATTCGTCGCGAACTTCTCGGCTCGGCAGTTGATGACTTATACTGCATAAATGAGTTCAGCTTTCAGGTGCTCCGGTGGGCTGGAAAAGGTGGATACAGTCCTAGGAAAGAGTCTCCTAGGACTGTATCCACCTTTTCCAGCCCACGGGAGCACCTGAAAGCTGAACTCATTTATGCAGGATAAGTCATCAACTGCCGAGCCGAGAAGTTCGCGACGAATCGAATTTACTGTAAATTCGCTCATCTCTAACTAGAATGTTTAGGTAGGGGTTTTATGTTATCAACTAGATCAGCGTTTCCCAACCAGTGTGTCTCCAGCTGTTGCACAACTACAACTCCCAGCATGCCCGGACAGCCGAAGGCTGTCTGGGCATGCTGGGAGTTGTAGTTGTGCAACAGCTGGAGACACACTGGTTGGGAAACACTGTCCTAATAGGAGCCTGCTGGGACTTTTAGTCCCACCCCAGCCCTACGATTCCATACCGCATTTCACTCCGATACGCCATATAAAGAGTTACAGCACAAAGTCACTTTTTATACAGTCGACTTATAATATTCTCTCGGTTTTTTTTTGTGTTCTCCCTTCTTTTCTCACCATACGGAAATGTCAACAGTCATCGGCCCTCCAGTAATTCCGTCCAATTTTTATCATGGGCTCGCACGCTAGATGAAAATATCCAAAGTCAGACGGGCAGAGGGAACTGTGGAAGGAAATAATAATTATAATAATAATAATAAAAAAAATAAAAAAAAATAAAATAAAAAAAAAAACAGAAAAAAAAATACATAGTATGAGACAAAATCCTACAGTTGTCTCCCCCGCGGTCAGGGAGATTGGGTTGGAGGCAGCTTTACTTCTCAGAGAGCAAATCTCCCCAGGCCGGCAGGCTCCTGCGGCGTCCCATAATCCTCCAGCTACTCCAGACTGGTGCACACAATGCTTCCTCTCACATGTTGGCCCTTTCTCCCGGAGCCTACGGGATGGATCTGCCTTCCTTAAATCACCGGCTACTGGAGAGACGACAAGATTTAAATACCCAGTGTATAAGTCATAGGAAAATTGGTTCATAATATTCCAGACATCATATAACAATCTGCCAAGGAGAACGGAAAAAAGCAACATACAGCACATCCAAAGGCTTATCCGCAATCCCTGTGCCCTCACACTGTGCCCCCATATAGTCGCTAAGCCCCTCCATATGCCCCCATTTAGTTAGTCTATGTGGCCTAGATTGTCCCCCTTATTAGCTACTGGTATCTTTATGGGTTCAGTATATATAGTAGTTATACACCACCCCTTCAGCTCTATCTGTATACTGCTGCTGCTATCTTTATGGGTTCAGTATATATAGTAGTTATACACCTCCCCTCCAGCTCTATCTGTCTACTGCTGTTGCTATCTTTATGGGTTCAGTATATATAGTAGTTATACACCTCCCCTTCAGCTCTGTCTGTATACTTCTGCTATGTCTATAGGATCAGGATATATAGTAGTTATACACCTCCCCTTCAGCTCTATCTGTCTACTGCTGCTGCTATCTTTACGGGTTCAGTATATATAGTAGTTATACACCTCTCCTCCAGCTCTATCTGTATACTGTTGCTACTATCTCTATGGGATCAGGATATATAGTAGTTATACACCTCCCCTCAGGCTCTATCTGTATACTGCTGCTGCTATCTCAATGGGTTCAGGATATATAGTAGTTATACTCCTCCCCTTCCAGCTCTGTGTTTATACTACTGCTACTATCTCTATGGGATCAGGATATATACTAGTTAAACACCTCCCCTCATCTCTTTCTGTATACTGCGGCTGTTATCTCAATGGTATCAGTATATATAGTAGTTATAAACCTCCTCTCCAGCTTATCTGTATACTGCTGCTATCTCTATAGGATCAGTATATATAGTAGTAATAAACCTCCTCTCCAGATCTATCTGTATACTGCTGCTATCTCTATGGGATCAGGATATATAGTAGCAATGCCCCTCCCCTCCAGCTCTATCTGTATACTGCTGCTGCTATCTCTATAGGATCAGTATATATAGTAGTAATAAACCTCCTCTCCAGATCTATCTGTATACTGCTGCTATCTCTATACGATCAGGATATATAGTAGCAATGCCCCTCCCCTCCAGCTCTATCTGTATATTGCTGCTATCTTTATGGGATCAAGATATAAAGTAGTTATATACCTTCCCCCTAGCTCTATCTGTATACTGCTGCTATCTCTATGGGATAAGGATATATAGTAGCTATTTACCGTCCCCTAGCTCTGTCTGTATACTGCTGCTATTTTTATGGGATCAGGATATATATAGTAGTTATACACCTTCCCTCCCAGCTCTTTCTGTATACTGCTGCTATCTCTATGGGATCAGAATTTATAGTAGTTATACACCTCTTCTCCACCTCCACCTCCTCTCCAGCGCTATCTGTATACTGCTGCTGTAAGACACCTCCCCTCTCAGAATTGTGCAAATTAAGGTAAAAGATTTAGGGGCGGTAGATGAAGCCAAATGGAATGTCATGTTACAAAGTATAACAGAAATGTCCGTAAATAAAAAACTTGGTTTATCACAATTTATGTTGGTACAAAGATCATTCTATGCACCAAAGAATTTGTTTAGGTGTGGGCTGGGAGCACAGGCGAGCTGTCCAAAATGTTTATGGAATGGTCTTAGTAAGGTTAAAAGCTTCTGGGGGGAAATATACGAACAGATCGAAGATAGACTGGGGATTGATATAGGTTTCCAGCCAGAAGTCTTTCTGTTTGGGTTGATCTCTAATGCAGTGGGGTAAAAAATAAAAAATTAATTAAGAATTTATTGATACTGGAGAGACTTAAAATCATGAAAAACTGGATATCATCGAAGGCCCCGATGTCATAGCATCCCGCTAGTAACGCCAACACAGGAGCACAAGGGAAATGTTGCTTGTTGTACTAGAATGTTAAGGTTGGGGTTTTATGTTATCAACTAGATCAGTGTTTCCCAACCAGTGTGCCTCCAGCTGTTGCACAACTACAACTCCCAGCATGTCCATAGAAGTTGTTACATGGATGTCATAGCATCCCGCTTGTAACGCCAACACAGGAGCATGGGGGAAATGTTGCTTTTTGTACTAGAATGTAGGGATCGACCAATATCGTTTTTTTAGGGCCGATACCGATAATCGGTGCAGGTTAGGGCCAATAGCCGATAACTTATACCGATATCGTTTTTTTAGGGCCGATACCGATAATCGGTGCAGGTTAGGGCCAATAGCCGATAACTTATACCGATATCGTTTTTTTAGGGCCGATACCGATAATCGGTGCAGGTTAGGGCGGATAGCCGATAACTTATACTGATATTCCGGTATAAGTTATCAGCTATTTATCCCCCCGCGACACCGCTGCAGATCATTGATTTAAAGCGGGCGCTTTAAATCAATGCACTGCAGTGGCTTTTGCGGTGCCATAGGCCGCCGCTGCCACCACCCGCTTCTCTCCCCCTACCTGTCACGGTGGTCCTGGCCATCCATCCTTCCTGTAGTGTCCGGGGGCGTTCCGGGTGGAGGGTGGTCAGCGACGCACCTGACGTCACGGCGTAGCGGCGTCTATGCAGCGTACTAGGCCGGAGCCTGCCCGGAGTGGAGAAGATGACCCCCGGAGAAGAAGGACAGCCCGGACCATTTCACCTTCCCCCTGGAATGTCGCCGGACACTACAGGAAGGATGGATGGCCCGGACCACCGCCATTACGGGTAAGTTTAATTTTTTTTATTGACTCGGAGGGTGGGGGAGGGGTCCCGACCGGTATAGCGGTATGGGCAAAAATCCATACCGGTATACCGCCCAGCACTACGGTGGGGGGTGCGACGCGGTGGGTCGGGGGGGCGGTCGAGGTGCGGTGCGGCGGGTCGGGGTGGGGGCAGTCGCGGTGCGGTGGGGGCGGGGCATTATCGGCTTATCGGCAAGGTAATTGCCGATACCGATAATGCCCAAAATCGTGATTATCGGCCGATAATATCGGCCTTACCGATAATATCGGCCATACCGATAATATCGGCCATACCGATAATCGGTCAATCCCTACTAGAATGTTAAGGTTGGGGTTTTATGTCAACTAGATCAGTGTTTCCAAACCAGTGTGCCTCCAGCTGTTGCACAACTACAACTCCCAGCATGCCCGGACAGCCGAAGGCTGTCCGGGCATGCTGGGAGTTGTAGTTGTGCAACAGCTGGAGACACACTGGTTGGGAAACACTGTCCTAATAGGAGCCTGCTGGGACTTTTAGTCCCACCCCAGCCCTACGATTCCATACTGCATTTCACTGGAGGGGGTGGAGAGGGACTGTATTTTTTTTTTTTTTATTTATTTTTTTTTTTGCTGGGTATCTATAGCGGTTATGGCAAGGGAAAAATATATATGTCATTGTGTATGTTTTTATTTTATATTTTTTAAAATATACAGAGTATAAAAAGAAAAAAAATTTGTAATTGTAATTGTAATTTTTTGCCGAGATTCAGAAAAATGCAGTAAAAAATGTTTGTGAAAATGCAATAAAATGTCATTGTGAACACAGTCTAAACAGCCTTCAAATCTTCATAAAACACCTTAGTTGTGATTATAGGTCAAATCTCTTCCTTCTCATGGAAATATTTCTCTAAAAAACACTGAATCTGAATAAGGAAATGCATCAAAATCGCACATAATGTGAACTGACCTCAACCCACTTATGAGCATAATTAGTTCATATAGCTAAACTGCAGTACCAGAAGCCTAATGAGATGACCAGGTGCAGTGATCAGACTCCATCTCCTCTTTCTGCAAAGCCAGACGATTCATGGCAAATGTAGGCAATGCTAGCAAATCATTTCCGTCAATGAATAGAATCGATATGGCTGCAAATGCCTGCCACATCAGCTAAAGCAGGTAAACACAAGGCATACGTACACAAGAACCTCTACATCGTTCTTTAATAATCGCCTATGCTGCACTATATAAGTGCTTCTTTAAATATATGTATCAGATGACAACTTCAGGATTCATACTTTTCCTGCTCCGCCTTATCAGCCAGTCAGGACACTTGGAAAGTTAATAACTTCCACTGGAGTTCTCATCCAGCTTTCCTGAGTACAGATATTAAAGGGGTACTCCCGTGGAAAACTTTTTTTTTTTAAATCAACTGGTGCCAGAAAGTTAAACAGATTTGTAAATTACTTCTATTAAAAAAATCTTAATCCTTCCAGTACTTTTTAGGGGCTGTATACTAAAGAGAAATCCAAAAAAGAAATGCATTTCCTCTGATGTCATGACCACAGTGCTCTCTGCTGACCTCTGCTGTCCATTTTAGGAACTGTCCAGAGCAGGCGAAAATCCCCATAGCAAACATATGCTACTCTGGACAGTTCCTGAAATGGACAGCAGAGGTCAGCAGAGAGCACTATGGTCATGACATCAGAGGAAATGCATTTCTTTTTTGGATTTCTCTTTAGTATACAGCCCCTAAAAAATACTGGAAGGATTAAGATTTTTTTTAATAGAATGGATTTACAAATCTGTTTAACTTTCTGGCACCAGTTGATTTAAAGGGGTACTCCACTGCCCCAGCTCCTGGAACATTTAGTTCAGAATGCTGGGTGCGGAGGTCATGACGTCACAGCCACGCCCCTTGTGACGTCACCCCCCTCAATGCAAGTCTATGGGAGGGGGCGTGACGTACGTCATGCCCCCTCCCATAGACTTGCATTGAGGGGGCGTGGTGTGACATCACGACCCCCGCAGCCTGTACCCAGCATTCAGAACTAAATGTTCCGGACACTGGGCCAGTGGAGTACACCTTTTAAATGGATTATCCAGAGCTAATTTCTTCCAAAAACAACACCCCCCCTGTCCTCAGGTTGTGTGTGGTATTGCTGCACAGTTCCATTGAAGTGAATGGAGCCAAGTTGTCATACCACACACAACCTGAGGGCGTGTGTGGCGCTGTTATTTCTAAAGAAATGATCTGTTTTTCTATTCCTTGATAACCTAGATTTCACGGAAGTTTAACACATAAAGACAACCCAAGAATTTACATTGTGTTTTATTTTTTTATTTTTATTTATTTTTTATTTACAGGGATGTACTTGCTAATACCAGACCTCGGAATACAATAGCGGATCCATTTGTTGACTCGGCAGCTGAAATGAAGACATTTTCTGTAAAGACGGAGACATTAGGTCTGTGCGCGGAGCTGAAGAATAGGCGCATTTACTCTTTTTGTGGCGGATTAATAAAGTCATTTAGGATCCAGCCTACATCTCGTCTCCATCTCCGGATATTCTTCTTGGCGCCGACCAATGAATGGTCTTCACGCTGTTCTTAATACGCGCCGTGTAAGCCGCTCTTGGTTCCATTTACGGGAATTAGCTGCCTAGGTTTTGACCATTAATGGCGGAGCGCTGCATGCGGTTCCCAGGCTCTTTTCGGCCATTTTTGTGCTCTTTTGTGCGGGGATACGATTTATGGCAGAAGAATGAGAGGCTGAAATATCCATATTCAGAGCCGGCCGCCTTCCTCCGCATGGTTATTGTAATAGAATTCAATGGGAACTCCTTGGACAACAGCGCAAAGAGGATCCGGTGTGAATAATAAAGCGAAACTTGTATCAGTCTAATCACGCCGAATATATTCCCAGTGATGCGGACGTGCTTCTTCTCATGTCAGCCTGGAATAGTGTGTACAGCGCATAAGTATAAAGGAGATAAAGTACAGGAGAGTCTTATGAAGTAAAGACAGTGTATGGAGAAATGAGAAGGCAAAGCACTCACCCCTGGTTCAGCAAGCGTGGAGGGACTTTATTAGGACATCAAAGTGCAGTTACATCACACGGGAGAAACAGAGAGACGCAGCTCCGGGAGGAGTGGCGACAGCCCCGTTTCACGGTCAAACACACCGCTTGGTCACGCCTATCAGTGCAGTTACATCACACGGGAGAAATGAAGAGACGCGGCTCCGGGAGCTGCGGGAGGAGCGGCGATGGCCCCGTTTCACGGTCAAACACACCGCTTGGTCACGCCTATCAGTGCAGTTTCACCACATGGGAGAAATGAAGAGATGCAGCTCCGGGAGGAGTGGCGACAGTCCCGTTTTGCGGTCAAACACACCGTTTGGTCACGCCTATCAGTGTAGTTACATCACACGGGAGAAATGAAGAGACGCAGTTCCGGGAGCTGCGGGAGGAGCGGCGAAGGCCCCGTTTCGCGGTCAAACACACTGCTTGGTCACGCCAATCAGTGCCGTTACATCACACGGGAGAAATGAAGAGACGCGGCTCCGGGAGCTGTGGGAAGAGCGGGCGATGGCCCCATTTCACGGTCAAACACACCGCTTGGTCACGCCTATCAGTGCAGTTACATAACACGGGAGAAACAAAGAGACGCAGCTGCAGGAGGAGCAACGACGGCCCCATTTCGCGGTCAAACACCGCTTGGTTACGCCTATCAGTGCAGTTACATCACACAAGTGAAATGAAGAGACGCGGCTGCGGGAGGAGTGGCGAAGGCCCTGTTTAGCGGTCAAACACACCGCTTGGACATGCCTATCAGTGCAGTTACATCACACGGGAGAAACGAAGAGACGCAGCTCCGGGAGGAGCGGCAACGGCACCCGTTTTGCGGTCAAACACACCGCATGGTCACGTCTATCAGTGCAGTTACATCACACGGGACAAATGAAGAGACGTGGCTCCGGGAGCTGCAAGAGGAGCGGGAAGGCCCCGTTTCGTGGTCAAACACACCGCTTGGTCACGCCTATCATTGCAGTTTCATTACACGGGAGAAATGAAGAGACGCAGCTCTGGGAGGAGCGGCGACAGCCCCGTTTTGCGGTCAAACACACCGCTTGGTCACGCCTATCAGTGCAGTTACATCACACGGGAGAAACGAAGAGAAGCAGATCCAAGAGCTGCGGGAGAACGGCCCCGTTTCACGGTCAAACACACCGCTTGGTCACGCCTATCTGTGCAGTTACATCACACAGGAGAAATGAAGAGATGCACCTCCGGGAACTGTGGGAGGAGCAGCGACGGCCCCGCTTCGCGGTCAAACACACCGCTTGGTCACGCCTATCAGTGCAGTTACATCACACGGGAGAAACGAAGAGACACAGCTCTGGGAGCTGCGGGAGGAGCGGCAACGGCCCCGTTTTGCGGTCAAACAAACCGCATGGTCACGCCTATCAGTGCAGTTACGTTACACGGGAGAAACAAAGATACACAGCTCCGGAAGCTGCGGGAGGAGCGGTAACGGCCCCGTTTTGTGGTCAAACAAACCGCATGGTCACGCCTATCAGTGCAGTTACATCACACGGGAGAAACGAAGAGAAGGAGCTGCGGGAGAACAGCCCCGTTTCGCGGTCAAACACACCGCTTGGTCACGCCTATCAGTGCAGTTACATCACACGGGAGAAACGAAAAGACACAGCTCTGGGAGCTGCGGGAGGAGCGGCAACGGCCCAGTTTTGTGGTCAAACAAACCGCATGGTCACGCCTATCAGTGCAGTTATGTTACATGGGAGAAACAAAGAGACACAGCTCCGGGAGCTGCGGGAGGAGCGGCAATGGCCCCATTTTGCGGTCAAACACACCGCATGGTCACGTCTATCAGTGCAGTTACATCACACGGGAGAAACGAAGAGACGCAGTTGCGGGAGCTGTGGGAGGAGCGGCGAAGGCCCCGTTTCACGGTCAAACACACCGCTTGGTCACGCCTATCAGTGCAGTTACATCACACGGGAGAAATGAAGAGACGCGGCTCCGGGAGCTGCGGGAGGAGCGGCGATGGCCCCGTTTCACGGTCAAACACACCGCTTGGTCACGCCTATCAGTGCAGTTTCATCACATGGGAGAAATGAAGAGATGCAGCTCCGGGAGGAGTGGCGACAGTCCCGTTTTGCGGTCAAACACACCGTTTGGTCACGCCTATCAGTGTAGTTACATCACACGGGAGAAATGAAGAGACGCAGTTCCGGGAGCTGCGGGAGGAGCGGCGAAGGCCCCGTTTCGCGGTCAAACACACTGCTTGGTCACGCCAATCAGTGCCGTTACATCACACGGGAGAAATGAAGAGACGCGGCTCCGGGAGCTGTGGGAAGAGCGGGCGATGGCCCCATTTCACGGTCAAACACACCGCTTGGTCACGCCTATCAGTGCAGTTACATAACACGGGAGAAACAAAGAGACGCAGCTGCAGGAGGAGCAGCGACGGCCCCATTTCGCGGTCAAACACCGCTTGGTTACGCCTATCAGTGCAGTTACATCACACAAGTGAAATGAAGAGACGCGGCTGCGGGAGGAGTGGCGAAGGCCCTGTTTAGCGGTCAAACACACCGCTTGGACATGCCTATCAGTGCAGTTACATCACACGGGAGAAACGAAGAGACGCAGCTCCGGGAGGAGCGGCAACGGCACCCGTTTTGCGGTCAAACACACCGCATGGTCACGTCTATCAGTGCAGTTACATCACACGGGACAAATGAAGAGACGTGGCTCCGGGAGCTGCAAGAGGAGCGGGAAGGCCCCGTTTCGTGGTCAAACACACCGCTTGGTCACGCCTATCATTGCAGTTTCATTACACGGGAGAAATGAAGAGACGCAGCTCTGGGAGGAGCGGCGACAGCCCCGTTTTGCGGTCAAACACACCGCTTGGTCACGCCTATCAGTGCAGTTACATCACACGGGAGAAACGAAGAGAAGCAGATCCAAGAGCTGCGGGAGAACGGCCCCGTTTCACGGTCAAACACACCGCTTGGTCACGCCTATCTGTGCAGTTACATCACACAGGAGAAATGAAGAGATGCACCTCCGGGAACTGTGGGAGGAGCAGCGACGGCCCCGCTTCGCGGTCAAACACACCGCTTGGTCACGCCTATCAGTGCAGTTACATCACGCGGGAGAAACGAAGAGACACAGCTCTGGGAGCTGCGGGAGGAGCGGCAACGGCCCCGTTTTGCGGTCAAACAAACCGCATGGTCACGCCTATCAGTGCAGTTACGTTACACGGGAGAAACAAAGATACACATCTCCGGAAGCTGCGGGAGGAGCGGTAACGGCCCCGTTTTGTGGTCAAACAAACCGCATGGTCACGCCTATCAGTGCAGTTACATCACACGGGAGAAACGAAGAGAAGGAGCTGCGGGAGAACAGCCCCGTTTCGCGGTCAAACACACCGCTTGGTCACGCCTATCAGTGCAGTTACATCACACGGGAGAAACGAAAAGACACAGCTCTGGGAGCTGCGGGAGGAGCGGCAACGGCCCAGTTTTGTGGTCAAACAAACCGCATGGTCACGCCTATCAGTGCAGTTATGTTACATGGGAGAAACAAAGAGACACAGCTCCGGGAGCTGCGGGAGGAGCGGCAATGGCCCCATTTTGCGGTCAAACACACCGCATGGTCACGTCTATCAGTGCAGTTACATCACACGGGAGAAACGAAGAGACGCAGTTGCGGGAGCTGTGGGAGGAGCAGCGACGGCCCCAATTTGCGGTCAAACACACCGCTTGGTCACGCCTATCAGTGCAATTACATCACACAGGAGAAACGAAGAGACGCAGCTCCGGTAGCCTCCAGCTGTTGCAAAACTACAACTTCCAGCATGCTTGGGAATCACTGCTTTACTCCACCTAGCAAAGAGATCACAGTTTTGGACACCATTTTATGGGCACAGATAATCAATATTTGAGAGTACCGTACCATCTGATCATCATCTTCTCCAGGTTTAGACACAAGACCATCTAATGTTACTGTAAAAAACCCAGGAACGTAATGATAAAATAACCCGTCATCATTGGTTCATCATCCTAAGTGAGTGGAGCGGCGGTATTCCCCGTAACACATGCTTCGTGACAGCTCTATATATTTTCATCTTGCGCAATTGCATTATTGATCACTTCTTACTTCCTTTCCCTACAGGGTTGACATCTCCAGGATGCCAGGACCCTTTAAACTACCGGGCGTTGAGGGATGCCCACCAGGTAGGTGGTTTCACTTGGCGTGATCCATTGGAACTCTCCAGAGTCCCTGATACCTCCAGTCAACGACTGTCCTCATTCTAGACCATTGTGTCTGATCTTACAGAGAGGCCACAGCGGGTAAGGAATGGGCGGGATATTGGGAATACAGCTCGGCAGCCTCTTCTTTTTTTTTTCCAATGTTTGATGCGTCAGGGGAAGTTGTGAGCAGATGCTTCATCTTCTCGAGATGGACTGAGGGAGGCAGCGGAGGGAGGTGCCCACCCTGGCCATCTGGATGACTGATACAGGCTGAACAGACATCCTGCGTGCCAATCGTCAAGGGGGCGAGTATGTGATGGGAACATGTGGGTGAGGGAGGAGAATTGTCTACAGGTAGAAATACCACAGAGAGTTCTTCTGAGGGATCTCACGTGGGAGCCAAGACTTCTATTAACCCAGCTGTAGCTAGCATCTCTAGACCAGTACTTCCCAAACAGTGTGTCTCCAGCTGTTGCAAAATTACAACTCCCAGCATTACCGGAACAGCCATTGGCATGCTACAATGATGTCACTGTACAGAGATAATACACAGTGATGTCACAGTACAGGGATAATACACACAGTGATGTCACAGTACAGGGATAATACACAGTGATGTCACAGTACAGGGATAATACACACAGTGATGTCACAGTACAGGGATAATACACACAGTGATGTCACAGTACAGGGATAATACACAGTGATGTCACAGTACAGGGATAATACACAGTGATGTCACAGTACAGGGATAATACACACAGTGATGTCACAGTACAGGGATAATACAGTGATGTCACAGTACAGGGATAATACACACAGTGATGTCACAGTACAGGGACAATACACAGTGATGTCACAGTACTGGGATAATGCACACAGTGATGTCACAGTACAGGGATAATATACAGTGATGTCACAATACAGGGGTAATATACAGTGATGTCACAGTACATGAATAATACACACAGTGATGTCACAGTACAGGAATAATACACACAGTGATGTCACAGTACAGGGATAATACACACAGTGATGTCACAGTACATGAATAATACACAAAGTGATGTCACAGTACAGAGATAATACACACAATTATGTCACAGTACAGGGATAATACACACAGTGATGTCACAGTACAGGAATAATATACACAGTGATATCACAGTACAGGTATAATACACAGTGATGTCACAGTACAGGGATAATACGCAGTGATGTCACAGTACAGGGATAATACACACAGTGATGTCACAGTACATGGATAATACACACAGTGATGTCAGTACAGGGATAATACACAGTGATGTCACAGTACAGGAATAATACACACAGTGATGTCACAGTACAGGGATAATACACAGTGATGTCACAGTACAGAGATAATACACACAGTGATGTCACAGTACAGGGATAATACACACAGTGATGTCACAGTACAGGGATAATACACAGTGATGTCACAGTACAGAAATAATACACACAGTGATGTCACAGTACAGGGATAATATACAGTGATGTCACAGTACAGAGATAATACACAGTGATGTCACAGTACAGGGATAATACAGTGATGTCACAGTACAGGGATAATACACACAGTGATGTCACAGTACAGAGATAATACACACAGTGATGTCACAGTACAGGGATAATACACAGTGATGTCACAGTACTGGGATAATGCACACAGTGATGTCACAGTACAGGGATAATATACAGTGATGTCACAATACAGGGGTAATATACAGTGATGTCACAGTACATGAATAATACACACAGTGATGTCACAGTACAGGAATAATACACACAGTAATGTCACAGTACAGGGATAATACACACAGTGATGTCACAGTACTTGAATAATACACACAGTGATGTCACAGTACAGAGATAATACACACAGTTATGTCACAGTACAGGAATAATACACACAGTGATGGCACAGTACAGGGATAATACACACAGTGATGTCACAGTACATGAATAATACACACAGTGATGTCACAGTACAGAGATAATATACACAGTGATGTCACAGTACAGGGATAATACACACAGTGATGTCACAGTACAGGGATAATATACACAGTGATGTCACAGTACAGGGATAATACACAGTGATGTCACAGTACAGAGATAATACACAGTGATGTCACAGTACAGAGATAATACACAGTGATGTCACAGTACAGGGATAATACACACAGTGATATCACAGTACAGGGATAATACACAGTGATGTCACAGTACAGGGATAATACACACAGTGATGTCACAGTACAGGGATAATACACACAGTGATGTCACAGTACAGGGATAATACACAGTGATGTCACAGTACAGGGATAATACACAGTGATGTCACAGTACAGGGATAATACACACAGTGATGTCACAGTACAGGGATAATACAGTGATGTCACAGTACAGGGATAATACACACAGTGATGTCACAGTACAGGGACAATACACAGTGATGTCACAGTACTGGGATAATGCACACAGTGATGTCACAGTACAGGGATAATATACAGTGATGTCACAATACAGGGGTAATATACAGTGATGTCACAGTACATGAATAATACACACAGTGATGTCACAGTACAGGAATAATACACACAGTGATGTCACAGTACAGGGATAATACACACAGTGATGTCACAGTACATGAATAATACACAAAGTGATGTCACAGTACAGAGATAATACACACAATTATGTCACAGTACAGGGATAATACACACAGTGATGTCACAGTACAGGAATAATATACACAGTGATATCACAGTACAGGTATAATACACAGTGATGTCACAGTACAGGGATAATACGCAGTGATGTCACAGTACAGGGATAATACACACAGTGATGTCACAGTACATGGATAATACACACAGTGATGTCAGTACAGGGATAATACACAGTGATGTCACAGTACAGGAATAATACACACAGTGATGTCACAGTACAGGGATAATACACAGTGATGTCACAGTACAGAGATAATACACACAGTGATGTCACAGTACAGGGATAATACACACAGTGATGTCACAGTACAGGGATAATACACAGTGATGTCACAGTACAGAAATAATACACACAGTGATGTCACAGTACAGGGATAATATACAGTGATGTCACAGTACAGAGATAATACACAGTGATGTCACAGTACAGGGATAATACAGTGATGTCACAGTACAGGGATAATACACACAGTGATGTCACAGTACAGAGATAATACACACAGTGATGTCACAGTACAGGGATAATACACAGTGATGTCACAGTACTGGGATAATGCACACAGTGATGTCACAGTACAGGGATAATATACAGTGATGTCACAATACAGGGGTAATATACAGTGATGTCACAGTACATGAATAATACACACAGTGATGTCACAGTACAGGAATAATACACACAGTAATGTCACAGTACAGGGATAATACACACAGTGATGTCACAGTACTTGAATAATACACACAGTGATGTCACAGTACAGAGATAATACACACAGTTATGTCACAGTACAGGAATAATACACACAGTGATGGCACAGTACAGGGATAATACACACAGTGATGTCACAGTACATGAATAATACACACAGTGATGTCACAGTACAGAGATAATATACACAGTGATGTCACAGTACAGGGATAATACACACAGTGATGTCACAGTACAGGGATAATATACACAGTGATGTCACAGTACAGGGATAATACACAGTGATGTCACAGTACAGAGATAATACACAGTGATGTCACAGTACAGGGATAATACACAGTGATATCACAGTACAGGGATAATACACAGTGATGTCACAGTATAGGGATAATACGCAGTGATGTCACAGTACAGGGATTGTATACAGTGATGTCACAGTACAGGGATATTACACACAGTGATGTCACAGTACAGGGATAATACACAGTGATGTCCCAGTACAGAGATAATTCACACAGTGATGTCACAGTACAGGGATAATACACACAGTGATGTCACAGTACAGGGATAATACACACAGTGATGTCACAGTACAGAGATAATACACACAGTGATGTCACAGTACAGGGATAATACACAGTGATGTCACAGTACAGAGATAATACACACAGTGATGTCACAGTACAGGGATAATACACAGTGATGTCACAGTACAGGGATAATACACACAGTGATGTCACAGTACAGGGATAATACACACAGTGATGTCACAGTACAGGGATAATACACACAGTGATGTCACAGTACAGAGATAATATACACAGTGATGTCACAGTACAGGGATAATACACAGTGATGTCACAGTACAGGGATAATACACAGTGATGTCACAGTACAGGCATAATACACAGTGATGTCACAGTACAGGGATAATACACACAGTGATGTCACAGTACAGGGATAATACACACAGTGATGTCACAGTACAGGGATAATACACACAGTAATGTCACAGTACAGGGATAATACACACAATGATGTCACAGTACAGGTATAATACACACAGTGATGTCACAGTACAGGGATAATACACACAATGATGTCACAGTACAGGGATAATACACACAGTGATGTCACAGTACAGAGATAATACACACAGTGATGTCACAGTACAGGGATAATACACAGTGATGTCACAGTACAGAGATAATACACACAGTGATGTCACAGTACAGGGATAATACACAGTGATGTCACAGTACAGGGATAATACACACAGTGATGTCACAGTACAGGGATAATACACACAGTGATGTCACAGTACAGGGATAATACACACAGTGATGTCACAGTACAGAGATAATATACACAGTGATGTCACAGTACAGGGATAATACACAGTGATGTCACAGTACAGGGATAATACACAGTGATGTCACAGTACAGGCATAATACACAGTGATGTCACAGTACAGGGATAATACACACAGTGATGTCACAGTACAGGGATAATACACACAGTGATGTCACAGTACAGGGATAATACACACAGTAATGTCACAGTACAGGGATAATACACACAATGATGTCACAGTACAGGTATAATACACACAGTGATGTCACAGTACAGGGATAATACACACAATGATGTCACAGTACAGGGATAATACACACAGTGATGTCACAGTACAGGGATAATACACACAGTGATGTCACAGTACAGGGATAATACACAGTGATGTCACAGTACAGGGATAATACACACAGTGATGTCACAGTACAGGGATATTACACACAGTGATGTCACAGTACAGGGATAATACACAGTGATGTCACAGTACAGGGATAATACACACAGTGATGTCACAGTACAGGGATAATACACACAGTGATGTCACAGTACAGGGATAATACACAGTGATGTCACAGTACAGGGATAATACACAGTGATGTCACAGTACAGGGATAATACACACAGTGATGTCACAGTACAGGGATAATACACACAGTGATGTCACAGTACAGGGATAATACACACAGTGATGTCACAGTACAGGGATAATACACACAGTGATGTCACAGTACAGGGATAATACAGTGATGTCACAGTGCAGATTTGACAGTGATCTTTTTGATAGTTTGGGTAGAGCAGTGTTTCCCAAACAGTGTGCCTCCAACTGTTGCAAAACTATAACTCCCAGCATGCCCGGACAGCCGTTGGCTATCCAGACATGCTGGGAGTTGTAGTTTTGCAACAGCTGTAGACACACTGTTTGGAAACCACAGCTCTAGACTGACAATAGATGATCATGAACATAGAGAGTGGTGGGGGATGTAGATTTTTTGGGTTAAATTGTGCAATTCTGACTTATTCATAAAGAAGCATTGGTGCATTAAAGAAGGTAATTGCGCTGATGGGAAAGGCATTACATTCTTCAAAAACCTCCTGGCAGAGTGAAGGAGATGTGCCAGGCATGCATTAAATTGGACGCCCCTGTAGACTTGCTAATTTCCTAACTTAGAGGGATTGCTGTTCAGAGGAAATCAGATTACTCTTCAGTGTAAATCCTCCAGGATCAGGAATATCTGAATAGGCACAACGCCTCGGTTACGGTAGAACCGACAATCGACGGAAGTGCAGACATTAGGATGGAACGTGTTGTTCTTCTTCCTTACCAAACTAACGCGTTTTATGATGAGACTGATGAGGTGAGAAGAATTCCTCATATACTGGAGCAGATATACATAGAGTACAGCACGTGGCCTGGACCACAGTCTATAAGGTATCAGGATAAGCCCTTCCTTCTTCATAGGGATTTTGGGCACCAAGGAGAGGGGGAGGTTCTCCAATGGGTGACATCTACTGTCCTAGACCCAAGATGACCAAACATTACAAAACATGACAAGCTTATGACTACAGCTCCCATCCTGCCCCATTACATCCTGTTACTTACATCTGCAGGACGCCCATTCTGTACGGTGTAATCTCTTATGGACAGGGGTCTCTCTTCCCTATAGTGTAAGCTTTTTAACTGGGTTTATGGGATCGTTGTCCGTTCATAAGGGACAGGGCCGGACTGGGTGTGAAAACCAGCCCTGGAAAAAATTACATACCGGCCCCATAGTGTTGCGTCATTATACCAGCACGTCGTCATTTTCTTGTTCATTAAAGGTAAAATCGTGAATTTTAAAGCATATTAGTTTCCCCCACATTAGGTGCAGTATAGTTCCCCACATTAGGTGCAGTATAGTTCCCCACATTAGGTTGGCAGTATAGTTCCCCCCCCCCCCCACATTAAGTGCAGTATAGTTCCCCCCACATTAGGTGCAGTATAGTTCCCCCACATTAGGTGCAGTATAGTTCCCCCACATTAGGTACAGTACAGTTCCCCCACATTAGGTGCAGTACAGTTCCCCACATTAGGTGCAGTACAGTTCCCCCACATTAGGTGCAGTATAGTTCCCCCACATTAGGTGCAGTATAGTTCCCCCACATTAGGTGCAGTAAATTACCCCCACATTAGGTTCAGTACAGTCCCCATATTAGGTGCAGTATAGTTCCCCACATTAGGTGCAGTCACTGAGGACAAGCAGGGCTCTGTACCTGAGGACAAGCAGGGCTCTCCACACTGAGGACAAGCAGGGCCCTGTACACTGAGGACAAGCAGGGCCCTGTACACTGAGGACAAGCAGGGCTCTGTACACAAGCAGGGCTCTGTACACTGAGGACAGCCCCCCCAATCCTCAAGTAGAAAAACAAAGCCACACCCCCCGCCCGCATCTCCCACCTGCCAGCTAGCTTTTGGAAGACTAAACTCCCAGCATGCACTTACAGTGAGGACATGCTAGGAGTTGTAGTTCTACCAGCTAGCCAGTGGGAGGTAGATGCGGGCAGATGGCCGGGGAGCGGAGCTTCACAAAAAGTTGTACAAAAAGTAGCAGTTTGCGACTTTTTGTGCACCTTTTTTTCAAATGCTATAGCACGTTTTGTAAGCCAGGTCTGACCTGGCTTAAATCTGTGACTTTTTTTTAAGGGGGTTTGGACTGGGACCAAAAATACACTCTGACATTTAAAAATAAGCAGTCCATTTTTTTTTTTTGTTGGTGTGGTCACCTCGCTTCAAGTTGCTCTCCAGCTGTTGCAAAGCTACAACTCCCATCATGTCTGGTGCCTCAGGCATCATGTTATGAAGGCCACAGATTGGATTACAGTGTCCCCATCATAACTGCAGAACTTACAAATTACAGCTCTGATGGGACAGTCAGGAGAATACACAATGATATCAGTGACTACAGCTCTGATGGGACAGTCAGGAGAATACACAATGAGATCACTGACCTGAGTGATGTCTTCTCTGTTGCCGTTCCTTTTCCTCTGGTCCAGACGCCAGGTCTTCTTCCAGCTCCATCTTCTCTGCAGAGTCTGAGGCCCAAACTTCATTGTCTCCTCACTATGTCAGCAGATCCTCATCCTCTGTATGACGACAATAATCATAATACTGCCATATACTGTGCCCTAAATAAAATACTGTCCCACACTGCACCCACTGAATGTAATACTGCCACACACTGTACTCACTGAATATAATACAGCCATACACTGAGCCCTGAATATAATACTGCCATACACTGCGCCCTGAATATAATACTGCCATACACTGCGCCCTGAATATAATACTGCCATACACTGCGCCCTGAATATAATACTGCCATACACTGCACCCTGAATATAATACTGCCATACACTGCACCCTGAATATAATAATGCCATGCACTGTGCCCTGAATATAATACTGCCATACACTGTGCCCTGACTATAATACTGCCATACACTTTGCCCTGAATATAATAATGCCATACACTGCGCCCCAAATATAATACTGCCATACACTGCGCCCTGAATATAATACTGGCATACACTGCGCCCTGAATATAATACTGCCATACACTGCGCCCTGAATATAATAATGCCATACACTGCGCCCTGAATATAATACTGCCATACACTGCGCCCTGAATATAATACTGCCATACACTGCGCCCTGAATATAATACTGCCATACACTGCGCCCTGAATATAATACTGCCATACACTGCACCCTGAATATAATACTGCCATACACTGCGCCCTGAATATAATAATGCCATGCACTGTGCCCTGAATATAATACTGCCATACACTGTGCCCTGACTAAAATACTGCCATACACTTTGCCCTGAATATAATAATGCCATACACTGCGCCCCAAATATAATACTGCCATACACTGCGCCCTGAATATAATACTGCCATACACTGCGCCCTGAATATAATACTGCCATACACTGCGCCCTGAATATAATATGAATATAATACTGCCATACACTGCGCCCTGAATATAATACTGTCATACACTGCGCCCTGAATATAATACTGCCATACACTGCGCCCTGAATATAATACTGCCATACACTTCGCCCTGAATATAATACTGGCATACACTGCGCCCTGAATATAATACTGCCATACACTGAGCCCCGAATATAATACAGCCATGCACTGCACCCTGAATATAATAATGCCATTAGTCTTTGGATTAGCCTTTGGATAGGGGATAAGTTATAGATTGCGGGGGTCCAAGCATTGAGACCCCCACGATCTCTTGCACGGGGGCCCAGGAAGCCGTGGTCAGCACGCTCCCTCCATGTATCTCTATGGAGTATACGGAGTGGTGTGTCGGCCGGCACTTCGTGCGGGGTCGGCATACCTCTTTTCCAGCTGACTGCCAAGGCCCGTACTGGAGATCGCGGGGGTCCCGGCGCTTGGACCCCCCCACAATCTATAACTTATCCCATATTCTTTGGACCACGCATCTATCAGTCATGCATATACACCTCCCCCTTATCCTTGGTTTCCTCAGCCTCACACCTCCCCAAACCCCCCCCCCATCCTTGTTATCCTCACCAAAAAAAACCAGCCTCCCCCCCTCATCATAAATATATACCCCTCATCCTTGGTCCTAATCCGCCAGCCTCCCATCAATCATAAATATACACCCCCCCTCATCCTTGGTCCTAACCCCACAGCCTCCCCCCCATTAATCATAAATATACACCCCCCCCTCATCCTTGGTCCTAACCCCCCCCAGCCTCCCCCCCATTAATCATAAATATACACCCCCCTCATCCTTGGTCCTAACCCCCCAGCCTCCCCCCCATCAATCATAAATATACACCCCCCTTCATCCTTGGTCCTAACCCCCCCCCATCAATCATAAATATACACCCCCCCTCCTTATCCTTGGTCCTAACCCCCAGCCTCCCCCCATCAATCATAAATATACACCCCCCCTCCTCATCCTTGGTCCTAACCCCCCAACAATCATAAATATACACCCCCCCTCCTCATCCTTGGTCCTAACCCCCCAGCCTGCCCCCATCAATCATAATTATACACCCCCCTCCTCATCCTTGATCCTAACCCCCCAGCCTCCCCCCCATCAATCATAATTATACACCCCTTCCTCCTTGTTCGTCACCCCCAGCCTCCCCCCCATCAATAATACATATACAACACCCCCCTCTCCTCAGTCTTACCTTAATCACACGCAGATCCGTCCCGCGCTCAGCAGCAGTGCCGGGCTCCCAACTTTACGGCGTGAAGATGCAGGGGGGAATAACGCCGCACGTGACGCCGCACGTGACTCCCCTGCGCTCCCAGGGCTACGGACAGACAGGGTGGCAGACAGAGCGGGCGGACACAGACCGGAGCGAGCGCTTGGTCCACCTAGTTATAGAGCCTGTGCAGCCCGCTGGTCCTATTTTCATGTAGGGGCCTGGAGCCCCTACGTTAATCCGGCCCAAAAGCGGCCCCAGGCCCAGCGGTCCACCGGAATAGATCCCGGTAGGCCAGTCCGGGCCTCATAAGGGAAAACCAGTTGGAGGGACTGAAGCACGACCTGTGGTAGCCAAAGACCATCTACAAGCTCATCAGAGATAAAGACTTGCAGGAGCTGATTCCAGGGCTCCCCGAGGTCACAGCAGAGACTGTTTGGACCAGTGGGGCTTCTGCTAGGCTGAACAATGGACATGAGGACTTGTCGTGGACAGCCATTAAGAGAGGACTGTCTCTGAGGTCATTCACACACGATCTGTGCGGAACTAAGTACTGCCCCCGGTGCCCCTTAGTGGAGGAAACATCTTTGTAATGGAAAACTGAAAGGTGCAGGCAGCTCACACCTCCTAGGCAGATGCAGGTGTGCTTGGACTGGTGGATGCGCAACCGCCCACTGCAGCAGAAAAAGAAAATGTCCAGCACATCCAATCCGTTGCTCTTAGGATTTATTAGGCATAAAAGGATGAACAGTACAAGGAATATACGCATACGCGTTTCGGGTAGCAGTACCCTTAGTCATGGCAGGTCTTTTGGCACTGCCCTCTTTGCACAGGGTCTATTGAACACCCTGGAACTTGAACTGAGGATCAGCCTATCATACAATTTGGTGCTTTACGGTCTGTTCCCTGTGGTCCACAATGTCAAGGCCATACAGGAGGACGGGCGCCTTATGAACTGTTTTAGGGGTACTATATGGCTGGCCAGGAACCGCCTCAGCATCAACAGGGATGACATGACTGTTGTTACGCCGAGCGCTCCGGGTCCCCGTTCCTCCCCGGAGCGCTCGCCTCATCCTCGTTGCTGCAGCGCCCCGGTCAGATCTCCTGACCGGGTGCGCTGCGGTACCGCCTCCAGCCGGGATGCGATTCGCGATGCGGGTGGCGCCCGCTCGCGATGCGCACCCCGGCTCCCGTACCTGACTCGCTCTCCGTCGGTCCTGTCCCGGCGCGCGCGGCCCCGCTCCCTAGGGCGCGCGCGCGCCGGGTCTCTGCGATTTAAAGGGCCAGTGCACCAATGATGGTGCCTGGTCCAATCTTCCCAATTACCTTGATTAGTTTCCACCTGTGCACTCCCTACTTTTACCTCACTTCCCCTGCACTCCCTTGCCGGATCTTGATGCCCTTGTGCCTAGTGAAAGCGTTCCCTTGTTTGTTCCTAGCCCGTGTTCCAGACCTCCTGCCGTTGCCCCTGACTACGATCCTTGCTGCCTGCCCCGACCTTCTGCTACGTCCGACCTTGCTTCTGTCTACTCCCTTGTACCGCGCCTATCTTCAGCAGTCAGAGAGGTTGAGCCGTTGCTAGTGGATACGACCTGGTCACTACCGCCGCAGCAAGACCATCCCGCTTTGCGGCGGGCTCTGGTGAAAACCAGTAGTGACTTAGAACCGGTCCACTAGCACGGTCCTCGCCAATCCCTCTCTGGCACAGAGGATCCACCTCCTACCAGCCGGAATCGTGACAGTAGATCCGGCCATGGATCCCGCTGAAGTTCCTCTGCCAGTTGTCGCCGACCTCACCACGGTGGTCGCCCAGCAAGCCCGACAGACCACCCAGCAAGCCCAACAGATTGCCCAGCAAGCCCAACAGATTGCCCAGCAAGCCCAACAGATTGCCCAACGAAATCACCAGCTGGCATACTTGACCACCGTGACACTGCAACTTCAGTCACAGATACAGCAGCTGCTGCCACAGACACAGCAGCTGCAACAACCATCTCCTCCGCCGGCTCCTGCAACTCCTCCGCAGCAACCGGCCGCTCCTAACCCCTGCTTGTCCCTGCCAGACAAATTTGATGAGGACTCTAGACTCTGCCGTGGTCTCCTTTCTGGAAAGGCCTTGTCTGGGGCCACACCACTCTGGGACCGCAATGATCCTGCCACAGCCACAGTCCAGTCCTTCTTCGCTGAGGTCCGTGGTGTCTTCGAGGAGCCTGCCCGAGCTTCTTCTGCCGAGACTGCCCTGCTGAACCTGGCCCAGGGTGTTTCTTCCGTTGGCGAATACGCCATTCAGTTCCGTGCTCTTGCTTCCGAGTTGTCCTGGAATAGTGAGGCTCTCTGCGCGACCTTTAAAAAAGGCCTATCCAGCAACATTAAAGATGTTCTGGCCGCACGAGAAACTCCTGCTAACCTACATGAACTCATTCATCTTGCCACTCGCATTGACATGCGTTTTTCCGGATGGCGTCTGGAGCTCCGCCTGGATATGGACTTTGTTCGCACGAGGCGTTTTTTCTCCTCTACTCCTCTCTCCTCTGGTCCTCTGCAAACCGTTCCTGTGCCTCCCGCCGTGGAGGCTATGCAAGTTGACCGGTCTCGCTTGACACCTCAAGAGAGGTCACGACACTGCATGGAGAATCTTTGCCTGTACTATGCCGGTACCGAACACTTCCTGAAGGATTGTCCTATCCGTCCTCCCCGCCTGGAAAGACGTACGCTGACTCCGCACAAAGGTGACACAGTTCTTGATGCCAACTCTGCTTCTCCACGCCTTACTGTGCCTGTGCGGATATCTGCCTCTACCTTCTCCTTCTCTACTATGGCCTTCTTGGATTCCGGATCTGCAGGAAATTTTTTTTTGGCCTCTCTTATCAACAGGTTCAACGTCCCTGTGACCAGTCTCGCCAGACCCCTCTACAGCAATTGTGTTTACAATGGAAGTTTGGACTGTGCCGTGCGTTACCGCACGGAACCCCTCCTAATGTGCATCGGACCTCTTCACGAAAGAATTGAGTTTTTGTTCCTCAGGTTCTTTGGACCCAAGAAGAGGGGGAGACCCAAGGGGGGGGGTACTGTTACGCCGAGCGCTCAGGGTCCCCGTTCCTCCCCGGAGCGCTCGCCTCATCCTCGTTGCTGCAGCGCCCCGGTCAGATCTCCTGACCGGGTGCGCTGCGGTACCGCCTCCAGCCGGGATGCGATTCGCGATGCGGGTGGCGCCCGCTCGCAATGCGCACCCCGGCTCCCGTACCTGACTCGCTCTCCGTCGGTCCTGTCCCGGCGCGCGCGGCCCCGCTCCCTAGGGCGCGCGCGCGCCGGGTCTCTGCGATTTAAAGGGCCAGTGCACCAATGATGGTGCCTGGTCCAATCTTCCCAATTACCTTGATTAGTTTCCACCTGTGCACTCCCTACTTTTACCTCACTTCCCCTGCACTCCCTTGCCGGATCTTGATGCCCTTGTGCCTAGTGAAAGCGTTCCCTTGTTTGTTCCTAGCCCGTGTTCCAGACCTCCTGCCGTTGCCCCTGACTACGATCCTTGCTGCCTGCCCCGACCTTCTGCTACGTCCGACCTTGCTTCTGTCTACTCCCTTGTACCGCGCCTATCTTCAGCAGTCAGAGAGGTTGAGCCGTTGCTAGTGGATACGACCTGGTCACTACCGCCGCAGCAAGACCATCCCGCTTTGCGGCGGGCTCTGGTGAAAACCAGTAGTGACTTAGAACCGGTCCACTAGCACGGTCCTCGCCAATCCCTCTCTGGCACAGAGGATCCACCTCCTACCAGCCGGGATCGTGACAACTGTCAGGACTGCCGCACGTTGAACCACAGCCTGCGGAGAGACTATGCCATCCCAGACAGTCCAGACGTCAGCGAAGAAGAGGAGTGAAGACCCTCTACTTCCCCATGTCCTGCTGAAGCTATTGCTTATTAGTTTGGCCCTGTGATCCGCCCCCTCCCTACCCCCATAGTCTCCCAAGACCCTCCCTGATTACAAGTTGTATTGTTTTGTTATTTTGAATTTAGTGTTTTTCTCTTTCAGGATTCAGCGGAGTGCTAGTGTAGCATGTGGTGCGATGTAAAGCTTAGGGAACCTGTGCTATGTATTGTACTGCCATGCTTTGTGGGATTGTGACCGAACGATCAATAAAAATCTTATGTAGGGTATAAGAGTGTTAGATCTTATTTACAGGGTTCTCTCTCCTGTAGAGATATTTGTCCTATATTCGTCCTATATTCACGAAATTCGCATATTCCCTATGTTTTTTCATGCAAAAATTCATAATGAAATTCACATAGTGCACGTGCGCCATTATATCTTTCACCTAAAAGAAGGGAGGGATCAGTGTCCTCTGACTGGAAGTGCCAATATTCGCGAATATATGCATATATTTGCAAAAAAAAAAAAAAAATTCAGCATTACGAATATATATCACTATATTCTAAATATTCACAAAATCCCAAAATTGCCAATATTTGCGGTAAAAATTTGCATTTTGAATATTTGCGCTCAACACCAGTGCCGTACACCGATAAGGGCAGTGATTGGCTGTAGTGGTCATGTGGGTGTACGGGCATATAACCTCCACAGCAGAGGTAGCAAAGACCAACAAGAACCAATGGATATTCATCAGGTAAGTTATGTTTGATTAATTTTTTATGGAATTTCTCTTCTTCCCTAACTTGAAAAACCATTTTACAGGACCGTTATAAGACATGTTCAGGGTACTTCAAGATTTGCATGAGGAAACATTATCTTACGCTCTTCTATAAGACTTTTCTACAAAGGTGCAAAAAGCAGCAATGTGCAGTCTTAGATAGGTACGGCAAAGGATAGAGTTGTTCTTCTAGAAAGGTCCATAGCATTGACCTAAAATGAAGAAGGAGAAGGCTGGGAGGGTGAGGAAGCATTTGGATACAGAAATCCAAGAATGTATACCCAACCGAGAAGATACTTTAAAAAAAATATTGGGCCTCATTTACTAAGGCTTTTCCAAGTAGATTGTGTAGGTTTTTTTTTGTCGCATGTGTCATGTGCCAGAAATTCCGAAAAAAAATCCCAAAAACCTCACTTACTCTCCACTTTACTCAGAAAACCCTACAAAGGGCTGTGGTCATCAGAGAAAAGGGGCTTGTCTCCATGAAAAAAAACTACATTTTCGAAAGAAACCTACAAATTAACTAATATTTCCACATAAAATGTGGTGGATTTGAGCTCTGGAAAAACCCGACAGCTCAGAGCATGTGCAAATAGAGAAAAATGCAGAGAAAATCGCCAAATTTAAGATACAATAGTAAATACCATGGAAAAATGCCTGTCGGAAATAAAAACCCACAAAGAAAACTCAACTCCACTCTTCGTAAATGAGACCCAATGAGTTGGTCATGAGCCACCCGGAGATGAAGAAGAACAGATTCAATTCAAGTACAAAGTGTAATAATGTAGAAGTTCACCCCGACTCTTCGTCTTCTGGATAGTCCTCGGATCTGACGTACCATGGTCATTCCAGCCATTACTCTACAGTCTGTGAGACGTAAATGTATTGACTCTACATCTAGAATCCTCCTTAACTCCACTTGTGGTTGCACAATAACTGATGGTGAGGAAGCTCTGGCGGCTAATGTCGTCTATTAATAACCTCAATGAGAGCACGAACAATATCGAGAGGCTGGAGAGAGAAGCCACAGCCTCATCTAACCTCATCCCTCGATTCCAGGAAAAGCACTCTGTACCAGCATGAGCGAGCAGCCAGAACATAACGTCCCACAAACCACACAACCCCCCAAGAGTCACACTATTGTGCTGGTCTTCGTATGGTGGCCTCCTTACATACACGTGTTCTATCTTACCCTTCATGTTGTGTGTGATTTGCAATGTTCAGGTGCATGTTAAGCAACTATGAACAAAAATGTTTTTTTGTAGTACTCTCTTGGGAAAGTAGAGAAACTCAAGTATAATCCTTAAAGGGGTCAAAGAATAGGGGATAAGATGTTTGATCACAGGGGTCTTGCGGCTGGGGACCCCCCCCGATCTTGGCTGCGGCACCCTAGACATCCGGTGAAAGGAACAAACTTTGCTCCGTGCCAGATGACTGGTGATGCGGGGCAGAGGCTTGTGATGTCACGGCCACGCCCGCTCGTGAAGTTACATCCACGCTTTCTCAATGCAAGCCTATGGGCAAGTCTACCTCCCATAGACTTGTATTGAGGGGGTGTGGCCGTAACATCACAAGCGGGAAGTGACCATGACTCCGGCGCTGCACCCAATGCTCTAAACCAACGCTGGGTGCAGCAGGGAGATCACAGGGGTCCTCAGCAGCGGGACCCCCACGATCACTATTGTTTGGATAGGGGATAAGATGTCTAGGGATGTATAGGTATAGGTATCTATCTTGTAAACCAATATCTGACCCATAATGAGCCTTGAAACGTGTCTAGGGATATCAGCCAAACAAAAAACACCATCTATAGGCAGCTCTGTGTCAGAGTTTTTGTTTCTCATCAGTACAGAGCACGGCATTGGTTGGCCAGGGAAGAAGCCTTTAAAGCAGCACTAAAACTGTAATAATTCCATCTGATTACATATCAATAGAACAAGAAAAACAAGAATAGCAACTCAACAGGAACCAGAATGATGAAATCGATGATGGTACAAATGAATAATGATAGTCAGGAATTAAGCAGACGGTAACAAACAGGAACGAGTACAAAAATTTACCTTCCTTAAAGGGATTATCCGGCAAAGGGCAGCACCCGCATCCTACGCGGGACTGCGTCTCCAGTCTCGGAAAGCTCTTTGTTTCCGGGACTGGGGACGGGAAGTGATGTAATGCCATGCCCCCTCGTGATGTCTCTCCACGCCCCCTCCATTCATGTCTATGGGAGGGGCCTGACGACCGTCAAGCCCCCTCCAATAGACATGAATGGAGGGGGCATGGCGTGATGTCACAAGGGGCGTGACGTTATGTTACGTCTCCAGTTCCGGAAACAAACAGCTTCCCAAGACTGGAAACGCAGCCCCGCATAGAATGTGGATGCTGAATGGAGACTGTGGGGGGCGGGGTGGGGGGGTGGGGGGGTACCCAGTGGCAGTTTGTTGACCAGGGTTATCACAGGGATAGTTGCAGGGATAAGATGTCTTTGGCCAGATAACCCCTTTAACTAACTATCCTAATCTTTCCCTAGATCTTTCCCTAAACTCTAACCTAACACTAGATACCAGTAAACCTCATTGTCCCTGCAACTATCCCTATGATAACCCTGGTCAACATACTGCCCGAACACAACAAGAAGGAGACACTATAACTCAAAGACAAGAGCAAGGTTAGTGCTGAATAAAGCTTCACTTGCTTGATTTCTGGATGTGCTGCGGTGACTACTATCTTGTGGATAGATGGATGGATAGATATGAGATAGATGGGTGGAATGTGCCAGTTATTAGGACACTGCTTATCAGAAATGGGCACTTCTGTTATTTCTTTAAATTGTAATCCTTGGAGGATGGAGAACAGCTCCATATATTTCTGTCCAGTTAGTTGAAATGTTTTAATTATGTAATTGCAATTATCCCAACTCTGCAGGAGGCTGCAGAGATATAAATCATTATGTTATTTAATCCACAACAGCGCTGGCAGCCATTAAAGCGAATAGACTGAAAACTTTACTAAAGCTTCATATGCCAGATCAAATGCAGATGTAAAAATATCCAAAACTATAGATATATGTTTATATTATACTGGAAGGATTTGTGTTAAGAAAAATAACCAAAACATATATTAGAGAACTGCTATAACACTACGCCTATGTACAATAATATAACTAGTATAATACTGCTCCTATATCTACTATAATACTGCTCCTATATCTACTATAATACAGCTCCTATGTACAAGAATATAACTACTATAATACTGCTCCTATATACAAGAATATAACTACTATAATACTGCTCCTATGTACAAGAATATAACTACTATAATGCTGCTCCTATATACAAGAATATAACTACTATAATACTGCTCCTATATACAAGAATATTACTACTATAATACTGCCTCCTATATACAAGAATATAACTACTATAATACTGCTCCTATCTACAAGAATATAACTACTATAATACTGCTCCTATATACAAGAATATATCTACTATAATATTGCTCTTATATACAAGAATATAACTGCTATAATACTGCTCCTATATACAAGAATATAACTACTATAATACTGCTCTTATATACAAGAATATAACTACTATAATACTGCCTCCTATATACAAGAATATAACTACTATAATACTGCTTCTATATACAAGAATATAACTACTATAATACTGCTCCTATATACAAGAATATAACTACAATAATACTGCTCCTATATACAAGAATATAACTACTATAATACTGCTCCTATATACAAGAATATAACTACTATAATACTGCCCCTATATACAGGAATATAACTACTACAATACTGCTCCTATATACAAGAATATAACTACTATAATACTGCCTCCTATATACAAGAAGATAACTACTATAATACTGCTCCTATCTACAAGAATATAACTACTATAATACTGCCTCCTATATACAAGAATATAACTACTATAATACTGCCCCTATATACAGGAATATAACTACTACAATACTGCTCCTATATACAAGAATATAACTACTATAATACTGCTCCTATATACAAGAATATATCTACTATAATATTGCTCTTATATACAAGAATATAACTGCTATAATACTGCTCCTATATACAAGAATATAACTACTATAATACTGCTCTTATATACAAGAATATAACTACTATAATACTGCCTCCTATATACAAGAATATAACTACTATAATACTGCTTCTATATACAAGAATATAACTACTATAATACTGCTCCTATATACAAGAATATAACTACAATAATACTGCTCCTATATACAAGAATATAACTACTATAATACTGCTCCTATATACAAGAATATAACTACTATAATACTGCCTCCTATATACAAGAATATAACTACTATAATACTGCTTCTATATACAAGAATATAACTACTATAATACTGTTCCTATATACAAGAATATAACTACTATAATACTGTTCCTATATACAAGAATATAACTACTATAATACTGCTCCTATATACAAGAATATAACTACTATAATACTGCTCTTATATACAAGAATATAACTACTATAATACTGTTCCTATATACAAGAATATAACTACTGTCACGATTCGGCTTACGGGTTGTGGATCCGCTGTGTCAGCGAGGGATTGGCGTGGACCGTGCTAGTGGACTGGTTCTAAGAGGCTACTGGTTTCCACCAGAGCCCGCCGCAAAGCGGGATGGTCTTGCTGCGGCAGTAGCAACCAGGTCGTATCCACTAGCAACGGCTCAACCTCGCTGACTGCTGAGAAGGCGTGGGACAGAAGGACAAGGCAGAGGCAAGGTCAGACGTAGCAGAAGGTCGGGGGCAGGCGGCAAGGTTCGTAGTCAGGATGGATAGCAGAAGTTCAGGTACACAGGCTTTGGACACACTAAACGCTTTCACTGGCACAAGGCAACAAGATCCGGCAAGGGAGTGCATGGGAGGAGATCAGATATAGTCTGGGAGCAGGTGGACGCCAATTAAGCTAATTGGGCCAGGCACCAATCATTGGTGCACTGGCCCTTTAAGTCTCAGAGAGCTGGCGCGCGCGCGCCCTAGAGAGCGGAGCCGCGCGCGCCAGCACATGACAGCAGGGGACCGGGACGGGTAAGTGACCTGGGATGCGATTCGCGAGCGGGCGCGTCCCGCTGTGCGAATCGCATCCCCAACGGCCATGACAGTGCAGCGCTCCCGGTCAGCGGGACTGACCGGGGCGCTGCGGGGAGAGAGACGCCGTGAGCGCTCCGGGGAGGAGCGGGGACCCGGAGCGCTAGGCGTAACAGTACCCCCCCCCTTAGGTCTCCCCTTTTCTTTGTCCGGTAACTGCCTCCCCTGGGATGAGGACACCGGGAAAGAATGGAGGGTTTCCTCAACGGGAGGCAGCACAGCAGGAGTGGGAATGGGGAGGGAGGGCAGAGGGCGAAGCCTGGCACGGGGCAGTGTGACACCAGGACGGGGGCCATGAGGAGGCACAGAGGCTTGCCTGACGGGACTGGGAGGGGGGGGAGAGGCACTTCCCATGGCAGGCAGAGTCCCAGTTCTTGATCTCCCCGGTGGTCCAATCAAGGGTGGGGGAATGAAGCCGGAGCCATGGCAGACCGAGGAGGACCTCAGAGGTACAGCCGGGGAGAACGAAGAGCTCAATCCTCTCGAGGTGGGGTCCAATAGACATCAGGAGGGGTTCTGTGCGGAAACGCACGGTGCAGTCCAATCTGGCTCCGTTGACCGCGGAAATGTAGAGCGGCTTGACGAGACGGGTCACCGGGATGCTGAATTTATTCACAAAGGACTCCAATATAAAATTTCCAGAGGCACCAGAGTCCAAGCAGGCCACGGCTGAGAGGGAGGAGTTGGCTGAAGGAGAAATCCGCACGGGCACCGTGAGACGTGGAGAAGCAGACTTAGAACCAAGAGACGCCACACCCACGTGAGCTGGGTGCGTGCGTGCGTTTCCCAGGCGTGGAGGACGGATAGGGCAATCCACCAAGAAATGCTCGGTACTGGCACAGTACAGACAGAGATTTTCTTCTCTACGGCGATTCCTCTCTTCCAGGGTCAGGCGAGACCGATCCACTTGCATGGCCTCCTCGGCGGGAGGCCCAGGCGTAGACTGCAAAGGATGCTGTGGGAGAGGTGCCCAGAGATCTAAGTCTTTTTCCTGGCGGAGCTCTTGGTGTCGCTCAGAAAAACGCATGTCAATGCGGGTAGCCAAATGGATGAGTTCTTGGAGGTTGGCAGGAATCTCTCGTGCGGCCAGCACATCCTTGATGCGACTGGATAGGCCTTTTTTAAAGGTCGCGCAGAGAGCCTCGTTATTCCAGGATAGTTCAGAAGCAAGAGTACGGAATTGTATGGCGTACTCGCCAACGGAAGAATTACCCTGGACCAGGTTCAGCAGGGCAGTCTCAGCAGAAGAGGCTCGGGCAGGTTCCTCAAAGACACTTCGGACTTCAGCAAAGAAGGACTGGACTGTGGCTGTGGCAGGATCATTGCGGTCCCAGAGCGGTGTGGCCCAAGACAAGGCCTTTCCTGAAAGAAGGCTTACTACGAACACCACCTTAGACCGTTCTGTAGGAAACAAGTCCGACAACATCTCCATATGCAGGGAACACTGAGACAAAAATCCACGGCAGAGTCTGGAGTCCCCATCAAATTTGTCCGGCAGGGACAAGCGGAGGCTAGGAGCGGCCACTCGCTGCGGAGGAGGTGCAGGAGCTGGCGGAGGAGATGGTTGTTGCTGTAGCAGAGGCAGAAGTTGCTGTAACGTGGCGGTCAACTGCGACAGCTGCTGTCCTTGTTGGGCAATTTGCTGCGATTGCTGAGCGACCACCGTGGTAAGGTCAGCGAGACTTGGCAGCGGCACCTCAGCGGGATCCATGGCCGGATCTACTGTCACGATTCGGCTTACGGGTTGTGGATCCGCTGTGTCAGCGAGGGATTGGCGTGGACCGTGCTAGTGGACCGGTTCTAAGAGGCTACTGGTTTCCACCAGAGCCCGCCGCAAAGCGGGATGGTCTTGCTGCAGCAGTAGCAACCAGGTCGTATCCACTAGCAACGGCTCAACCTCGCTGACTGCTGAGAAGGCGTGGGACAGAAGGACAAGGCAGAGGCAAGGTCAGACGTAGCAGAAGGTCGGGGGCAGGCGGCAAGGTTCGTAGTCAGGATGGATAGCAGAAGTTCAGGTACACAGGCTTTGGACACACTAAACGCTTTCACTGGCACAAGGCAACAAGATCCGGCAAGGGAGTGCATGGGAGGAGATCAGATATAGTCTGGGAGCAGGTGGACGCCAATTAAGCTAATTGGGCCAGGCACCAATCATTGGTGCACTGGCCCTTTAAGTCTCAGAGAGCTGGCGCGCGCGCGCCCTAGAGAGCGGAGCCGCGCGCGCCAGCACATGACAGCAGGGGACCGGGACGGGTAAGTGACCTGGGATGCGATTCGCGAGCGGGCGCGTCCCGCTGTGCGAATCGCATCCCCAACGGCCATGACAGTGCAGCGCTCCCGGTCAGCGGGACTGACCGGGGCGCTGCGGGGAGAGAGACGCCGTGAGCGCTCCGGGGAGGAGCGGGGACCCGGAGCGCTAGGCGTAACAACTACTATAATACTGTTCCTATATACAAGAATATAACTACTATAATACTGCTCCTATATACAAGAATATAACTACTATAATACTGCCTCCTATATACAAGAATATAACTACTATAATACTGCTCCTATATACAAGAATATAACTACTATAATACTGCTCCTATATACAAGAATATACATACTATAATACTGCTCCTATATACAAGAATATAACTACTATAATACTGCTCCTATATACAAGAATATAACTACTATAATACTGCACCTATATACAAGAATATAACTACTATAATACTGCTCCTATATACAAGAATATATCTACTATAATACTGCTCCTATATACAAGAATATAACTACTATAATACTGCTCCTATATACAAGAATATAACTACTATAATACTGCTCCTATATACAAGAATATAACTACTATAATACTGCTCCTATATACAAGAATATAACTACTATAATACTGCTCCTATATACAAGAATATAACTACTATAATACTGCTCCTATATACAAGAATATAACTACTATAATACTGCTCCAATATACAAGAATATAACTACTATAATACTGCTCCTATATACAAGAATATAACTACTATAATACTGCTCCTATATACAAGAATATAACTACTATAATACTGCTCCTATATACAAGAATATAACTACTATAATACTGCTCCTATATACAAGAATATAACTACTATAATACTGCTCCTATATACAAGAATATAACTACTATAATACTGCTCCTTTATACAAGAATATAACTACTATAGTGCTCCTCCCTATTTACAGGAAAAGAACTGCTATAACACTGTCCCCTGTTGTTATCATACACTCTCTGTAGAAAGTTAAGACACTGCCGCTGATCTCCCTGATCTCTGCTGATCTTTCATCTCATTGTCTTTGTAAATTGACGGCTCTGAAAATTCATTATCACAGTTTGTAAATGAAAAGAATTCTCCGCAGCACAGACGGTGATGGCTCCTGACGGCTTCCTGTGAAACCTGTATGGCGGTTGTACCTGGAGGGTCGTCCTGCGGCCTCATCTCCATTTGCCCCACTTTCGCCCCTCCCCCCCCCCCCCTCGCTGCTTTCATTTCTCGCTGTTACAATCAGTAGAGAAATGCCAGCGTCTGACCTTTACAGATCAGGATTCGCCTTTTCTAAACAGTTTAGAAGTGTTTGACCGGGGACAATTATAGCGGCTATTGAGTGATCTGAGAGGAATTAATGGAGTCGCGGTAGGAAAAAGTCCGGAGCCCTGGGAGGTGGATTGGTGGAGAGCGAAGGAAAGATTTCTCATGGCCGACAATTACCGATCCCTGCGCTGTGTATCAATAACCTTACATAACATCTTTATTCCAGCACAAGATGTGGACCCACCTGGGCAGAGGTGAGAGGTGCCTGGGGGCGCTGAGGGTACAAACGAGGATTATGGCAACGTGACATTAGACAGAACTACTCACAATGGAGGTGTGTGTGTGTGTGGGGGGGGGGGGGGTCGGGAAGGAATACATTTGTATCTACTTACCAACCTCTTTCCTGGGGCCTGACCTTAAAGGGGGGCCATATATAGACCAATATATGACGGGTTAATACTCAAGTTCAATTCCTATAGGTCACGTATGTGACCCAAAAATAACCCAATTTCCCATATATTCCCAAAACTTTATTATTAACTCATAATTAAGCACATAATTTGGTTTAAAAATCCAGTGTTTTTCCGCTCCTGAGGTATTAGATGCTATACAGCACTCTCAACATTCATGATCGGTGTACACCTGCAGTGTGTACAACCAATACAGGAGTTAACACTGATGTTTAAAATCAAAGCTCAGCCCCCCTCAACATGTTTCGCTGCTGGACGCAGCTTTGTCAAGAGGTTACTGGCACTGGCACTGGCATTGAGTTCCCGTTAACCTCTTGACAAAGCTGCGTCCAGCAGCGAAACATGTTGAGGGGGCTGAGCTTTGATTTTAAACATCAGTGTTAGCTCCTGTATTGGTTGTACACACTGCAGGTGTACACCGATCATGAATGTTGAGAGTGCTGTATAGCATCTAATACCTCAGGAGCGGAAAAACACTGGATTTTTAAACCAAATTATGTGCTTAATTATGAGTTAATAATAAAGTTTTGGGAATATATGGGAAATTGGTTTTTTTTTTTTTGGGTCACCTAGGTGACCTATAGGAATTGACCTTAAAGGGGTACTCCGCCCCTAGACATCTTAGGGGATAGGATGTCTGATCGTGGGGGTCCTGCCTTGCCGGATGACTGGCGATGCGGAGCGGAGGCTCATGATGTCACGGCCACGCCTCCTCAATGCAAGTCTATGTCCGTGATGTCATGAGCCGCCGGCACTGCACCCGATGCTCTAAACGAACGCTGGGTGCAGAAGGGAGATCACGGAGGTCCCCAGTGGCGGGACCCCTGCAAATCAGATATCTTATCCCCCTATCCTTTGGATAGGGGATAAGATGTCTAGGGGCGTGGCGATAATGGTGTCACTAGAGGCGGAGCTACAGTTTTCTGATACCGTAATACCCCTTTAAACATCTGCACATATAAGTGTTATGCAGTGGTCCCTCAAGTTACAATATTAATTGGTTCTGGGACGACCATTGTATGTTGAAACCATTGTATGTTGAGACCAGAACTCTATGGAAACCTGGTAATTGGTACCAAAATGTCATCCAAAAATAGGAAAAAGTGAGAATTGAAGAAAAATAAGTAGATAACTAATATAGATAAAGCAAATCCTTACATATAAGAAAGAAAGATCTGCTGGGAGCTGTAAATCACTGTTTAAGTCAGTGTTTCCCATGCAGGGAGCCTCCAGCTGTTGCAAAACTACAACTCCCAGCATGCCCGGACAGCCAAAGGCTGTCCGGGCATGCTGGGAGTTGTAGTTTTGCAAAAGCTGGGGGCCACCCTGCTTGGGAAACACTGGTCTATGTAGAGGACAGAAGCTTCTTCGGGGTCTTGTACAGCACACACAACATGGAGTCGCCCTCACCTGGTGTCCAAATGAGCAGCTAACCCTGCCACAGGTAAAGAGTACAGAACATGTAATACCTCTCTGTACTGTAGGGGGCGCTACCAGAAACCAGTCAGTGCATACACTTCAGTAATACAGGTAAAGAGTACAGAACATGTAATACCTCCCTGTACTGTAGGGGGCGCTACTAGACACCAGTCAGTGCATACACTTCAGTAATGCAGGTAAAGAGTATACAGAACATGTAATACCTCCCTGTACTGTAGGGGGCGCTACTAGACACCAGTCAGTGCATACACTTCAGTAATACAGGTAAAGAGTACAGAACATGTAATACCTCCCTGTACTGTAGGGGGCGCTACCAGACACCAGTCAGTGCATACACTTCAGTAATACAGGTAAAGAGTACAGAACATGTAATACCTCCCTGTACTGTAGGGGGCGCTACCAGACACCAGTCAGTGCATACACTTCAGTAATACAGGTAAAGAGTACAGAACATGTAATACCTCCCTGTACTGTAGGGGGTGCTACCAGACACCAGTCAGTGCATACACTTCAGTAATGCAGGTAAAGAGTATACAGAACATGTAATACCTCCTTGTACTGTAGGGGGGCGCTACCAGACACCAGTCAGAGTCAGTGCATGCACTTCAGTAATACAGGTAAAGAGTAGCACAGAACATGTAATACCTCCCTGTACTGTAGGGGGCGCTACCAGACACCAGTCAGTGCATGCACTTCAGTAATACAGATGTTTTACCACTGAATGCCCATTTTGATTGGTCGGTTCTTTCAGCCATTGACACGTTTCACTGATCTGGACTGTCTGTACATTGTATGTTGAGTCCGGTTTCAACTTACGATGGTCCAGAAAAGACCATTGTATGTGGAAACTATTGTACGTTGAGGCCATTGTAAGTTGAGGGATCACTGTACTTGTGATTCAGCGCTTTCGTAGGCGCTAAACACTTTATTGTACAAAAGGAAGGAACCTGTGACTAATCCCGTATTATTACTCCATGTATTTGTAGTTACCGCGGGGACAGATCTGCGCCCGTTTTGGGCCCCTGTTAGAGTATTGGAGCTGTAAACCCTAGTCGCTTCTGTCGAGATGTCATGGATGTATGAGAGGTCACGACCCCCCTCGGATTTTACCATAAAGAAACGTAATGGGATTTTTTTTACTTCTCCAAACAACAGCGAGAACAAACAAAACTTATTTTTTCTCTGTTGAGCATTAGGAAGATTTCACCATCCGTCCAAACCAAATATTAATAATAGATCCGGATCAATACTCCCCACCGCCTCCTCATCGCCATGAATATTTAATGCTCTCAGATATAGCATTCATGACTGTCAGGGTGGGCATCGATTGGGCTTCGCACTCTTTAGAAATATAAGATATGACTTTTAAATTGATTCGCCGCTAATTCTCCATTTGCTGGATTTGTTTAACTCGTAACGGCGAGCGCGGAGGCTTAAAGGGAATCTGTCAGCAGGGCCGGCGGGCGTCTCATAATGACAACTATGTATACTGTGACCAGAAAGCCAAAGGAGTGGGCAAAATGACCCCCTAAGTGCCCCCACATAAAGTGAATTCTGTGAAGGCTACAGCACCCATTCAACTTTTTAACCCTTCCACAGTGTTTTGTGGGATCTATGGGGGTAGGTAGGGGGGATCACAGGGCCAAACTACTCAGTGAACATATGGGGAGGTAGGGGAAGTAGAGGGGTGTTAGTCCTCTTCTTCATCGACGTCTAAACTGTCCAAGATGTTATAGTTTCAACTGTGTTTTTGTTTGTTCTTTGACTTTGTTTCTTCAATATCGAGTGATGGAGCGGAGTGTTAGCGTAGCATGTGGTACGGTGTATAGCTTAGGGAACCTGTGCTGTATATTGTACCATCATGCTTTGTGTGATGGTAATTTATTGTATGACTTGTAATGACGACTGAATGACAAATAAAGCTCTTCCCCAGTATTTATTCTATGGAGAAAAAGATAGAGCAGAGCTCCTCATAGGGCAATACGTTTGGAACAATGTAAATATGTGTATGGTGAGGCTGTAAAACAAGTAAGTAGTCTCGCTCACCTTGTACTGTTGTGTATATAGACAGCGTGGTTCAAAGTGATGGTGGAGCAGCTTCCTGGAATCGGCAGCAGGTAAACCTGTCCGAGGTATTTGATGCAAGTGCTGGTGCTAGGCAGGAAAGGTACCAGGTTCTATAGCGCAATCCACCACTCAGGCAACTTCTTGGGATAAAAGGTTCGATTTATTTAGCCAAAAACATAACGCGTTGCGAAGCTTTAGACCCTCTTCATCAGATGTACAGGCAATGTATGACCATGGTTAAACAGAGCAGGTTTAAATGTGAAACAAGGGCGCCAAAAAGCCACTAGGCTCCGCCCCCTAGTGGGCGTGGGGACTGTCTCGCATACATAGAATCAAGCTAAGTTAAAAGATACTCTAAAATAGCATACAATCATGCTGCAGTAACGTCAATACAATAAATACTATATATAGTTTAAAATAGACTTGCTATTTCCAACGTATCTTATAACCAGTCTATTTTAAACTATATATAGTATTTATTGTATTGACGTTACTGCAGCATGATTGAATGCTATTTTGAAGTATCTTTTAACTTAGCTTGATTCTATGTATGCGAGACAGTCCCCACGCCCACTAGGGGGCGGAGCCTAGTGGCTTTTTGGCGCCCTTGTTTCACATTTAAACCTGCTCTGTTTAACCATGGTCATACATTGCCTGTACATCTGATGAAGAGGGTCTAAACCTTCGCAACGCGTTATGTTTTTGGCTAAATAAATCGAACCTTTTATCTGAGTGGTGGATTGCGCTATAGAACCTGGTACCTTTCCTGCCTAGCACCAGCACTTGCTTCCCCAGTATTTGTCATACACAAAGGTCATGGGTAGTTCCCATAAAATAATACCATGGCCATGGTGGCATAGAAGTAGTACCCACGTGGCAGCTGGGCTCTCACTGTGATGGCCAAGATGGAAGATTACGCACATGGGCCCAACTACAGCTTTAACAGCCATATCAGCTGCTTTAAGGCCCAGGAGGTCAACTCATGGGCAAGAAGATGGTATTTTATTGTAGGGAATAACAAGATGGTGGCTTTCAGCTATTTAACACTTATATGGGGGTCCTCTGAAATATTCCTATTATATCACTACTTGGTGCTGTTTCATTTTCCTGTCAATAGGTGGTTGTGGCTGATCTAATTTTGCTTGAGTACCCTATGAACTCTCGGCACTCTATGAACTCTCGGTACCCTATGAACTCTTGGCACTATATGGACTCTCGGCACTCTATGAACTCTCGGTGCCCTATGAACTCTTGGCACTATATGGACTCTCGGCACTCTATGAACTCTCGGTGCCCTATGAACTCTTGGCACTATATGGACTCTCGGCACCCTATGAACTCTCGGCACTCTATGAATTCACAGCACCATATGAATTCTTGGCAGCCTATGAACTGTCAGCACTCAATGAACGCTCGGCACCCTATGAACTCTCGGAACTCTATCAACTTTCGGCGCCCTATAAACTCTGGGCATCCTATGAACCCTCGGCACCCTATGAACCCTCGGCACCCTATGAACTCTTGGCAGCCTATAAACTCTCGGGCGCCCTATGAAATACTCTTGCTGTTCAAACCCATATGGGGGAGATTTATCAAAACCTGTTTAGAGGAAAAGTTGCCAAGTTGCCCATAGCAACCAATCAGATTGCTTCTTTCATTTTTGAAAAGGCCTCTGAAAAATGAAAGAAGTGATCTGATTGGTTGCTATGGGCAACTCAGCAACTTTTCCTCTGGACAGGTTTTGATAAATCTCCCCCCATAGTGCAGTGTCCCACTACAGTGTTTTTCCTATCATTGGTTGGGCCTAGTACAACCTGCTTTATGGCCACGGTACTAAAACGTAATATGTGCGCTGTATTTCATAATGTTTGTATTACAAAGGGTTAACTCGATTACACACATTATTCAGTTCCGTTTACACTTTGCTGCCATTGGGAGAGATTTACTAAAACCTGTGCAGAGGAAAAGTTGCTGAGTTTCCCATAACAACCAATCAGATCACTGCTTTCATTTTCGGTAAGGCCTCTGAAAAATGTAAGAAGCGATCTGATTGGTTGCTATGGGCAACTCAGCAACTTTTCCTCTGGACAGGTTTTTATGAATCTCCCCCAATGGCAGCAAAGTGTAAACGCCCAATGCCTCCAGCTGTTGCAAAACTACAACTAGAAAATGCATTAAAACTTATCCCCTATCTGCAAGGGTGGGTCTGACCTCTGGAACCCCTAGTGATCTCCAAAATGCGGCCCTATTTCTCCCTCTGCTCGGAGTGGCGTGTCTGCACATGCTTCATGCGTTCTCTATGGGAGCGCCGAATGCTGTACTGGTGTATCTAAGGCGCATGCTGGAAGTTGTAGTTTTGCAACAGCTGGAGACACACTGTTGTAACCCCTTCCTATCTGTGCTGCTGTTTATTTTCTTTCTGCTCACTTAGCACTTTGCAAACCAGTCCAAGATAGGTAAATCAAGATTTCCCTCTTATCCCAACAGCAGCAGTTCAGTGCTTAGTGTAACCCAGTGTTTCCCAACTAATGTGCCACCAGCTGTTGAAAAACTACAACTCCCAGCATACCTGGACAGGCTTTGGCTTGGCATTGTAGTTTTAAAACAGCTAGAGGCATACTGGTTGGGAAACACTAGTGTAACCCCTTCCTTGCTGTGCTGCTATTTCTTTATTTTGCAAACCAGTCCACGATAGGTAAATCAAGTTTTCCCTCTTATCTCAACAGCAGCAGATCAGTGCTTAGTATAACTCATTGTTTCTCAACCAGTTTGACTCCGACTGTTGCAAAACTACAACTCCCAGCATGCCTGGACAGCCTTTGTGAACCCTTCCATGATAGCCCATGATAGGTAAATCAAGGTTTTCTTCTTATCCCAACAGCCGTAATTCAGTGCTTAGTGTAACACAGTGTTTCCTAACCAGTGTACCTCCAGCTGTGGCAAAGCCAACGGCTGTCCGGGCATTTTGGGAGTTGTAGTTTTGAAACAGCTGGAGGCACCCTGGTTCGGAAACACCCTAAAAGTTTAGATGCCCACAGCCCCCAATAGTCCATAGGCAAACATGCGTTTCAGGTCGGTGTCTTCATTAAGTCGCCCATGACCCAGTCTCGCTCGTATTTGCTTAGCGCAGGGGAGCGCTCATTACGCCGCCGGGTATGTGTGTTTCTGTAAATATCAGGCATGCCTTTGCATAACATTACGCTTTAATTAAATATCGAGCGTCTCCGTTCTCTTGGCAGTCGTTGACGGGTTGCGAACATCTCGCACATGGTTCACGGACATTGTTATTCAGGGGGCAATAGCTCTTCCAGCACGCATTTAGTTAGAGCTCGGAGAAGTGACGCCTCTGTGACTTATACCGCGCGCCTCGTCTTCTAAGGACACTCCAAGCATCTGCCGCCGCGTATAAACCATCGAATCGGCAGATGAGACGAGACAACCCGTAAAAAGTACTTGACGCGTCCTCTTCAGTCAAGTAGGCAAAAAATTAGATTAGACCGTTTCTTGGTTAAATCTGATCCTGGAAAAGCTGGGTGATGATCAATATGGCTGCCTTTACAGCTCCTGCTTGTCTCCAGCGTTCTTGGACTACTGTGACCATTTCTGCACCATCTCTCCGATACGTTTGTATAAAAGGTGCTTCAACAATAAGGTGCCTTCCGACGATTTGTAAATTACATCTATATAAAAATCTTAATCCTTCCAGTACTTATCAGCTGCTGTATGCTCCAGAGGAAGTTGTGTAGTTCTTTCCAGTCTGACCACAGTGCTCTCTGCTCACACCTCTGTCTGTCTCAGGAACTGTCCAGAACAGGAGCAAATCCCCATAGCAAACCTCTCCTGCTCTGGACAGTTCCTGACACAGGCAGAGGTGTCAGCAGAGAGCACTGTGGTCAGACTGGAAAGAACAACACAACTTCTTATGGAGTATACAGCAACTGATACGTACTGGAAGGATTAAGATTTTTATATTGAAGTAATTTACAAATCTGTACAACTTTCTGGCACCAGTTGATTTGAAAAATTTGTATTCCACCAGAATACTTCTTAAAGGGATTATCTTACATAAGGAGACTTTAGTAATTAAGTTTCACACAGTAATGGACATTTTACTAAGGATCCATGCTTGTGTTGGTGGTAAATAGCCATGTCCTGTGTCTCCCATCACGTTGCTGGCTTGGTTTTGAGAACTGGACACTTTCTGTTTCTGTGGCCTCCTTCAGACTACAATCTCCAGGATCCTTAGTTTTAAGGTGGGAGGTAACTTATTTCCCTCCCACACATCGGTCACCCCAAACATTGCAGCACAGCACAACCTGACACACAAGCTGTGGATCTGTGTGATGATGAATGCACGTCACCAAGGGTTAGGCTTCACACACAACAGATGAAGCAGCCAAGCCCTCTTTCAGTACCTGCCTTGTGATGTATTGTCTCGGGCCACACAGCAAGCTGGGAAAATTTCATAGACTGCAAAAAATGAACTTACGGGGAAAAGTAAGACAAAGAAATTTGATACCAGCCACCAAACACAGGTACGTGAAGTATATTAGTAACTTGATGAACTTTGCTGTCCCTCTCTTACATTTAAACAGCCAAAACCCCCGAAATACCCCTTTAAGGTGACCGTACAATAGTGAACATATGGCTGACAGTTATCACTCCCACCCCCTCCCCATGCACAAGAACATTCAGCGTGGTTTTTCCTATAGGAACTCAGCGCTGAAAATCAAACATGCACAACTCCAACATCATCTGTCAGTGGAAAGTCAGGAAGCCGCCATAAACTTAAAGGGGTACTCTGCCCCTTGACATCCCCTATTCAAAGGGGACCCCCGTGATCTGGGCTGCGGCACCCCCCACATCTGGTGCGACAAGCGAACTTCGCTCTGTGCCGGATGACTATCGATGCAGGGCGGAGGCTTGTGACGTCTCGGTCGTGCCCTGCTTGCGACGTCACGACCACACACCCTCAATGCAAGTCTATGGGAGGGGGCGTGGCCATGACGTCGCGAGCGGGGTGTGACTGTGATGTCACGAATCTACGGCACTGCACCCAATGCTCTAAACGAACGCTGGGTGCAGCAGGGAGATCACAAGGGTGCCGCCGCTGGGGATAGGGGATAAGACATCTATGGGCAGAGTACTCCTTTAAGACTGTTGGCTGAACCAGCTGACTGTCTAAGGTGTATGGGCGCCTTTAATGTTCTGTAGTGTCCCAATATTGTTACTGACCATGTCCGTCCCTTTATGACCACAGTGTCCCCTGTATCTTCTGATGATACTTCCAGCAGGATAATGCCCCATGTCACATGACATCATCTCATACAGGACAATGAGGTCACATGACATCATCTCATACAGGACAATGAGGTCACATGACATCATCTCATACAGGACAATGAGGTCACATGACATCATCTCATACAGGACAACGAGGTCACATGACATCATCTCATACAGGACAATGAGGTCACATGACATCATCTCATACAGGACAGTGAGGTCACATGACATCATCTCATACAGGACAGTGAGGTCACATGACATCATCTCATACAGGACAGTGAGGTCACATGACATCATCTCATACAGGACAGTGAGGTTACTGGACTCCAATGGCCTCCACCGTCACCAGATCTCATCCAATAGATCACCGCTGGGATGTGGTGGAACCGGAGATTCTCATGTCCATATGGAGGAACTGTGTGATGTCATCATGTCCATATGAAGGAACTGTGTGATGTCATCATGTCCATATGGAGGAACTGTGTGATGTCATCATGTCCATATGGGGGAACTGTGTGATGTCATCATGTCCATATGGATGAACTGTGTGATGTCATCATGTCCATATGGAGGAACTGTGTGATGTCATCATGTCCATATAGAGGAACTGTGTGATGTCATCATGTCCATATGGAGGAACTGTGTGATGTCATCATGTCCATATGGAGGAACTGTGTGATGTCATCATGTCCATATGGGGGAACTGTGTGATGTCATCATGTCTATATAGAGGAACTGTGTGATGTCATCATGTCCATATGGGGGAACTGTATGATGTCATTATGTCCATATGGAGGAACTGTGTGATGTCATCATGTCTATATGGAGGAACTGTATGATGTCATCATGTCCATATGGGGGAACTGTGTGATGTCATCATGTCCATATGGGGGAACTGTGTGATGTCATCATGTCCATATGGGGGAACTGTGTGATGTCATCATGTCCATATGGAGGAACTGTTTGATGTCATCATGTCCATATGAAGGAACTGTGTGATGTCATCATGTCTATATGGAGGAACTGTGTGATGTCATCATGTCCATATGGAGGAACTGTGTGATGTCATCATGTCCATATGGAGAACTGTGTGATGTCATCATGTCCATATGAAGGAACTGTGTGATGTCATCATGTCCATATGGAGGAACTGTGTGATGTCATCATGTCCATATGGGGGAACTGTGTGATGTCATCATGTCCATATGGATGAACTGTGTGATGTCATCATGTCCATATGGAGGAACTGTGTGATGTCATCATGTCCATATAGAGGAACTGTGTGATGTCATCATGTCCATATGGAGGAACTGTGTGATGTCATCATGTCCATATGGAGGAACTGTGTGATGTCATCATGTCCATATGGGGGAACTGTGTGATGTCATCATGTCTATATAGAGGAACTGTGTGATGTCATCATGTCCATATGGGGGAACTGTATGATGTCATTATGTCCATATGGAGGAACTGTGTGATGTCATCATGTCTATATGGAGGAACTGTATGATGTCATCATGTCCATATGGGGGAACTGTGTGATGTCATCATGTCCATATGGGGGAACTGTGTGATGTCATCATGTCCATATGGGGGAACTGTGTGATGTCATCATGTCCATATGGAGGAACTGTTTGATGTCATCATGTCCATATGAAGGAACTGTGTGATGTCATCATGTCCATATGGAGGAACTGTGTGATGTCATCATGTCCATATGGAGGAACTGTGTGATGTCATCATGTCCATATGGAGGAACTGTGTGATGTCATCATGTCCATATGGGGGAACTGTGTGATGTCATCATGTCCATATGAAGGAACTGTGTGATGTCATCATGTCCATATGGGGGAACTGTGTGATGTCATCATGTCCATATGGAGGAACTGTGTGATGTCATCATGTCCATATAGAGGAACTGTGTGATGTCATCATGTCCATATGGGGGAATGTACACAAAAGACATTGGGGAAGATTTATCAAACCATGTTGTGAGGAATGGTGGAGCAGTTGCCCATAGCAACCAATTAAATTACATTTTTCATATTTCAGAGGCTTTTTTAGCTGGAATCTGGTTGGTCTCTATGGGCTCCTGCTCCACCGTTCCTCTGCACACGGTCTGATAATTCTCCCCATTGTGTAGGTAATCTCTCTTACATTTCAGCTCGGAGACTTTTGTTCTCCCAGTTTAGCAGAACAATAAATGTCGGCTATTAATTGTAGGCTCGGAGTTCACTTAGTAGCATCTATTTGCGATGCAGAGTCACCCAGCCATGTAATAGTTTCTCAGACATTATAATTGTTGTTCCCGTGTTTTGTCATTAAATATATGTTTGTAGAATTAAGTCTCGGAGAACGGCTACACAGGACAGAGAATAGATTATACCATAAAACGGGCCATAAGTCAGGATACAGAGGGGGAGACCCTACAGGGGCGTTCATTTACAAGGGCTCAGAGCCATATGGATGTATACAGATCATTACCTGTTGCTGCCGGGCCTGTACATGTTCTTTCTTGAGCAGGGGGACCTTGCAGACTTTTTAGGATTTCAGTCGTTCACTGCGTAGTGTGTTACCAATTGTTTTCTTGGAGACTATGCTCTTAGACTGCAAACAAACGCTGTGTAGTCTGATCCAATTTGATTGGACATTTGTAAGAGTTTTGAGTTTGCCAAAGAACCCCTGATTTATTCCGATGTGTGTTCTCGAGCAGGGGGACCTTGCGGGTGCTGCAGGATTTCAGTCCTTTGTGGCAAAGTCCCAGCTAACTGATCGTCAAGATCCTCCTGTGTAGTTCTGGGCTGATTCCTCACCGTTCTCATGATCTCTGACACCCCACGAGGTGAAATCTTACATGGAGCCCCCGACCGAGGGAGATGGACTGATATATTTTGTGTTTTTCCATTGGTAAACAATGGCGCCAACTGTGGTAAACTTCTCTCCAAGCTTCTTGGCGATGGTCTTGTAGCCCATTCCAGCCTTGTGTAGGTCTACAATCTTGTCCCCGACATCCTTGGACAGCTCTTTGGTCTTGGCCATTGGACAGAGTTTGGAATCTGAGTGATGGCTTCTGTGGACAGGTCTCTTTTATACAGGTAAGGGTATGTTCACACTGCAAAATTCCCATGGAATTCCGCGCCGTGAACATTAGCTTCAGTGTGAATCAGTCTTCCGTGAGACCCGTTCACACTGAGGAATTTCAACGTCAGACAATTCCGCCGCTGAAATTGTTCCGCGGAAAGAAAGAACATGTTCATTCTTTGCGCGGAAGTCCGTGAGCACTGCATGGTCAATGGTGACAGGGCAGTGCCATGCGGTCCTACCACTGAAGTATTTCCGGCGGCCGCCCCCAGATGCAATCTTTGCTCTCGGAATTCTGCGGAGATTCCACAGTGTGAACATACCCTTACAAGCTGAGATTAGGAGTGTTCCCTTTAAGAGAGTGCTCCTAATCTCAGCTTGTTACCCATATAAAAGACACCTGGGAGCCAGAAATCTTGCTGGTTGATAGGGGGTCAATTACTTATGCAAATCAAATAATAACTTATTGGAAATGCATTTTTCTCTGGCTTTTTTGTTGTTATTATGTTTCTCACTGTTATAATAAACCGACCATTAAAATGATAGACCTATCATTTCTTTGTGGTCGAATGTACAAAACCAGCAGGGGGGTCAAATACTTATTTCCTTCACTGTATATTATAGCCCTGTAGATGCTATGAGTGTAGTAAGGCCTGTCAAATGCTGAAGATTTCTAGTGGTTGGACTATTATAGTTGTAGCCTTTGTGCCGGTGTCAGTGCACAGGTACAGTACAGTATATCCTAAAAGAACCTTTTTTGCATCTCATGGGTGCACCCCCCCCCCCCCCACTCAAGGCCCACGTTTGTCAGCCTGAGCATAAAACTGCTACAAAGAACATCTCTCTCTCTCTCTGGAGGACTCAGCATGTCCATATACTACAGAACAGTAGTGTAATACTTGACTTGGCCTGTGGGGGAGCTGCAGGGAAACAAAACTGTGTTCCCATGCAGCAGAGTTTTCCCCAACTTGTGGCTCTGCAGCTGTTGCAAAACTACAACTCCCATCATGCCCGGACAGCCTTTGGCTGTCCGGGCATGATGGGAGTTGTAGTTTTGCAACAGCAGGTCAGTGACAGATTTTGGAACACTGCACTACAGAATACAAACTAATTTGTGATTCTGCCATGAGGCAAGTTGAGTACCTCACCTCAGGCGGTGCCATCTTGTGCTAGAAGGGCAGGGGCAGATTATAATGAGAACATTTTGGGTTACCGCTCCCATTATAATATTGAGCCCTTTTTTGCTAATAGGGAACTCAGGACACTTTCCCCGGATCTCCACCTGTATGTGTCCTATTTAAGGACATACCTACCTAATGGGTGGGCCACATTTACCCATGCTGCCAATGATTAACCTTTATTTTTTGGTGGGCCCATCAAACAAAATGGGTCGGTTTAAAGCGGAGAGCCTCTTTACAGTGGTGCAAATTAAAAATATGGTATCTAACAACACAGAAGGTTTGTAATGGGTTCGGCACGTTCCGGCAGTTAAAGGGCTAACGTCCTCTGTTAGTGCCGACTCAACTTTCTTCTCCCCCCAGACCCCCCTCCTCCTAATGAGCGGGCGCTCTTCGCTCCTGTGATGTAAGCGTTCTCCGCATGCTACGCAGAGACATTTCAGGGTCCCCCCGGGGCTGATGTGGAGGTTTTGCAGAACGATTCTTGTTCTAATTGGGGCGGCCTGACCTTACCCGGAGTCCTCATTTATAAAAGGAGGAACGAACAATCGAGATTAAGCTGATTCTGGAGAAAAATTCTGCTTCATTTTCATATCAATTATAGGTGACCACGTCTGTAGAGAGGCCCAGAGCTGTGTCAGATGTGAATCTGCGGAATAAGAGAGTGGGGGTCAATCAGGAGCCCCCCCGGGGCCCCAAACTACATTCTAATCATTGTTATATGTTGCCATGACTGATGCAGTAATGTCATTTAAAAGTCAGCAAATCTATCTATCTCATATCTATCTGTGGTGGCCAAGTACATGAGGTGTTACGAATACAAGGGGTTAATGCCTTCTGCCCCTAGGGTAACAACATCTGCCCTGCACAACACACCTTGCCACCACAACCTTTGGCGTCACGAACAGGATACGGGTGTGCGCCTTATGCCACAAATCCTCCCCCCTAGTCTGAACTGTGTCCAAAACACCGTGTCTGCAAAAAAAGCATGCCGATGCGATTTAAGTCTACACCAAAAAGTTATGGGACTTTGTCTATTAAATGTGTTTTACCCAAGGCGCTTGTGAAATAGAGGGGGAGGTGAAGAAAAGTTTGTTGCCAGTGTCCCGCCCCTGGGCGTGGAAACCATGTTGTTGTATCGATGCCGAAGTGGAACTGTGAAGATCAGCCCCTTGTTCCCGGGGGAGCGGAAGTCAGCGCTGCACTGCTGACGCACTTTTGGAACCTCTCAGTTTGCCGGAAGTCAGTAAGAGGAGCAGCATGGCGGAACAGGCAAGCACACATGCAGAGAGTCCCAAGATGGTGCCAGAGTCCCGGAAAGTTGCTGCGGTGTAAGTGTTTCAGAAGCTGGCAGATCGTCTACAGCGCATGTCCATCAGAGCTGAAGAGGACTGCTACCACGTCCCGCTACTTGAGGATGATGGAGACTGGCCACCAACCCTGGAGGAGGGAACGCCAGCTTCTTCTAGTGCATCGCCAGTGAGGCTGTCCCCTCACCACTCGACCTGGGGGTCCTTGGCCGAAATTCACACCGAGGAGTCAGAAGTGAATAACCCGGCTGAGGCAACATTCTCTACCCCTCCTTCTACCCCTAGCCAAGAGCAAACCCCCCCAGGCCCAGAAGTCTGTCACCCATCCCCAGTCACCACCATTACCGAAGTGGTTGTTTGGCGATGAGCCTGGACTGATCTGATAAGTGAGGGAGCACCTTCTTCCCCTGCCATCGAAGTCCCATCCCCAAGTCGCTCTGGCACAGTCCGAGAGGGCCAGAAGAGAGGCTCAGTTGGCCGAGATCATAGAGGGACTGAGGGCACAGAGAGCGGAGAGATATGGGCCGAAGCTGCTGCCATATGAGGTACGACAGGCTCAGCAACAGGACACCAAAGCATTAGAGGCCCTGTACATCAGAAAATTGGAATAACCCCAAGAGGGTGAGCCACCCCTGGAATACTGCTGTGCTACGGTGATGAAATTTGACAAAGTGCGGGATTTGGCACCCTCATGGACTGTCGTCATGGAGGGGCCATCCTGGTCAATCGTTGGGCAGTGCAGAGAGACTATCTTCCTCCATCCTTGCATTCTCTAGAGAGCGGGGAGATCGTGGAGTATACTCCTGTACAGAGCTTGAGAGGAGAGTGGGCGGCTGAGGTGACCCGTCCTAAGAATCCAACCCAGATTCCGTTTACCTACTTCCCATTGGACGACATGGATGTCGATCCCTTTGGGTTGCAACAGCCTAAAGTCAGAGGTACCGTCCAGGAGGAGGTCTAAATGCCCGAAGTGCCTGTCATGGCACCAAAGTATCTACCACAGTCATTTGTGAATGTGCCCAGGCCTACTCCTGTGGTCGAGGAGGTTTGGCCTAACCAGCGAGCACCAACTGAAGTCCTCTGCCCTCCAGGAATGGGCGTTGAGAACAACTGTAATTAAGAGGGGGAGTTTGTGATGGTCCAGTATGGGAGCTGTTACCCCGTGCTCCTGCTGTCCTGTCAGGCAGCCTCCTTCAGTTTCCCCAAGGCCCCCTGCATTTGTTTCCCCATTGTAAATATGTTTTACCATGTAAAGTGTTATAAAATGTGATGTTGCTTTAAGAGTTATACCATGTGATATGTCATGTGATTGTTACCCAGGAGGTACCAGTGACCATGTGATCCCAAGAGTGACCTATGGGCTCCCTGCTAGTCTCCCCCATATAAGCCCTGGGTGGAGCTTCTCTCTCTTCTGCTGAGGTCCAGTGCAGTCTTGTCTAGTGTGTGTGTCCAGAGTGTTGGAGACCTCAAAGTCCAGTCCTGCAGCCGCCATCAAGTCAAGTAAGATAAAGTCACAGCTTTATGAGTCAAGTCAGTCCCTGTCATCTGTCAGGTCAGCGTGTCTGCATTCAACTGTCCAGTCCTACTACAAGTCCCAGCAAGCCCTTAAGGTCTCTGTGTCACTGGTCACCTCCTTGGGCCCTGGCTGCACTGTATAGACTTTACCATCTGTCTACCCTCAGTAAAGCTACCGTTGTCCGTAACTTGGCATCAGAGTCTTTATTGCCCCCGTGCCTAGCCCAGGATTTTGTGGTATACCTTTGGGAGGTTATAGGCTAAACCACGCCCTGGCGTCACGAATACTAGGGGTTAATGCCATCTGCCCCTATGGTAACAACATCTGCCCTAATCACACCCCGCTACCACATATCTATCTATCTCATATCTATCTAGATAATGTAGAAAAACAGCACATCCCTTTTCCTTTGAATTGGTGTAGTTGGTGCACGTGGTTCTGGAGCCTGGGTTAGGGCCCCTCCACTTCAGACAGCAAAAGGAATCTTCCCACAGCACACAAAATTGGTTAAAAATATTGGGTGTTTATTCCATGGCAAAAAAAACAGTGTCTCACAGTAAGGCTGGGTTCACATCACGTTTTCTCCCATACGGGATCGCATACGGCAGGGGGGAGCTGGTCAACCACGGTTTTAGGTCCGGTTGTAAAAGCGCATACAGCACAAAAATTAGCCGACCGGACCGAACGTTTCACTCCGGCCGGCTCATTGAAATGAATGACATACGGGAGCGCATAGAAAGGCATACGAGAGCGCGAGGTTTCAGATCCCCCCTGTCGTATGCGCCCCCGTATGGTAGAAAACGTGATGTGAACCCAGCCTAAGCTATGTTTCAACCGGCTCACCCAGTTTTCTTCAAACAGTGCAATAAAAATGTAATAGAAATGACATACATGAGAAAAACAATTCTAAAAATAAAAAGGAATAAAATGAAGAATAACAGACCACTAATGGACTCTGCCAGTGAGGTCCTGTGAGGTCCTGTGAGGTCCTGCCAGTGAGGTCCTGTGAGGTCCTGCAGAGGTCCTGCCAGTGAGGTCCAGTGAGGTCCTGCAGAGGTCCTGCCAGTGAGGTCCTGTGAGGTCCTGCAGAGGTCCTGCCAGTGAGGTCCAGTGAGGTCCTGCAGAGGTCCTGCCAGTGAGGTCCTGTGAGGTCCTGCAGAGGTCCTGCCAGTGAGGTCCTGTGAGGTCCTGCAGAGGTCCTGCCAGTGAGGTCCTGTGAGGTCCTGCAGAGATCCTGCCAGTGAGGTCCTGCAGAGGTCCAGTGAGGTCCTGCAGAGGTCCAGTGAGGTCCTGCAGAGGTCCAGTGAGGTCCTGCAGAGGTCCTGCCAGTGAGGTCCTGCAGAGAATAACGAGGGCAGAACTGCAGACGTGGCCAAAGGTTTCCAGACTGACACAAATTCTGGTTTTCACACAGTTTGCTACTTTATTGTTTTTAGATTTTTAAGTCAGATGTTTCTATGGTTACTGGATACAATTCTAAACATTTCATATGTTCTTAAACTTTTATTGACGAATACATCAAGTTTATGCAAAAACTCAATATGTACAATACAATTCTGTAAATAGAAAAGTAATCACCCAGTGAAAAATCATCAAAACGTATTGAAGTTTCCTTCGATAGAGAGATGTGGATCAGCAAACGCTGAGTAAACAGATGTGGCTATGACCGTTTCATGGTTGTCCATTTGTCCTCTAATATCTAAATAACCCAATTGTTCAACAAAAAAATACAAAAACTAAAAACGTAAATACTACACAATTATCACCACATACAGAATTGTTTGAATAATTAAAAATGCCGATTTTTGGTCATATCACATAAAATAATATAAATACAAGGTGATCAAAAAGTCACATGTAACCCCCTGGGATTATTGTTGTGTAGTATCCTGCAATTACATGAAGTAGGTGGAGAACTGCACGAGAAAATGAGCTGAGCATTGATTAAAGCGAGAGAAGAGGTATTTTTTGTGGACATGTGCTTGTAGCCATCTTGGATTTTTTTCAGTTCCGGCAGATCAAGCAGACAGAGAGGACACAGAGGGACAGCCAGTGCGGAATCCTGGTTTAAACCAGTGTCTATGTAGATATTAACCCAAACAATGTGTTCAAAGAATAATATATAGCAAAAACCATCCTACTACCCCCCAATAAAGTGATGCATAAGGGCCCCCAAAAAAAACAGGGGGGGGGGGGGAGAATAGCCCTATTAAATAAGTGAGTTCTGGCTGCAAAAAATGGCGACTATTTAAGATAAGCGATAAGACATGAGAACAGATTCACCTGGGGTCAGGGGAACAGCTTGCTCCACGCGTTCCGCCAAAGATGGTGGCTTCCTCAGGAGTCCTGGTTTAAAGACTGCTGCAGCAGCTGAAAGGAATCTGCTAGAAGGTGGAACAAGATTCAGTGTTGGTAGCAAAAACAGTAAAGAGAACTTGAAGCTGGACTGAACTGATTACAGCCCGCGTAAGGGTAAGTCTGAAATCCTTCTTCCCTGTCCCACAATACGCCACTCTGAATTCACATACTGATAAAAAGATCAGTAGAGAAAGACTTTGTAAGGGCCACATCTATTCACCAACTGAAGGTACCCAATGGCCACTAGGTTGAAGATTAGGGTGGGCTGCAGGTGTTCTTCCCAATGGGGCCCCACAACCATACCCCAGATGCTCCATTGGGTGGAGGCACTGCCACAGATATGAACCTCAGCTCCCAGGTGGCAGAGGCTCAGGATCGGCCTGCCGAGCTCAAAGAGGTAAGAGGCAACAGGGGTAGACCACAGGGATGTATGGGGGACACCCCCGAAACCCAATTACTCATATATATATATATATATTAAAAAAATGGTACAGACAAAACTACAGATCATGGTGCAAAAATTAGCCCCCAAAATAAAAAGAATAGGACAATTTTAAGCATACTGATTTTGTTAAAAAAAAGTTAGACTTTTTTAAAGTAGTGCAACAATACAAAAAATATTCAAAAATGGGTATTACTCTTATGATACTGGCTGTAATGATAGGTATGATGCTGCTGAAAAGTGATCTGTACAGAATAACAGCAAGAGGTGACATCAGTAGATAAAGACAACAGGAGCTCAGCCTCCCCCTCCTCTATAGAATGATCACTGCACAGGTCACGGAGCATGCTCAAAAGAATCCCCAATACATAGAATAGGCTTGAAGATGTTTATTGTGTCTATGTCTATGGGGTTTGCTGTAAAGCATATCACTAAATGCTGTTAAAAACAGCTCAAGCAAGATGTACCCCTGTATGATTGTACTAAAAAAAAAAAATGAATAAAACATTTTTTACAACATTGAAAATCATTAGAAAAAAAGAACGTTTCAGTATCTAGTGTTTCCCAACCTCTAGTTTTCCAGTCTCTAGAGTTTTCCAGCCTCTAGTGTTTCCCAACCTCTGGAGTTTCCCAACCGCTTGTGTTTCTCAACCTTTAGTGTTTTCCAGCATCTAGTGTTTCCCAACCTCTAGTGTTTCCAAACCTCTAGTGTTTCCCAGCCTCTAGTGTTTCCCAGCCTCTAGTGTTTCCCAACCTCTAGTATTTCCCAGCCTCTAGTGTTTCCTAGCCTCTAGTGTTTCCTAGCCTGTAGTGTTTCCCAGCCTCTAGTGTTTCCCAACCTCCAGTGTTTCCCAGCCTCAAGTTTTTCCTAGCCTGTAGTGTTTCCTAGCCTTTAGTGTTGTCCAACCTCTAGTGTTTCCCAACCTCTAGTGTTTCTCAGCCTCTAGTGTTTCCCAACCTCTTGTGTTCCCCAAATTCTAGTGTTTCCCAGCCTCTAGTGTTTCCCAACCTCTAGCGTTTCCTAGCCTTTAGTGTTTCCCAGCCTCTAGTGTTTCCCAGCCTCTAGTGTTTCCCAGCCTCTAGTGTTTCCTAGCCTCTAGTGTTTCCTAGCCTGTAGTGTTTTCCAACCTCTAGTGTTTCCCAACCTCTAGTATTTCCCAACCTTTAGTTTTTTCCAGCCTCTATTGTTTCCCAACATCCAGTGTTTCCCAGCCTCAAGTGTTTCCAAACCTCTCGTGTTCCCCAACTTCTAGTGTATTCCAGCCTCTAGTGTTTCCCAGCCTCTAGTGTTTCCCAACTTCTAGTGTTTCCCAACCAGTCTGTCTCCCGGCTGTTGCAAAACTACAGCTCCCAGCATGCTCTGAAAGCCTTCTAGAAAACTATGGGTTGGAGACTATTGCTTTAGATCAGTGTTTCCCAACCGAGGTGTCCCCGGCTATTGCAAAAACTACAACTCCCAGCATGCCCGGACAGCCAACGGCTGTCCGGGCATTCTGAGAGTTGTAGTTTTGCAACAGCAGGAGGCAGACTGGTTGGAAAACACTGCTTTAACTAATTAAAAGAAATCTAGAAGGCACATTACCTTTTAACGGAATTGTATAAAGATACGTCCAGCTATTGACACTGCAGCGGAGTTAGCCTTTAAGTAAATGCAGGATTTATAGCCTGTTAAACCGGAGTCAGCATGTTAGAGCCGCCCCGGACCTTCACCGTCCATTATTCCCCACACCAGTCAGGTTAAAATGATGATCTCACTTAACTGTTTATCTATCATTGTTTATGCCATGAATAAGAGATGTGACAGGAGAGCGCGGTCACACCGCAGACACACTCCAGCTCCTGCTGCACACCATTACGCCTTGTCCTTCTTCCCGCAGGCTGCGTCACCCCACATGATGCTCTATACTAAGTGCTACTTTATAACCAGAAGAATAAGAAGACTAATGGGTGAGATAGGCCCCTGTGTATTCGGGAGCATGGGACGAAACTACCAGGGTAGGAAATGTAGCAGCCGTCATGGGGCCCAACAACCAAGAGGGCCCTAATCCAATACCACACGACCCTATTGATCATCTAAAACTGAGTGCGACTGCATTATAATTGTTATCACAGTTACCCATACTGTGGAGTGCCGTATCATGCACTAATATTGGGCTGTGACATCACTATACAGTCATGGGCGTAAATGTTGGCACCCCTGAAATGTTTCTAGAAAATGAAGTATTTCTCACAGGAAAGGATTGCAGTAACACATGTTTTGCTATACAGTATACACATGTTTATTCCCTTTGTGTGTATTGGAACTTAGCCAAAAAAGGGAGGAAAAAAAAGCAAATTGAACATAATGTCACCAAACTCCAAAAATGGGCTGGACAAAATTATTGGCACCCTTAACTTAATATTTGGTTGCACACCCTTTGGGAAAAATAACTGAAATCAGTCACTTCCTATAACTATCAATAGGCTTCTTGCACCTCTCAGCGGAATGTTGGACCACTCTTCCTTTACAAACTGCTCCCGGTCTCGTATTGGGAGGCGCCTTTTCCCAACAGGAATTTTAAGATCTCTCCACAGGTGATCAATGGGATTTAGATCTGGACTCATTGCTGACACTTCAGAACTCTCCAGCGCTTTGTTGTCATCCATTTCTGGGGCTTTTTGACGTATGTTTGGGGTCATTGTCCTGCTGGGAGACCCAAGATCTCGGACGCAAACCCAGCTTTCTGACAGGGGGCTGTACAGTGCGACCCAAAATCCATTGGTAAACCTCAGATTTCATGATGTCTTGTACACATTCAAGGCCCCCAGTGCCAGAGGCAGCAAAACAACCCAAAACATCACTGAACCTCCACCATATTTCACTGTAGGTACTGTGTTCTTTTCTTTGTAGGCCTCATTCTGTTTTCGGTAAACAGTAGAATGATTTGCTTTACCAAAAAGCTCTGTCTTGGTCTCATCTGTCCACAAGACATTTTCCCAGAAGGATTTTGGTAACTCAAGTTCATTTTTGTAAAATGTAGTCTTGCTTTTTTATGTCTCTGTGTCAGCAGTGGGGTCCTCCTGGGTCTCCTCCATAGTGGGGTCCTCCTGGGTCTCCTCCATAGTGGGGTCCTCCTGGGTCTCCTCCATAGTGGGGTCCTCCTGGGTCTCCTCCATAGTGGGGTCCTCCTGGGTCTCCTCCATAGTGGGGTCCTCCTGGGTCTCCTCCATAGTGGGGTCCTCCTGGGTCTCCTCCATAGTGGGGTACTCCTTGGTCTCCTCCATAGTGGGGTCCTCCTGGGTCTCCTCCATAGTGGGGTCCTCCTGGGTCTCCTCCATAGTGGGGTCCTCCTGGGTCTCCTCCATAGTGGGGTCCTCCTGGGTCTCCTCCATAGTGGGGTCCTCCTGGGTCTCCTGCCATAGCATTTCATTTAATTTAAATGTCGACGGATAGTTCGCGCTGACACTGATGCTCCCTGAGCCTGCAGGACAGCTTGAATATCTTTGGAACTTGTTTGGGGCTGGTTATCCACCATCCGGACTATCCTGTGTTGACACCTTTCACCAATTTTTCTCTTCCGTCCATGCCCAGGGAGATTAGCTACAGGGCCATGGGTTGCAAACTTCTTGATAATGTTGCGCACTGTGGACAAAGGCAAATCTAGATCTCTGGAGATGGACTTGTAACCTTGAGATTGTTGATATTTTTCCACAATTTTGGTTCTCAAGTCCTCAGACAGTTCTCTTCTCCTCTTTCTGTTGTCCATGCTTAGTGTAGCGCACACACAGACACACAATGCAAAGACTAAGTGAACTTCTCTCCTTTTTATCTGCTTTCAGGTGTGATTTTTATATTGCCCACACCTGTTACTTGCCCCAGGTGAGTATAAAGGAGCATCACATGCTTGAAACAATCTTATTTTTCCACAATTTTGAAAGGGTGCCAATAATTTTGTCCAGACCATTTTTGGAGTTTGGTGACATTATGTCATAATTTGCTTTTTTTCCTCCTTTTTTGGTTTAGTTCCAATACACACAAAGGGAATAAACATGTGTATAGCAAATCATGTTACTGCAATCCTTTTCTGTGAGAAATACTTCATTGTCTCTAAATATTTCCGGGGTGCCAACATTTACGGGCATGACTGTATAATGTTCTTTCTATGTTGTAATGTGCGTACTATCCCTGCATATTATCAATATACTGTGACAGCACTGTGTATATTATACCTGTACTGTGACATCACTGTGTATATTATCCCTGTACTGTGACATCACTGTATATTATCCCTGTACTGTGACATCACTGTGTATATTATCCCTGTACTGTGACATCACTGTGTGTATTATCCCTGTACTGTGACATCACTGTGTGTATTATCCCTGTACTGTGACATCACTATGTGTATTATCTCTGTACTGTTACATCACTGTGTGTATTATCCCTGTACTGTAACATCACTGTGTATTATCCCTGTACTGTGACATCACTGTGTGTATTATGCCTGTACTGTGACATCACTGTGTGTATTATCTCTGTACTGTGACATCACTGTGTGTATTATCCCTGTACTGTGACATCACTGTGTGTATTATCCCTGTAATGTGACATCACTGTGTGTATTATCTCTGTACTGTGACATCACTGTGTGTATTATCTCTGTACTGTGACATCACTGTGTATTATCTCTGTACTGTGACATCACTGTGTGTATTATCCCTGTACTGTGACATCACTGTGTATTATCCCTGTACTGTGACATCACTGTGTATTATCCTTGTACTGTGACATCACTGTGTATTATCCCTGTACTGTGACATCACTGTGTATATTATACCTGTACTGTGACATCACTGTGTATATTATCCCTGTACTGTGACATCACTGTATATTATCCCTGTACTGTGACATCACTGTGTATATTATCCCTGTACTGTGACATCACTGTGTGTATTATCCCTGTACTGTGACATCACTGTGTGTATTATCCCTGTACTGTGACATCGCTATGTGTATTATCTCTGTACTGTTACATCACTGTGTGTCTTATCCCTGTACTGTAACATCACTGTGTATTATCCCTGTACTGTGACATCACTGTGTGTATTATCCCTGTACTGTGACATCACTGTGTGTATTATCTCTGTACTGTGACATCACTGTGTGTATTATCCCTGTACTGTGACATCACTGTGTGTATTATCCCTGTAATGTGACATCACTGTGTGTATTATCTTTGTACTGTGACATCACTGTGTGTATTATCTCTGTACTGTGACATCACTGTGTATTATCTCTGTACTGTGACATCACTGTGTGTATTATCCCTGTACTGTGACATCACTGTGTATTATCCCTGTACTGTGACATCACTGTGTATTATCCTTGTACTGTGAAATCACTGTGTATTATCCCTGTACTGTGACATCACTGTGTATATTATACCTGTACTGTGACATCACTGTGTATATTATCCCTGTACTGTGACATCACTGTATATTATCCCTGTACTGTGACATCACTGTGTATATTATCCCTGTACTGTGACATCACTGTGTCTATTATCCCTGTACTGTGACATCACTGTGTGTATTATCCCTGTACTGTGACATCGCTATGTGTATTATCTCTGTACTGTTACATCACTGTGTGTCTTATCCCTGTACTGTAACATCACTGTGTATTATCCCTGTACTGTGACATCACTGTGTGTATTATCCCTGTACTGTGACATCACTGTGTGTATTATCTCTGTACTGTGACATCACTGTGTGTATTATCCCTGTACTGTGACATCACTGTGTGTATTATCCCTGTAATGTGACATCACTGTGTGTATTATCTTTGTACTGTGACATCACTGTGTGTATTATCTCTGTACTGTGACATCACTGTGTATTATCTCTGTACTGTGACATCACTGTGTGTATTATCCCTGTACTGTGACATCACTGTGTATTATCCCTGTACTGTGACATCACTGTGTATTATCCTTGTACTGTGAAATCACTGTGTATTATCCCTGTACTGTGACATCACTGTGTGTATTATCCCTGTACTGTGACATCACTGTGTATTATACCTGTACTGTGACATCACTGTGTATTATCCCTGTACTGTGACATCACTGTGTGTATTATCCCTGTACTGTGACATCACTGTGTTTTATCTCTGTACTGTGACATCACTGTGTATTATCCCTGTACTGTGACATCACTGTGTGTATTATCCCTGTACTGTGACATCACTGTGTATTATCTCTGTACTGTGACATCACTGTGTGTATTATCCCTGTACTGTGACATCACTGTGTATATTATCCCTGTACTCTGACATCACTGTGTGTATTATCCCTGTACTGTGACATCACTGTGTGTATTATCCCTGTACTGTGACATCACTATGTGTATTATCTCTGTACTGTTACATTACTGTGTGTATTATCCCTGTACTGTAACATCACTGTGTATTATCCCTGTACTGTGACATCACTGTGTGTATTATCCCTGTACTGTGACATCACTGTGTGTATTATCTCTGTACTGGGACATCACTGTGTATTATCCCTGTACTGTGACATCACTGTGTGTATTATTCCTGTACTGTGACATCACTGTGTATTATCCCTGTACTGTGACATCACTGTGTGTATTATCCCTGTAATGTGACATCACTGCGTGTATTATCTCTGTACTGTGACATCACTGTGTTTATTATCCCTGTAATGTGACATCACTGTGTGTATTATCTCTGTACTGTGACATCACTGTGTGTATTATCCCTGTACTGTGACATCACTGTGTGTATTATCTCTGTACTGTGACATCACTGTGTATATTAACCCTGTACTGTGACATCACTGTGTATTATCTCTGTACTGTGACATCACTGTGTGTATTATCCCTGTACTGTGACATCACTGTGTATTATCCCTGTACTGTGACATCACTGTGTATTATCCTTGTACTGTGACATCACTGTGTGTTATCCCTGTACTGTGACATCACTGTGTGTATTATCCCTGTACTGTGACATCACTGTGTATTATACCTGTACTGTGACATCACTGTGTATTATCCCTGTACTGTGACATCACTGTGTGTATTATCCCTGTACTGTGACATCACTGTGTATTATCTCTGTACTGTGACATCACTGTGTATTATCCCTGTACTGTGACATCACTGTGTGTATTATCCCTGTACTGTGACATCACTGTGTATTATCCCTGTACTGTGACATCACTGTATATTATCCCTGTACTGTGACATCACTGTGTGTATTATCCCTGTACTGTGGCATCACTGTGTGTATTATCCCTGTACTGTGACATCACTGTGTATTATCTCTGTACTGTGACATCACTGTGTATTATCCCTGTACTGTGACATCACTGTGTGTATTATCCCTGTACTGTGACATCACTGTGTGTATTATCCCTGTACTGTGACATCACTGTGTGTATTATCTCTGTACTGTGACATCACTGTGTATTATCTCTGTACTGTGACATCACTGTGTGTATTATCCCTGTACTGTGACATCACTGTGTGTATTATCACTGTACTGTGACATCACTTTGTGTATTATCCCTGTACTGTGACATCACTGTGTGTATTATCTCTGTACTGTGACATCACTGTGTATTATCCCTGTACTGTGACATCACTGTGTGTATTATCCCTGCACTGTGACAACACTGTGTATTATCCCTGTACTGTGACATCACTGTGTATTATCCCTGTACTGTGACATCACTGTGTATTATCCTTGTACTGTGACATCACTGTGTGTATTATCCCTGTACTGTGACATCACTGTGTATTATCCCTGTACTGTGACATCACTGTGTGTATTATCTCTGTACTGTGACATCACTGTGTATTATCCCTATACTGTGACATCACTGTGTGTATTATCCCTGCACTTTGACATCACTGTGTATTATCCCTGTACTGTGACATCACTGTGTATTATCCCTGTACTGTGACATCACTGTGTATTATCTCTGTACTGTGACATCACTGTGTATTATTCCTGTACTGTGACATCACTGTGTGTATTATCCCTGTACTGTGACATCACTGTGTGTATTATCCCTGTACTGTGACATCACTGTGTGTATTATCCCTGTACTGTGACATCACTGTGTGTATTATCCCTGTACTGTGACATCACTGTGTATTATCCCTGTACTGTGACATCACTGTGTATTATCCCTGTACTGTGACATCACTGTGTATATTATCCCTGTACTGTGACATCACTGTGTATATTATCCCTGTACTGTGACATCACTGTGTATTATCCCTGTACTGTGACATCACTGTGTATTATCCCTGTACTGTGACATCACTGTGTGTATTATCCCTGTACTGTGACATCACTGTGTGTATTATCCCTGTACTTAGACATCACTGTGTATTATCCCTGTACTGTGACATCACTGTGTATTATCCCTGTACTGTGACATCACTGTGTGTATTATCCCTGTACTGTGACATCACTGTGTGTATTATCCCTGTACTGTGACATCACTGTGTATTATCCCTGTACTGTGACATCACTGTGTATTATCCCTGTACTGTGACATCACTGTGTATATTATCCCTGTACTGTGACATCACTGTGTATATTATCCCTGTACTGTGACATCACTATGTATTATCCCTGTACGTCGACATCACTGTGTATTTTCCCTGTACTGTGACATCACTGTGTGTATTATCTCTGTACTGTGACATCACTGTGTGTATTATCCCTGTACTGTGACATCACTCTTTGTATTATCCCTGTACTGTGACATCACTGTGTATATTATCCCTGTACTGTGACATCACTGTGTATTATCCCTGTACTGTGACATCACTGTGTGTATTATCCCTGTACTGTGACATCACTGTGTGTATTATCCCTGTACTGTAACATCACTGTGTATTATCCCTGTACTGTGACATCACTGTGTGTATTATCCCTGTACTGTAACATCACTGTGTATTATCCCTGTACTGTGACATCACTGTGTGTATTATGCCTGTACTGTGACATCACTGTGTATTATCCCTGTACGGTGACATCACTGTGTGTATTATCCCTGTACTGTGACATCACAGCACAGATAAGCAGTGACCTGACTTGCTATGGGCCACCTCTCGGCTTTTTATTTGGTTTTCATGCATTAAGGTCGGTGTTTCCCAAGCTGTGTGCCTCCAGCTGTTGCAAAACAACAGCTCCTAGCATGCCCGGACAGCCAAAGGCTGTCCGGGCATGCTGGGAGTTGTAGTTTTGGAACAGCTGGAGGCACCCTGCTTGGGAAACACTGCATTAAATTCTCTAGTCTCCCTGTTGAAGATAATATAGTTATAAAACCTTTATTTATTATAACGTGTCAATGTTTTGCAGAAAACTGTCTTGCCGTGAAGGATTTCCCAAAATTAATCATTTCATCTGTCAGGTTCTAGGCAGAAGGTTTTCGGCGGCGATGAGCTGGTATTGACATTTATTAATACAAGCGGAACACCCATTGTGTTACCTATTCTCATTAACATCCCGGAACTACAATGGAGCAACGGGAAAATTATCATGAAAATGGTGAAAAAAAGCGTAAAGAAAAGGCGGTAAGTGAATAAAGCGGCGCCGAGGTATTCATACCACGAAGGGTGGGGAATCTGCCACATTGAGATGCTATAAAGGTGAACAGCACATAAAGGGGGAGATTTATCGAAACCTGTCCACAGGAAAAGTTGCCCAGTTGCCCATAGCAACCAATCAGATCGCTACTTTCATTTTTAACAAGGCCTCTGCAAAATGAAAGAAGCCATCTGATTGGTTGCTATGGGCAACTGGGCAACTTTTTCTTTGCATAGGTTTTGATCAATCCCCCCCCAAAGTGCCCCGGATTCAAGTGGGGCAGTGGTCTATAAACTGTGGACCTTCAGATGTTTCAAAACTACAACTCCTAGCATGCCCGGACAGCCTTTGGCTGTCCGGGCCTGCTGGGAGTTGTAGTTTTGCAGCAGCTGGAGGCACACTGGTTGGGAAACACTGGGTTTCACTAAGCACTGATCTGCTGCTGTTGGGATAAGAGGGAAACCTTGATTTACCTGTCATGGACTATCATAGAAGGGTTTGAAAAAGGCTGTCCAGGCATGCTGGGAGTTGTAGATTTGCAACAGCTGGAGGCACACTGGTTGAGCACTGGGTTACTTTAAGTACTGGGTTACATTAAGCACTGAACTGCTGGAAACCTTGATTTACCTATCATGAGCTATCATGAAAGGGTTTGGAAAGGCTGTCCTGGCATGCTAGGTGTTGTAGACTTGCAACAGCTGGAGGCACACTGATTGAGAAGTACTGGGTTACACTAAGCACTGAACTGCTGCTGTTGGGATAAGAGGGAAACCTTGATTTACCTACCATGGACTATCATGGAAGGGTTTGCAAGGGGTTTTCAATGGCTGTCTGGGCATGCTTGGGAGTTGTAGTTTTGCAACAGCTGAAGGCACCCTGCTTGGGAAACACTGGGCTACGTGAAGCACTGAACTGCTGCTGTTAGGTTAAGAGGGAAACCTTGATTTACCTACCATGGACTATCACGGAAGAGTTTGCAAGGGGTTTACAATGGCTGTCCAGGCATGCTGGAAGTTGTAGTTTTGCTACAGCTAGATGACCACAGTTTTAGAAATAGAGTGGGTAGAGGTAGTGGGTCCAACCATAAAGGTGGTACATGTGGTACTGCTGTGAGGATCTAAGCCAATGTGCCCATATTTGTGGGATGCCATCTGCATGTTTCCCCAATGCTTGTTACTAATATATAAGTGGTCCATGGTAGGGGTCCCATTACATGTTTTGCATTGAGGCGCTAGATTTTTGCTTATCCTTTGGTTATTCTGAACTTAGGTTCATACTAATATCTTATTTTGTGGCAGAAGCCTTTGTGCCATTGCCTATGTGGTGGCCCAGTACGGGAGGAGTTACCCTGTGCTCCTTCTGTCCTGTCAGGCGGCCTCCTTCAGTGTCCACAAGGTCCCCTGCATTTAAAGTGTTATAAAATGTAATATTGTTTTAAGAGTTATACCATGTGATATGTCATGTGATTGTTACCCAGGAGGTACCAGTGATCAGGTGATCCCAGGGGTGACCTATGGGCTCCCTGCTAGTCTCCCCCATATAAGCCCTGGGTGGAGCTTCTCTCTCTCTTCTGCTGAGGTCCAGTGCAGTCTTGTCTAGTCTGTGTGTCCAGAGTGTTGGAGACCTCAAAGTCCAGTCCTGCAGCCGCCATCAAGTCAAGTAAGATAAAGTCACAGCTTTAGGAGTCAAGTCAGTCCCTGTCATCTGTCAAGTCAGCGTGGTCTGCATTCAATTGTCCAGTCCTACTACAAGTCCCAGCAAGCCCTTAATGTCTCTGCGTCACTGGTCACCTCCTTGGGCCCTGGCTGAACTGTATAGACTTTACCATCTGTCTACCCTCAGTAAAGCTACCGTTATCTGTAACTTGGCGTCGGAGTCTTTATTGCCCCCGTGCCTAGCCCAGGATCCAGCGGTATACCTTCAGGTGGTTATAGGCTAAACCACGCCCTGGTGTCACGAATACAAGGGGTTAATGCCATCTGCCCCTAGGGTAACAACATCTGCCCTCATCACACCCCCTGCCACACCTACTCTATGTCTACTATTGCCTACCTACTATATACCATACTCTGATGACTACACCCGTTGGTCAGCAAATGTATGCCATAGTGTACAAGATGGTCTGACATAGAGATGAGAATATGGACATATGTTTTACCTCTAGGCCACTCAGTTTACTAGAGCAGGGACTCCTGTTATTGAATTTAGTCCCTGCTCCTTTTCATACTTTCCTTGTTGCATCGTACTGAATTGCTGTAGGGCGCCATGGACATCTGGAGAATACGCCTGAAAACTATCCCGAAAGTGTCAGATTTGGATGAATCAGATTTTTTTTTTTTCAGAGAAATTTGAAACAAATTGATCAATCAATTTGCTTATCTCTAATGGACTTAAAAGAGCGTTCAGGGTCCTGACTGTTCTCCCATCTGGGGCCATAAGAGTAGCTCTTCCTAAGAAACAAGTCTACCCTCCCAAAAGTGGGAAGGACCAATCACATTACATTATGGATATGTATATAATTTCCTTTGCAAATGCACCTTGGTGGCGGAGAATGGCGGGTCCAGCACCAATGGAGGTTGATACATGCTGGATACATTCCTATGACCAAGATAAAAAATGGGACATTGGGTTATATATAGTTGTAGACCCCTATACTGCCCCATAAATAGTTGTAGACCCCTATATATAGTTGTAGACCTTTGTGTTGCCCCTATATATAGTTGTAGACCTCTAAACTGACCCTATATTTAGATGTAGACCTCTAAACTGACCCTATGTATATTTGTAGACCTCTAAACTGCCCCTATATATAGTTGTAGACCTCCGAACTGCCCCTATATATAGTTGTAGACCTCCGAACTGCCCCTATATATAGTTGTAGACCTCTAAACTGCCCCTATATATAGTTGTAGACCTCTAAACTGCCCCTATATTTAGTTGTAGACCTCAAAACTGCCCCTATATTTAGTTGTAGACCTCTAAACTGCCCCATATATAGTTGTAGACCTCTAAACTGCCCTATATATAGTTGTAGACCTCTAAACTGCCCCTATATTTAGTTGTAGACCTCTAAACTGCCCCTATATATAGTTGTAGACCTCTAAACTGCCCTATTTTTAGTCGTGGACCTCTAAACTGCCCCTATATTTAGTTGTAGACCTCTAAACTGCCCCTATATTTAGTTGTACACCTCTAAACTGCCCCTATATTTAGTTGTAGACCTCTAAACTGCCCCTATATTTAGTTGTAGACCTCTAAACTGCCCCATATTTAGTTGTAGACCTCTAAACTGACCCTATATTTAGTTGTAGACCTCTAAACTGCCCCTATATTTAGTTGTAGACCTCTAAACTGCCCCTATATTTAGTTGTAGACCTCTAAACTGCCCCTATATTTACTTGTAGACCTCTAAACTGCCACTATATTTACTTGTAGACCTCTAAACTGCCCCTATATGTACTTGTAGACCTCTAAACTGCCCCTATATATAGTTGTAGACCTCTAAACGGTCCCTATATATAGTTGTAGACCTCTAAACTGCCCCTATATATAGTTGTAGACCTCTAAACTGCCCCTATATATAGTTGTAGACCTCTAAACTTCCCTATATATAGTTGTAGACCTCTAAACTGCCCCTATATTTAGTTGTAGACCTCTAAACTGCCCCTATATATAGTTGTAGACCTCTAAACTGCCCTATATATAGTTGTAGACCTCTAAACTGCCCCTATATTTAGCTGTAGTCCCCTATACTGCCCCATATATAGTTGTAGACCTCTAAACTGCCCCTATATATAGTTGTAGACCTCTAAACTGCCCCTATATTTAGTTGTAGACCTCTAAACTGCCCTATATTTAGTTGTAGACCTCTAAACTGACCCTATATTTAGTTGTAGACCTCTAAACTGCCCCTATATATAGTTGTAGACCTCTAAACTGACCCTATATTTAGTTGTAGACCTCTAAACTGCCCCATATATAGTTGTAGACCTCTAAACTGCCCTATATATAGTTGTAGACCTCTAAACTGCCCCTATATATTGTTGTAGACCTCTAAACTGCCCCTATATTTAGTTGTAGACCTCTAAACTGCCCCTATATATAGTTGTAGACCTCTAAACTGACCCTATATATAGTTGTAGACCTCTAAACTGACCCTATATATAGTTGTAGACCTCTAAACTGCCCCTATATTTAGTTGTAGACCTCTAAACTGCCCCTATATTTAGTTGTAGACCTCTAAACTGCCCCTATATATAGTTGTAGACCTCTAAACTGACCCTATATTTAGTTGTAGACCTCTAAACTGCCCCTATATATAGTTGTAGACCTCTAAACTGCCCCTATATATAGTTGTAGACCTCTAAACTGCCCCTATATATAGTTGTAGACCTCTAAACTGCCCCATATATAGTTGTAGACCTCTAAACTGCCCCTATATTTAGTTGTAGACCTCTAAACTGCCCCTATATTTAGTTGTGGACCTCTAAACTACCCCTATATTTAGTTGTAGTCCCCTATACTGCCCCCATATATATAGATGTAAGTTCTATAATGACTCCATATATAGTTGTAGGCCCCTCCCTGTACCCCATTTAGTTGTGGTCCCTCTCTTCTATATGCCCTAATATATATAGTAGTAGGCGGCCCCGCCATACTGCCCTGTTGCTCCACTGCTCCTCTGTTCTGGGGTCGGGACCTACTGCTATGACCACAGCGGTAGGTGCTCAGACCAGGGGAGCAGTTCTGCACCGGTGCCCGCTTCAGGTTCCACACCAAGGTCCTGACACAACCTCTCCTGACATCCCAGATGTCCTCCTGCTCCGCTCCTTGGAGGGCAGCGTCAAAGTGACCATGGCACTAACTAACACTTTAAAGGGGTACTCCGCCCCTAGACATCTTATTCCCTATACAAAGGATAAGATGTCTGATCGTGGAGGTCACTCCCCTGAGGACCACCGCAATCTCTTCTGCAGCACCCTTATCATCTGGTGCACGGAGCAAACTTCGTTCCATGCCTGATGACTGGCAGGGGTTGGAAGATCGTGACATCCCACCCTGCCCCCTTAATGCAAGTCTATGGGAGGGGGCGTGACAGCGTCACGCCCCCTCCCATAGACTTACATTAAGGGGGCAGGGTACCTCTTTAAAAGGGTGCTCTGGTGGAAAACTTTTTTTTTTTTTTTTCAATCAACCGGTGCCAGAAAGTTAAACAGGTTTGTAAATTACTTCTATTAAAAAAAATATTAATCTTTCCAGTACTTATTTGCTGCTGAATACTACAGAGGAAATTATTTTCTTTTTGGAACACAGAGCTCTCTGCTGACATCATGACCACAGTGCTCTCTGCTGACATATCTGTCCATTTTAAGAACTGTCCAAAGTAGGAGAAAATCCCCATAGAAAACATATGCTGCTCTGGACAGTCCCTAAAATGGACAGAGGTGTCAGCAGAGAGCACTGTGCTTGTGATGTCAGCAGAGAGCTCTGTGTTCCAAATAGAAAATAATTTCCTCTGTAGTATTCAGCAGCTAGTACGTACTGGAAGGATTAAGATTTTTTAATAGAAGTAATTTACAAATCTGTTTAACTTTCTGGCACCAGTTGATTAAAAAAAAAAAAAATAAAAAAAAAAAGAGTACCTCTTTAAAGGGGTACTCCAGTGGAATACTTTTATTTTTTTTTAATCAACTGGTGCCAGAAAGTTAAACAGATTTGTAAATTACTTCTATTTAAAAAATCTTAATCCTTCCAGTACTTATTAGCTGCTGAATACTACAGAAGAAATAATTTTCTTTTTGGAACACAGTGCTCTCTGCTGACACCTCTGTCCATTTTAAGAACTGTCCAAAGTAGGAGAAAATCCCCATAGCAAACATATGCTGCTCTGGTCAGTTCCTAAAATGGACAGAGGTGTCAGCAGAGAGCACTGTGGTCATGATGTCAGCAAAGAGCTGTGTGTTCCAAAAAGAAAATCATTTCCTCTGTAGTATTCAGCAGCTAATAAGTACTGGAAGATTTTTTAATAGAAGTAATTTACAAATCTGTTTAACTTTCTGGCACCAGTTGATTTTAAAAAAAAAGTTTTCCTCGGAGTACCCCTTTAAGAACAAAACCAGGAAGTATGGTCAGCTTATTTATGGGGTTCAGCTCCCCCTAGTGGTAGTAGAATTCTACAATTAATAATTTCATCACCATATAAACCATAAATATTGTGAGACCCTTTCGGAGTTTTGCTCTGGAGCCCGATGACTTCTATTTTCCCGTCTGGTAGGAAAGATTTCATGGTTTTAGTTGGAGTTTCTCCTTAACGAGTTTTCGGTGTTTGATACAATCATATCAGAACATTTCCTGTACTTAAACATATGGTAGATAAAAGACGAAGCGTTCTCCATGATTACTTTCTTTACAGTTACCCTCATATTAAGTCTTTTCATTAGTCTCTTGGCAGAGAGATGTGTTCAGATGTGAGGATGATGGGGGTGACCGCTCCACCATGAGGATGATGGGGGTGACCCCTCTAAATGACATCATAAGTGGTCGAACGTCCAGGCTCCTTGCTCTGACCTCTGACCTTGTAGGTGACCCAGAGGACGCCCCACGGCTCCATCCTGCCAACTGGTGCTGAATACGATCCAGAAGAGAAGAAGTGAATGAGATTGTTTCCCCCTAAATGAGGAGTTAATTATCATAATCTGGTAATTGAGTACAATTAAATTATGCAGAACTAATGGATTTACAGTGACACCACAGGAGGGGGAGGGGAGGAGGGTGCGAAGGGGAGGACAGAACTATAACCGAATCAGCAAAACAGCTCACAAGAATCTGTTCTATCTGTATCTGACACCAAGATATGAACATACCGTCATCTATTGTCTTATATATAGCAGCAATATTATAGTAGTTATATTCTTGTATATAGGAGCAGTATTATAGTAGTTATATTCTTGTATATAGCAGCAGTATTATAGTAGATATATTCTTGTATATAGGAGCAGTATTATAGTAGTTATATTCTGGTACATAGGAGCAGTATTATAGTAGTTATATTCTTGTATATAGATGGCAGTATTATAGTAGTCATATTCTTGTATATAGGAGCAGTACTATAGTAGTTATATTCTTGTATATAGGAGCAGTATTATAGTAGTTATATTCTTGTATATAGGAGGCGGTATTATAGTAGTTATATTCTTGTATATAGGAGCAGTATTATAGTAGTTATATTCTTGTATATAGGAGCAGTATTATAGTAGTTATATTCTTGTATATAGGAGCAGTATTATAGTAGCTATATTCTTGTATATAGGAGGTAGTATTATAGTAGTTATATTCTTGCATATAGGAGCAGTATTATAGTAGTTATATTCTTGTATATAGGAGCTGTATTATAGTAGTTATATTCTTGTATATAGGAGGCAGTATTATAGTAGTTATATTCTTGTATATAGGAGCAGTATTATAGTGGTTATATTCTTGTATATAGGAGGCAGTATTATAGTAGTTATATTCTTGTATATAGGAGCAGTATTATAGTAGTTATATTCTTGTATATAGGAGGCAGTATTATAGTAGTTATATTCTTGTATATAGGAACAGTATTATAGTAGTTATATTCTTGTATATAGGAGGCAGTATTATAGTAGTTATATTCTTGTATATATGAGCAGTATTATAGTAGTTATATTCTTGTATATAGGAGCAGTATTATAGCAGTTATATTCTTGTATATAGGAGGCAATTTTTATTGTGAAAACAAACAAAATTACAATTAACATAAATTCTTACAATGCAAAACAAAAATAACAAGCATTGTACACACAATGACTACTCAACTAGAGTATGTACAGAGTAATATTAAACTTAGAAAGTCCACATTTGCTGGAAAAGGAAAAACACAAAAAAATTTAATAAAATAACATGACATCATCCGTGTTAAACCAAAGAGACATTCCTCCATAATTTCCCATTATTTTGGTTCCTCCGTATCTCTAATGATTTTACCCACTGGAGCTCGGACATGATCTGGCTTACTGCTGTGTTGTGATGGAATGGCTCATTGTGTATGGACACTCTAGTTCTCATGTGCCAATGGTAATATTTAATGATTGTTATAATTATGTACATAGTCCCCCTGTCTACAGTCCTGTTACTGGATGGTACAGCATATATGATGTCAGGATACGTCAGGTTCTGCAGTAATGGGATGTTTAGCTTACCGGACACTTCTTCCCATATCCTCCTCCCGCCCCTGCAGTCAGATATGAAATGCTCCATAGTCTCCTCCTGCTGACAACCCAGAGGACAGTTCCTATCAGAAACGCTTAGATATTTCAGGTTACCCCTGACAAAGAGCCTCCCATGGAGCGACAGCCAAGCTATGTCAAAGAATTTTGCGGGGAGTCGTTTCCCATTGAGGAACTTTAGACTTTCCTGTAAAGTGCTGGTCACACAATCCCTCAAGGCAAGCGGAGAGCAGAAGAAAGCCCTACAAACCCTTACGTATAGATCCTTCCTTGGCTTACTCTCTATATAGGACTTCTCAATGCGCCATCTCTTCAGACATCTGAGCCCGTATTCCAGGTACGGGGGGAGGTAGTCACGCGTCCATCTCCCCCTCTTGAGACTGCCGCCTCGCACCCAAGACTCTGCAAAAGGCAATATCCAGTCCCTGATACTATTCGCCCACAGGGAGCTGTTGAGTCCAGGCAACCAAAATTAACTTTTAGAAACATGGAGTCAAAGAACACCCTTGGATTCAGCATATCCAACCCACCCTCTCTCCTCTGTAGGTAGGTGACCCCTCTTTTTATCAGATTCAACCTGTTCCCCCAGAACATTTGGAAGAACAGGCTAAAGAGCCGAGCGGAGAAAGATTCTGGCAAAGGAAAAACAACAGAGACATATAAGAAGACGGGGACCAGGTAAGTCTTCAACATTTTAACCCTTTCTCTATAGGTCAGCCTCCAGTTCTTCCATCGCTGAACCTTTGCATTTCCGGCTTCCAACTTCTCTTCCCAATTTAGTTTGGCGTTATCGTCCCTCCCGAATTTGACCCCTAGGATTTTAATATAGGAGGAGACTCTCACAAATTGGGGCAGATCAAAATCTGGGTCAGTATCTGATACCCAGAGAGCTTGACTCTTCTCAAGGTTGACCAGAGACCCTGAGGCCTCCGAGTAACTTCTGATGGCCGCAGACAACATCTCCACCTCACGAGGCTCAGATATCACTACGGTCACATCATCCGCGAAGGCAATAACACTCAGGGGTAGGCAGTGGGGGACCGGCACCCCCTGAAAACCACACTCCTGCAGTGACCTCAGAAACGGGTCTAAGGCAAATACATACAGCAGCGGGCTCAGTGGGCAACCTTGTCTCACCCCCGCCTCAAACCTGAAGGTGTCACCCTGCCAACCATTGATCAGAGGAAAGCTCTCGGCCTCACAATACAAAGTCTTCAGCCAATCGATGAATTGTCCCGGAATACCGTACTTTGACAAAGTGGCCCATAGATACTCATGATCTACTCTGTCAAAGGCTTTAGCCTGGTCAAGACTGACAACATATCTCCCACACCTCAGGGCTTTACATCTCTCAAACATCTCCCTTATGGAGATCACTGCCCCAGAGATGTTCCGCCCTTTTACTGTGCCATACTGACAGCCTGCCAACAGTGCCGGGGACAGACAAACTAACCTAGAAAACAGGATTTTTGCCAGAATCTTCCTGTCGACATTCAAGAGGGCAATTGGCCTCCAGTTCTTGATGTCACTCGGCTCTTTACCTTTAGACAGCAGAATCAGCGAGGACACTCTCATGGATGGAGGCATCAGGTGACTTTCTAGACAATTTGTGTAAACATCCACGAGGATTGGAGCCAAGAGGTCTCTGAATGTCTTATAGAATTCTGCTGTTATCCCATCTGGACCTGGTGCCTTCTTCACATGTAACTTATCAATGGCCTCTTTGACCTCTGCCACCGTCAATTCTGCTGTCAAAGGAGAAAAGTCCAAATCATTAGTATCAGGGAGCGGAGTCGCCTCCAAGAATTGGGTCATCTTGTCTCTATCCAAAACCTTCCTCTGAAACAAGTCAGCATAGTACGATCTCACCACCCCCAGGATACCCTCCCGAGATTCCTGCAAAACACCCTGGGAGTCAGTGAGACCGGTGACAGATTTATTTGCCACCCGCTCCCGGCAATTCTCAAAGGGATCAGGAGACCCTAAGGACCCATAATCCCGTTCAAGAACCAGGGAGGTATACCTGCTGTACTGATACTGCCTTATCTCAGATTTCAGCCGGTCTATCCTTTGTTGGTCCCCACCCGCCGAATACAGTGACTCCAATTCTTTCCGCAGCTTGAGATACTGGCCATACTTACTCTTCCCCTTTATAACTGACAGTCTCTTTAAGAGGGTTCTGATCTCATCCTTGACATCCTCCCACCAGGCGGCCATATCATCATAGAAGTCCACCCTCTCTAGTTGACCCTGTATAAGAGAGTGAACCTGTCTCTGCACAGAAGGATCCTCTAATAGACTGGAATTCAGTCTCCACAACCCTCTACCTGTCTCAGGACCCTGTGTGACACCCAAACAGAAATATAAGGCCAGATGGTCAGAATAAGGGACGATCTTCTCATCTTTCTCACCAATCGTCTCTGTAGGACTAACCAGAGCCAAATCTATCCTACTGCTTCTTCCACCACAAAAATAGGTAAACTTTGCCTTCCGACCACCCTGCACAAACACATCTGACAACCCGGCCTGTAGAATGATTTGGTTTAAGACCTTGGAGTCTCGTGTCAGAGGTCTATTAGATGTTCTGTCACTAGTTGTTCTGGAGGCATTAAAATCTCCGGCCAAGATGACAGGGACAGACGTGAAGAGATATGGCTTCACTTCATTATAAAGGTTAACCCTTTCAGTCACTGTCTGTGAACCATAGATATTAATGAGTCGGAGCCTTCTACCCCGAATAGTAACTTCTAGCATTAGGCACCTTCCCATCAATACCTCTGTCAGCCTATGTACAGTTACATCATTGGTGGTAAAGAGGATAGAGACCCCGGCACTTGGTTCCACAGCCAGTGACCAAAAGGATGGACCAGACCGCCATTCACGCTCTGCTTCACGTAACAGTCCTTGAGTATTTAAACGTGTCTCCTGTAAGAAGAAGATGTCAGCATCAATAGACTTTAGATGGTCATATACGACGTGTCTGGTCCTCCTCACTCTGACATTGTTCACATTACTGGAGAACACTTTAAGGGTAAAGTCGGCCATCATAACAAAGGAAAGCAGAAGAAGCAGAGATGTCACCCCCATCATCACAGATCTGAGTCCGAGCCCTCCTGCTGACCACCTGTTTCCATGTCCGATTCGGACAGACGTTTATCCCGTGGGGGTCTCCTTTTTGTGGGGGGATCACCCTCTTGGTCTTCATTAAATTCCTCTATCACTCTCTTTAGCTCCCTCTCCATCTCTTCCTCAGCGTCTGACTCTGACAACACACTGTACCTATTTGTGATGGTCATTACACCTGACCCGGGGTCTACTTTCTTTTTGGAGGGCTTTTGGACAGTGGTCCATCCCTCCTCAGGCTTGCGGCTGGTTTTGTCTTTTTTCCGTCTCTTCTGCGGATTTATTGATGCTGGGGCAGAAGAAGACATGGCCACAACCTGCTCAGTGACCTCCCTGTTCCCCTCAGTGGCTCCTGGCTGGGACTGGTCGGGCACTGTGTCACCAATATTGTCACCCATATTGTCACCCCTAGTGTCACCTACAGTGTCACCCATATTGTCACCCCTAGTGTTATGCTGAGGCTCGGGTTGTGTCACTGCTGACCCTGACACCAATGTCTCCCCCTCCAGGTCCTCTGCCCCCTCCAGCAGGTCCTCATCAGGGAAGTCCTTACAGATGTTATGCCAGGCGTCAGGACAGTCCCTGTGGGAGTGACCGGTCTTACCACAGAGGTTGCAGCGGATATTCTGGCAGGTGGCGCTGACATGACCGATCTCCCCACATAAATTACACTTCACTAGGGTGCACACACTCGCGATATGACCGGTCTTCCCACACTTGAAACATTTTCTGGGCTGACCTGCATAGAAGCAAACCCCTTTCTCCCGACCAATGAAAAATGAATTGGGCAGATGTTGGGTAATGTTATTAATCTGCCGTAACTTTACCAGGACCTTCCACCCGCCCGTCCATATGCCGTCCTCATCCCTGGTCTTAGTCAGGTCTGACATTAGGTCACAGTGCCTTTTTAACCACACAACAATATCCTGGGGGGGGACAGACTCGTTCCAGAATATAATGGTGACATTCGCTGTGTCCGGTCTGGAGATGGGGACAAAGCTGAACTTATTCCAGCCATCAGCATCTCTCACCCGGGTGACATGGGCCCAGAAGCGGTCCAGGTCAGACAGGAGTTTGAAGCTGACGTCATAGCCCTGCCTGTCAGGAAGGTTTATCACTGCCAGGATGTTAGATGGCAGGAAGCCCATTTGGTGGCACAGAAGTTCACGGACCACAAACCTCCTGTCAGGCAGCTCCTCCTTGGCCCCTCTATGTCTGAACCTGACCACGTTCCTCCTCTTGAAAGCCTGACCCGTATAGTTTACATTGGACATGAATGGTGACCCACGACTCCAGGCATTACCAGAGGAGGCGCCACTACTTCTACCCTCCTGCTGTACTTGGGGGCGCTGTGGTGGCTGCTGACCAGCCGTACTAGGGGGGTCTGACACTTGTGTGACTAAAGGGGGGAAGTGTTGTGCATCAGACTGTACAGCCCCCTCCCCACCATCAACCTCTATACTCTGGGGGTCACAAGCCTCTGAAGGCTGAACTAATGGTGGACCTGACCCCAGATCCCACACAGACTGTGAAGCACCCCCCTCTGCAGACACATTATCAGTAATATCACATACAGTCATATCAGTGCAGTCACTGGCAGTATGATCCTGCACTACAGAGCCCAGCAAGCCTTGCAGAGCCATGTCCTGTGAACTCTCTGCTGCACTGCTGCCTTCAGGTAAGAGTCCACAGTCCTGCTGCTCTCTACTGCGCCCAGGGGCTTGTGGTGACTGCACAACGGTTACAGAGTTACCTTCTGGTAGGAGTCCATAGTCCTGCTTCACCGTGCTGACTGCTGGGACTTGTGGTACCTCTGGAGGAGTCTCTGCAGGTCTCTGTTGTTGCTGGACACTTGCTTCTGCTTGTCTGTACAAATCCCCTTTTTCAAAAGGGAAGCTGGCTGGTCTGAGGAGTGGTCTTGCACAGGACTGCTGGATGTCCTCTTGTCTTGCACAGGACTGCTGGATGTCATCTGGACAGGTTGTAGACTTGGGTTCAGCAGTAGATGTAGATGACTTTGTTGCTGGTCTCTCCTTATATCCCTCAAATCTTTGCTGATTCCTGAAGGTTTCAGCGACTGGTCCCATCCGCTCCAATACGTCCTCCATGTCCTGCACAGTGTCAGCGAGCTGCACAGCGAGGGAGCTCAGCTTCTTGTCATGTACAGCCTGGTTATTGGGGTTTGCTGCCTTTAGCTTGTATATACATTCAATTTGTTTCTGCAGCTGTAACTTTGTCTTTTTTAAAGTCTCAAGTCTCTTTACCAGAGCTGGGATCTGCTCGGCCAGACATAGTTCAGGTTCCCGCTGAGTATTGGGGGGCCGCGCTGGTGGGGTACTCACTGGACTCTGCTTCTGAGGTGGGATCTGTCTCGGTGCTGTGGTCACTGCTGCAGGGTCACAATCTCCAGACTGGGGACTGGGCCCCTGGTTCTTCCCAGTGACCGCACTTGTGGCCCCCTGAAGCCTTCCTGGTGTATTCCCTCTGGTCCCCTCTGGCGTGCTTGTAACTTTTGCGCTGCTCCCGCTCCCGTATCGTGTGCGGTCAGACCGTATCAGGACAGGCTGCTGCAGATTCTCCTGCATGGTCTGCTTCTCCAGGGATGTTCTCCTCTGTCTGACTGCAGGAGGGGTGGATTGTACCTGCAGCCATTACCTTACTTGATGATGATTCCTTCTTTAGTTCCACAACTTTCTTCTCATCTGTGCTTCTTACTGCACCAGAACTGACAACATTCTGAACATTTCTTACATCCATAGAAACTTTAGGATTTTCATCCATGGTTTGTGGTGTCTGGGGATTAATTCCCAGAATAGGCCGAGAAGCCTGGGCCTTGCTTGGGGAGCTTCCCCACCCAGGGTGGCCCCTCCCTGGGCTTTCTCCAGACATCAGGAGAGCTACACACACACAACCTCTCAGCTAGGAGGCAGTATTATAGTAGTTATATTCTTGTATATAGGAGCAGTATTATAGTAGTTATATTCTTGTATATAGGAGCAGTATTATAGTAGTTATATTCTTGTATATAGGAGCAGTATTATAGTAGATATATTCTTGTATATAGGAGCAGTATTATAGTAGTTATATTCTTGTATATAGGGGCAGTATTATAGTAGTTATATTCTTGTATATATGGGCAGTATTATAGTAGGTGTATTCTTGTATATAGGAGCAGTATTATAGTAGTTATATTCTTGTATATAGGAGCAGCATTATAGTAGTTATATTCTTGTATATAGGAGCAGTATTATAGTAGTTATATTCTTGTATATAGGAGCAGTATTATAGCAGTTATATTCTTGTATATAGGAGGCAGTATTATAGTAGTTATATTCTTGTATATAGGAGCAGTATTATAGTAGTTATATTCTTGTATATAGGAGGCAGTATTATAGTAGTTATATTCTTGTATATAGGAGCAGTATTATAGTAGTTATATTCTTGTATATAGGAGCAGTATTCTAGTAGATATATTCTTGTATATAGGAGCAGTATTATAGTAGTTATATTCTTGTATATAGGGGCAGTATTCTAGTAGTTATATTCTTGTATATATGGGCAGTATTATAGTAGTTATATTTTTGTATATAGGAGCAGTATTATAGTAGTTATATTATTGTATATAGGAGCAGTATTATAGTAGTTATATTCTTGTATATAGGAGGCAATTTTTATTGTGAAAACAAACAAAATTACAATTAACATAAATTCTTACAATGCAAAACAAAAATAACAAGCATTGTACACACAATGACTACTCAACTAGAGTATGTACAGAGTAATATTAAACTTAGAAAGTCCACATTTGCTGGAAAAGAAAAAACACAAAAAATTTAATAAAATAACATGACATCATCCGTGTTAAACCAAAGAGACATTCCTCCATAATTTCCCATTATTTTGGTTCCTCCGTATCTCTAATGACTTTACCCACTGGAGCTCGGACATGATCTGTCTTACTGCTGTGATGTGGTGGAATGGCTCGTTGTGTATGGACACTCTAGTTCTCATGTGCCAATGGTAATATTTAATGATTGTTATAATTATGTACATTGTCCCCCTGTCTACAGTCCTGTTACTGGATGGTACAGCATATATGATGTCAGGATACATCAGGTTCTGCAGTAATGGGATGTTCAGCTTACTGGACACTTCTTCCCATATCCTCCTCCCGCCCCTGCAGTCAGATATGAAATGCTCCATAGTCTCCTCCTGCTGACAACCCAGAGGACAGTTCCTATCAGAAACGCTTAGATATTTCAGGTTACCCCTGACAAAGAGCCTCCCATGGAGCGACAGCCAAGCTATGTCAAAGAATTTTGCGGGGAGTCGTTTCCCATTGAGGAACTTTAGACTTTCCTGTAAAGTGCTGGTCACACAATCCCTCAAGGCAAGCGGAGAGCAGAAGAAAGCCCTACAAACCCTTACGTATAGATCCTTCCTTGGCTTACTCTCTATATCGGACTTCTCAATGCGCCATCTCTTCAGACATCTGAGCCCGTATTCCAGGTACGGGGGGAGGTAGTCACGCGTCCATCTCCCCCTCTTGAGACTGCCACCTCGCACCCAAGACTCTGCAAAAGGCAATATCCAGTCCCTGATACTATTCACCCACAGGGAGCTGTTGTTTGAGTCCATGCAACCAAAATTAACTTTTAGAAACATGGAGTCAAAGAACACCCTTGGATTCAGCATATCCAACCCACCCTCTCTCCTCTGTAGGTAGGTGACCCCTCTTTTTATCAGATTCAACCTGTTCCCCCAGAACATTTGGAAGAACAGGCTAAAGAGCCGAGCGGAGAAAGATTCTGGCAAAGGAAAAACAACAGAGACATACAAAAAGACGGGGACCAGGTAAGTCTTCAACATTTTAACCCTTTCTCTATAGGTCAGCCTCCAGTTCTTCCATCGCTGAACCTTTGCATTTCCGGCTTCCAACTTCTCTTCCCAATTTAGTTTGGCGTTATCGTCCCTCCCGAATTTGACCCCTAGGATTTTAATATAGGAGGAGGCTCTCACAAATTGGGGCAGATCAAAATCTGGATCAGTATCTGATACCCAGAGAGCTTGACTCTTCTCAAGGTTGACCAGAGACCCTGAGGCCTCCGAGTAACTTTTGATGGCCGCAGACAACATCTCCACCTCACGAGGCTCAGATATCACTACAGTCACATCATCCGCGTAGGCAACAACACTCAGGGGTAGGCAGTGGGGAACCGGCACCCCCTGAAAACCACACTCCTGCAGTGACCTCAGAAACGGGTCTAAGGCAAATACATACAGTAGCGGGCTCAGTGGGCAACCTTGTCTCACCCCCGCCTCAACCCTGAACGTGTCACCCTGCCAACCATTGATCAGAGGAAAGCTCTCGGCCTCACAATACAAAGTCTTCAGCCAATCGATGAATTGTCCCGGAATACCGTACTTTGACAAAGTGGCCCATAGATACTCGTGATCTACTCTGTCAAAGGCTTTAGCCTGGTCAAGACTGACAACATATCTCCCACACCTCAGGACTTTACATCTCTCAAACATCTCCCTTATGGAGATCACTGCCCCAGAGATGTTCCGCCCTTTTACTGTGCCATACTGACAGCCTGCCAACAGTGCCGGGGACAGACAAACTAACCTAGAAAACAGGATTTTTGCCAGAATCTTCCTGTCGACATTCAAGAGGGCAATTGGCCTCCAGTTCTTGATGTCACTCGGCTCTTTACCTTTAGACAGCAGAATCAGCGAGGACACTCTCATGGATGGAGGCATCAGGTGACTTTCTAGACAATTTGTATAAACATCCACGAGGATTGGGGCCAAGAGGTCTCTGAATGTCTTATAGAATTCTGCTGTTATCCCATCTGGACCTGGTGCCTTCTTCAGATGTAACTTATCAATGGCCTCTTTGACCTCTGCCACCGTCAATTCTGCTGTCAAAGGAGAAAAGTCCAAATCATTAGTATCAGGGAGCGGAGTTGTCTCCAAGAATTGGGTCATCTTGTCTCTATCCAAAACCTTCCTCTGAAACAAGTCAGCATAGTACGATCTCACCACCCCCAGGATACCCTCCCGAGATTCCTGCAAAACACCCTGGGAGTCAGTGAGACCGGTGACAGATTTATTTGCCACCCGCTCCCGGCAATTCTCAAAGGGATCAGGAGACCCTAAGGACCCATAATCCCGTTCAAGAACCAGGGAGGTATACCTGCTGTACTGATACTGCCTTATCTCAGATTTCAGCCGGTCTATCCTTTGTTGGTCCCCACCCGCCGAATATAGTGACTCCAATTCTTTCCGCAGCTTGAGATACTGGCCATACTTACTCTTCCCCTTTATAAAGGACAGTCTCTTTAAGAGGGTTCTGATCTCATCCTTGACATCCTCCCACCAGGCGGCCATATCATCATAGAAGTCCACCCGCTCTAGCTGACCCTGTATAAGAGAGTGAACCTGTCTCTGCACAGAAGAATCCTCTAATAGACTGGAATTCAGTCTCCACAACCCTCTACCTGTCTCAGGACCCTGTGTGACACCCAGACAAAAATATAAGGCCAGATGGTCAGAATAAGGGACGACTTTCTCATCTTTCTCACCAATCGTCTCTGTAGGACTAACCAGAGCCAAATCTATCCTACTGCTTCTTCCACCACAAAAATAGGTAAACTTTGCCTTCCGACCACCCTGCACAAACACATCTGACAACCCGGCCTGTAGAATGATGTTGTTTAAGACCTTGGAGTCTCGTGTTAGAGGTCTATTAGAGGATCTGTCACTAGTTGTTCTGGAGGCATTAAAATCTCCAGCCAAGATGACGGGGACAGACGTGAAGAGATATGGCTTCACTTCATTATAAAGGTTAACCCTTTCAGTCACTGTCTGTGAACCATAGATATTAATGAGTCGGAGCCTTCTACCCCATATAGTAACTTCCAGCATTAGGCACCTTCCCATCAATACCTCTGTCAGCCTATGTACAGTTACATCATTGGTGGTAAAGAGGATAGAGACCCCGGCACTTGGTTCCACAGCCAGTGACCAAAAGGATGGACCAGACCGCCATTCACGCTCTGCTTCACGTAACAGTCCTTGAGTATTTAAACGTGTCTCCTGTAAGAAGAAGATGTCAGCGTCAATAGACTTTAGATGGTCATATACGACGTGTCTGGTCCTCCTCACTCTGACACTGTTCACATTACTGGAGAACACTTTAAGGGTAAAGTCGGCCATCATAACAAAGGAAAGAAGAAAGTGCAGAGATGTCACCCCCATCATCACAGATCTGAGTCCGAGCCCTCCTGCTGACCACCTGTTTCCATGTCCGATTCGGACAGACGTTTATCCCGTGGGGGTCTCCTTTTTGTGGGGGGATCACCCTCTTGGTCTTCATTAAATTCCTCTATCACTCTCTTTAGCTCCCTCTCCATCTCTTCCTCAGCGTCTGACTCTGACAACACACTGTACCTATTTGTGATGGTCATTAGACCTGACCCGGGGTCTACTTTCTTTTTGGAGGGCTTTTGGACAGTGGTCCATCCCTCCTCAGGCTTACGGCTGGTTTTGTCTTTTTTCCATCTCTTCTGCGGATTTATTGATGCTGGGGCAGAAGAAGACATGGCCACAACCCTCTCAGTGACCTCCCTGTTCCCCTCAGTGGCTCCTGGCTGGGACTGGTCGGGCACTGTGTCACCAATATTGTCACCCATATTGTCACCCCTAGTGTCACCTACAGTGTCACCCATATTGTCACCCCTAGTGTTATGCTGAGGCTCGGACTGTGTCACTGCTGACCCTGACACCAATGTCTCCTCCTCCAAGTCCTCTGCCCCCTCCAGCAGGTCCTCATCAGGGAAGTCCTTACAGATATTATGCCAGGCGTCAGGACAGTCCCTGTGGGAGTGACCGGTCTTACCACAGAGGTTGCAGCGGATGTTCTGGCAGGTGGCGCTGACATGGCCGATCTCCCACATAAATTACACTTCACTAGGGTGCACACACTCGCGATATGACCGGTCTTCCCACACTTGAAGAATTTTCTGGGCTGACCTGCATAGAAACAAACCCCCTTCTCCCGACCAATGAAAAATGAATTGGGCAGATGTTGGGTAATGTTATTAATCTGCCTTAACTTCACCAGGACCTTCCACCCTCCCGTCCATATGCCGTCCTCATCCCTGGTCTTAGTCAGGTCTGACATTAGGTCACAGTGTCTCTTTAACCATACAACAATATCCTGGGGGGGGACAGACTCGTTCCAGAATATAATGGTGACATTCGCTGTGTCCGGTCTGGAGATGGGGACAAAGCTGAACTTATTCCAGCCATCAGCATCTCTCACCCGGGTGACATGGGCCCAGAAGCGGTCCAGGTCAGACATGAGTTTGAAGCTGACGTCATAGCCCTGCCTGTCAGGAAGGTTTATCACTGCCAGGATGTTAGATGGCAGGAAGCCCATTTGGTGGCACAGAAGTTCACGGACCACAAACCTCCTGTCAGGCAGCTCCTCCTTGGCCCCTCTATGTCTGAACCTGACCACGTTCCTCCTCTTGAAAGCCTGACCCGTGTAGTTTACATTAGACATGAATGGTGACCCACGACTCCAGGCATTACCAGAGGAGGCGCCACTACTTCTACCCTCCTGCTGTACTTGGGGGCGCTGTGATGGCTGCTGACCAGCCGTACTAGGGGGGTCTGACACTTGTGTGACTAAAGGGGGGAAGTGTTGTGCATCAGACTGTACAGCCCCCTCCCCACCATCAACCTCTATACTCTGGGGGTCACAAGCCTCTGAAGGCTGAACTAATGGTGGACCTGACCCCAGAGATGACCCCAGATCCCACACAGACTGTGAAGCACCCCCCTCTGCAGACACATTATCAGTAATATCACATACAGTCATATCAGTGCAGTCACTGGCAGTATGATCCTGCACTACAGAGCCCAGCAAGCCCTGCAGAGCCATGTCCTGTGAACTCTCTGCTGCACTGCTGCCTTCAGGTAAGAGTCCACAGTCCTGCTGCTCTCTACTGCCCCCAGGGGCTTGTGGTGACTGCACTACTGTTACAGAGTTACCTTCAGGTATGTGTCCATAGTCTTGCTTCACCGTGCTGACTGCTGGGACTTGTGGTACCTCTGGAGGAGTCTCTGCAGGTCTCTGATGTTGCTGGACGCTTGCTTCTGCTTGTCTGTACAAATCCCCTTTTTCAAAAGGGAAGCTGGCTGGTCTGAGGACTGGTCTTGCACAGGACTGCTGGATGTCCTCTTGTCTTGTACAGGACTGCTGGGTGTCCCCTGGTGAGGCTGAAGACTTGGGTGCAGCAGTAGATGTAGATGACTTTGTTGCTGGTCTTTCCTTATATCCCTCAAATCGCTGCTGGTTTCTGAAGGTCTCAGCGACTGGTCCCATCTGGTCCAATACGTCCTCCATGTCCTGCACAGTGTCAGCGAGCTGCACAGCGAGGGAGCTCAGCTTCTTGTCATGGACGGCCTGGTTATTGGGGTTTGCTGCCTTTAGCTTGTAAATACATTCAATTTGTTTCTGCAGCTGTAACTTAGTCTTTTTTAAAGTCTCAAGTCTCTTTACCAGAGCTGGGATCTGCTCGGCCAGACATAGTTCAGGTGCCCGCTGAGTATTGGGGGGCCGCGCTGGTGGGGTACTCACAGGACTCTGCTTCTGAGGTGGGATCTGTCTCGGTGCTGTGGTCACTGCTGCGGGGTCACAATCTCCAGACTGGGGACTGGGCCCCTGGTTCTTCCCAGTGACCGCACTTGTGGCCCCCTGAAGCCTTCCTGCTGTACTCCCTCTGGTCCCCTCTGGCGTGCTTGTAACTTTTGCGCTGCTCCCGCTCCCGTATCGTGTGCGGTCAGAACGTATCAGGACAGGCTGCTGCAGATTCTCCTGCATGGTCTGCTTCTCCAGGGATGTTCTCCTCTGTCTGACTGCAGGAGGGGTGGATTGTACCTGCAGCCATTACCTTACTTGATGATTCCTTCTTAGCTTCCAAGACTTTCTTTTCATCTGTGCTTCTTGCTGCACCAGAACTGACAACATTCTGAACATTTCTTACATCCAGAGAAACTTTAGGATTTTCATCCATGGTTTGAGGTGTCTGGGGATTAATTCCCAGAATAGGCCGAGAAGCCTGGGCCTTGCTTGGGGAGCTTCCCCACCCAGGGTGGCCCCGCCCCGCCCCGGGCTTTCACCAGACATCAGGAGAGCTACACAGACACAACCTCTCAGCTAGGAGGCAGTATTATAGTAGTTATATTCTTGTATATAGGAGGCAGTATTATAGTAGTTATATTCTTGTATATAGGGGCAGTATTATAGTAGTTATATTCTTGTATATAGGTGCAGTATTATAGTAGTTATATTCTTGTATATAGCAGCAGTATTATAGTAGTTATATTCTTGTATATAGGAGCAGTATTATAGTAGTTATATTCTTGTATATAGTGGGCAGTATTATAGTAGTTATATTCTTGTATATAGGAGCAGTATTATAGTAGTTATATTCTTGTATATAGGAGCAGTATTATAGTAGTTATATTCTTGTATATAGGAGCAGTATTATACCAGTTATATTCTTGTATATAGGAGCAGTATTATAGTAGTTATATTCTTGTATATAGGAGCGGTATTATAGTAGTTATATTCTTGTATATAGGGGCAGTATTATAGTAGTTATATTCTTGTATATAGGAGGCAGTATTATAGTAGTTATATTCTTGTATATAGGAGCAGTATTATAGTAGTTATATTCTTGTACATAAGTGCAGTATTATAGTATTATAGCAGAAACCATTACATAGTTTACATTTTCATATACAATGATATTTTATTATATCACATTTCTTTATATTTTGTTACATCTATAGTGTTTTATACCATGTTTTTTGATAACAAATATAACTAACTCTTCTGCACTCCTTTTTGCCTGGGTCAGTGAACACATATCTTTCTCCCCGGCTCCTTCCTCTGCCGTATTACATTGTCCATTTCTATCTTTCTACCCAATATACTCTGCGCAAAAAGCTGATTTGCCGATAGCAAAAGTTCCAGCCATTCTGTGATCTGTCTCCATTCTAGCACCAAGGTGAAGTATATTGCTCCAGTTAAGGCCTTGTGCACACAGCCGGGAGCTTAATGGGATTTTTTTGTTGTTGTATCGGTGACAATGCGGAGGCTCTGTCTTAGGAGATAAGGGCAGCAGCTTGTAGGGTTTTACTTATATTTATTTTGCATGACATACAGCAGAATATATCAGTTTATTTAGGAATTAGTCACGTTTATGTTTACACATGTAAAAGCCTTTTGCATCTACTAGGGTGCCTCCAGCTGTTGCAGAACTACAAATCCCAGCATGCCCGGACAGCCAACGGCTGTCCGGGCATGCTGGGAGTTGTAGTTCTGCAACAGCTGGAGCCACCCTGGTTGAAAAACACTGGACTAAACTTAAAGGGGTACTCCAGTACTTAAAAACGTATTATCTGTCCACAGGATAGGAGATAAGCATCTAATTTTATATGTTGTACATCTTGGCAAAACATTAACTTTTCTAATTTACTTTGTAAGAAAATGTTATCTCCTTTTAATAAAATTAAAGAGTTACTCCGCTTCCCAGCGTCCGGAACATTGAGTTCCGAATGCTGTGTGCGGGCTTCCGTGTTCTCGCCCGCTCCCTCGTGACGTCACGGCCTGCCCCCTCAATGAAAGTCTATGGGAAGGGGGCGCGATGGCCGTCAGGCCCCCTCCCATAGACTTGCATTGAGGGGGCGGGATGTGACGTCACATGGCGGCGCGGGACGTCACGAGGGGGCGGGCGTTAACATGGAAGCCAGCAGGCAGCGTTCGAAAGTCAATGTTCCTGATGCTGGGTAGCGGAGTAACCCTTTAATGGCTTATAATATAATGACCACTAGGGGTCCCCATACCATCCAGAGTAGGATCCTGTCCGGCTGAAGCATTATCTTTGTCCCAGCTGAAGCATAGACAGGGACAAAGTCCAGGAAGTGAGGGCGGGACTAGCACTCCTCTGTGCTCACTCCTGTCCTATCAGATTGCAGTATGAAAACAGAGAGGAGAGGGTTACAGAACAGCCTGCAGTAATTGGATAAAGAGACTCAACACAGCACAGCATACTCAGGGAGAAAGTAAAGACATGGTGAGTGAGGGCGGGATCAATGCTTGCCCCGGACACGCCCTTCCTGAGCAGTGGATGTCAGAATGAGGGAGCATCAGAACAGAGGGATTTGTGAGCCAAACACAGAAGCTAGATAACAAGACATATATGCATTATTGTTTTTCTGTGACATGACAGCTACGCTTTAAGGTTGTATAATTGGATGTCCCTACAGCCAGCCACATTTCTCCTTACATAGAGGGGCGATGTCACACCTTTTCTGAGCCAATCAGACTTCAGACTGCAGTTGCATCCACCTCTTCCCTGTCTAGTATGCATTCTTTTGACACTGACCATTTTATTGAGTTCTGCCCTTTTTTAACATGACGTATATCACATGAATCAACTCCCCTGATGATGCCAGGGTGCTGGATGAAACCTGTCGGGAGCATGTTCTGACCCAGGTAGGGCAGGTGTAGGTCAGGGCGTACACTGTCCATTTTATTGAGTTCTGCCTTTTGTTCAATACGGCATATATCACATGTATCAACTACCCTGATGAAGCCAGGGTGCTGGATGAAACCTGTCGGGAGCATGTTAGGGCCAATGTAGGGCAGGTGTAGGCTAGTGTGGAACATTCCCAATGCCCAGATCATTCCCCAAGCTAGCAGGGCTACTGCCGGCCATCTGCAAAGTGAGTATGGGGCAGGGGGGGGGGCACCAAATCTGAAAGTTACACTTAAAATTTCTATGTGCCGCTGTGCGCCACATAAAAAATGCATCTTCATTGCATGCAAAATAATAGTAGAAGCTCAGCCCAGTGGATAAGGCGGGTAAATCGGCTTACATAGGGGATGGGCTAATGTGCACGCTACTATCTGGCCCCCTTGAGGAGCAGGTTATAGCCCCAGGAGTCCACTAGATCAGTATTATTAGGACATATTAAGGATGTGATAAATGTCTTTCCTCGTAACGCTTTCCCTTTAAGTCTATTTCCCCCCCCCCTCTCTCTCCCTCCAGGTTTATTTGCCAATAAATGAGATTAGCGCTGTCCCTCGTACCTAAGAAAAGAATGCTATAAATACCGCGGCCGATGAATAGCGTGTACACGCGGTTAGTAGCATTTGTGCTGCTGTCACCTTCAGTTTTGCTGTTTAAATAAATGTACAGTATTTTCATGAGAAACAGTGCAAACTGCTTAAAATAATGCGATTCGGGATCGCATGCCAGGAAATGAAAAAAAAAAAAGTAATGAAAAAATAAAAAATAATAAAAGTGCGCGCGGATGACAATTCAGAAATAGATCTGCACAATGTGCATAAATTCACACGCGGTGTATTGATAAAAAATACCGCCAGGTTGGGAGATCAGTCACTGATTAAAACAGCGCTTGCTAACCAGGGCGCCTCCAGCTGTTGCAAAACTACAACTCCCAGCATGCCCGGACAGCCAACGGCTGTCCGGGCATGCTGGGAGTTGTAGTTTTGCAACAGCTGGGGGCACCCCCATTGGGAAACACTGGTTCAAACTGACACAATGTAGCAAATATTAAAATAAGGACATGGAAGAACAAATGGAGAATCTATACTCACTGGCCACTTTATTAGGTACACCAGTTTCATTGCTTGTGAACACAAACAGCTGATCAGCCGATGACATGGCAGCAACTCAATGTATTTAGGCAAGTAGACGTGGTTAAGACAACTTGCTGACATTCAAATCGAGCTTCAGAATGGGAAGGAAAGGGGATTTAGAGGAGTACTCCGGTGAAAAAAAATGTTTTATTTTTTTTATTTTATTTTTTAAATCAACTAGTGCCAGAAAGTTATACATATTTGTAAATTAGGAAATCTTAATCCTTCCAGTACTTATCAGCTGCTGTATGCTCCAGAGGAAGTTGTATAGTTCTTACCAGTCTGACCACAGTGCTCTCTGCTGTCACCTCTGTCCACGTCAGGTTTGCTATGGGGATTTGCTCCTGCTCTGGACAGTTCCTGACATGGACAGAGGTGGCAGCAGAGAGCACTGTGGTCAGACTGGTAAGAACTACACAACTTCCTGTGGAGCATACAGCAGCTGATAAGTACTGGAACTTTTAATAAAAGTAATTTACAAATCTGTTTAATTTCCTGGCACCAGTTGATAAAAAATACATAAATAAATAAATCCACCAAAGTACCCAAATTAGGGACTGTGAATGTGACATGGTTGTTGGTGCTGGGTATTTCACAATCTATTGGGATTTTCACGCACAACCATCTCTAGGGTCTACAGAGAACAGTCCGAAAAAGTGGAAATATCCAGTGAGTGGCAGATGTGTGGAGAAAAATAGCTTGTTCATGTCAGAGGAGAATGGGCAGACTGGTTCGAGATGACAGAAAGGTAGAAAGGTTACAACCAAGGTCTGCAGAATACCACCTCTGATCACACAATATGTCCAGCCTTGGAGATGGGCTACAGCAGCAGAAGACCACACTGGGGACATTTTCTGGGCACTTTGGGCCCCTTAGTACCAATTGATCCTGGTATAAACACCACAGCCTACCTGAGTATTGTTACTGATCATGTCCGTCCCTTTATGACCACAGTGTCCCCTGTATCTTCTAATGATACTTCCAGCAGGATAATGCCCCATGTCACATGACATCATCTCATACAGGCCAATGAGGTCACATGACATCATCTCATACAGGCCAATGAGGTCACATGACATCATCTCATACAGGCCAATGAGGTCACATGACATCATCTCATACACGACAATAAGGTCACATGACATAATCTCATACAGGACAATGAGGTCACATGACATCATCTCATACAGGACAATGGGGGTCACATGACATCATCTCATACAGGACAATGAGGTCACATGACATCATCTCATACAGGACAATGAGGTCACATGACATCATCTCATACAGGACAATGAGGTCACATGACATCATCTCATACAGGACAATGAGGTCACATGACTTTAATGGCCTCCACAGTCACCAGATCTCATCCTATAGATGTGTATTACCCTGTAGTTGTATGTGCATATCCTGTACAATGGTGACTTAACTTTGGGAGGAAGAAGCTAGCACCACATTCCCACTCCTACTTTTAACCACACTGGCTGCTTTCTAGACAACAGGACTGAGCTTTACCTCTGACACCTAGTACTTAAATACCCCCAGGACTTACAGGAGGGCAGAGTAGGATGACCAGCAGGCAGTCGTAAGGAAAACCATACAAGCACATATTAATATCAGAAGGTAACACGAAGATGGCAACTCACCAAAAGATAACCTGAACTAGACAGGAGGGAAAATATGACAATGCAAATAGAAGAAGGTAATGGAAACAAATACAAGGACTGGCCCTAATCTTTCCCTAGACCTTTCCCTAAACTGGAACCAAATATCCCTAAACTCTTCTGCCCCTGTATATCCCTGCAGTCATGGCCATACTAACGGTTTCCCCTCCACCATGAACCCCAATAATATATGTTATGACCCTGAGAGGCTGCCAAGAGATAGGATTAATCTCCTTCAGAAATGTAGACAGTCACCAGATGTGGCCATCGCAACCAGAATAAAAATCCCCCATTCTTTACACTGCGCGCTGAATTATGAGATCTGAAATCTGGTGCAGAAGAGCAAGGAAACCTTTAGGACAAAGTTACTTTTTCACCAATGACTGAAGATTGACTTCATGTATAAAACCCAGTTAGAGCCATTTAAGGACACGTCTGTGTGGTGGCCCAGTATGGGAGATGTTACCCCGTACCCTTGCTGTCCTGTCAGGCAGCCTCCTTCAGTGTCCCCAGGGCTCCTTGTACCTGTCCCCCTCCCCCCTGTACATATGTTCTGCAGTGTATTGTATTATAAAATGTCTTGTATCTTTAAAAGAAATGTCATGTGATTGTTACCCAGGAGGTACCAGTGACCAGGTGACCCCAAGAGTGACCTATGGGCTCCCTGCTAGTCTCCCCATATAACCCCTGGGTGGAGCTTCTCTCTCTTCTGCTGAGGTCCAGTGCAGTCTTGTCTAGTGTGTGTGTCCAGAGTGTTGGAGACCTCAAAGTCCAGTCCTGCAGCCGCCATCAAGTCAAGTAAGATAAAGTCACAGCTTTATGAGTCCAGTCAGTCCCTGTCATCTGTCAAGTCAGCATGGCCGGCATTCAATTGTCCAGTCCTACTACAAGTCCCAGCAAGCCCTTAAGGTCTCTGAGTCACTGGTCACCTCCTTGGGCCCTGGCTGAACTGTATAGACTTTACCATCTGTCTACCCTCAGTAAAGCTACCGTTGTCCGTAACTTGGCGTCGGAGTCATTATTGCCCCCCTGTGCCTAGCCCAGGATCCAGCGGTACACCCTCAGGTGGTTATAGGCTAAACTGCGCCCTGGCGTCACGAATACAAGGGGTTAATGCCATCTGCCCCTAGGGTAACAACATCTGCCCTCATCACACCCCGCTACCACAATTTGTTACTCTGACTGACAGGATGCATTTATAAATCAAATCCGGGAATATATTTAATTTAACCTATTGTTTAAATGGAACATAAAGCGCATATTATCTCTGGGTGTCTTCCTCAGGAAATCTGGGTGTAGTTAACTATAAGAGTCAACATCTGCTGAAATGTAGATTATGTAGAATCTCCCATGTGTTTGTGTGAAACGGCGACGTATTAAATACATGGAAAGATATTCTAACTGGGTGCACGATGGCTGGTACTGGGGGGGCTGTGGTTAGTACTCGGGGGGCTGTGGTTAGTATTGGGGGGGGGCTGTAGTTAGTACTAGGGAGGCTGTGGTTAGTACTAGAGGGGCTGTGGTTAGTACTAGGGGGCTGTGGTTAGTACGAGGGGCTATGGTTAGAACTAGGGGGCTGTGGTTAGTACTGGGGAGGCTGTGGTTAGTACTAGGGGGGCTGTGGTTAGTACTAGGGAGGCTATGGTTAGAACTAGGGGGCTGTGGTTAGTACTGGGGAGGCTGTGGTTAGTACTAGGAGGCTGTGGTTAGTACTAGGGAGGCTGTGGTTAGTACTAGGAGGGCTGTAGTTAGTACTAGGTGGGCTGTGGTTTGTACTAGGAGGCTGTGGTTAGTACTAAGGGGGCTATGGTTAGTACTAGGGGGGCTGTGGTTAGTACTAGGGAGGCTGTGGTTAGTACTAGGGGGCTGTGGTTAGTACTAGGGGGCTGTGGTTAGTACTGGGGGTCTGTGGTTAGTACGAGGGGGGCTATGGTTAGTACTGGGGGTCTGTGGTTAGTACTCGGAGGGCTGTGGTTAGTACTGGGGGTCTGTAGTTAGTACTAGGAGGGCTGTGGTTAGTACTAGGAGGGCTGTGGTTAGTACTACGGGGGCTGGGGTTAGTACTAGGGGGGCTGTGGTTAATACTAGGAGGGCTGTAGTTAGTACTGGGGGTCTGTAGTTAGTACTAGGGGGGCTGTGGTTAGTACTAGGAGGACTGTGGTTAGTACTAGGGGGTCTGTGGTTAGTACTAGGGGGGCTGTGGTTAGTACTAGGGGGCTGTGGTTAGTACTAGGGGGGCTGTGGTTAGTACTAGAGGGGCTGTGGTTAGTACTAGAGGGCTGTGGTTAGTACTTAGGGGGCTGTGGTTAGTACTAGGGGGGCTGTGGTTAGTACTAGGGGGGGCTGTGGTTAGTACTAGGGAGGCTGTGGTTAGTACTAGGGGGGCTGTGGTTAGCACTAGGGGGGCTGTGGTTAGTACTAAGAGGACTGTGGTTAGTACTGGGGGTCTGTGGTTAGTACTAGGGGGCTGCGATTAGTACTAGGGGGGCTGCGGTTAGAACTAGGGGGGCTGCGGTTAGTACTAGGGGGGCTGCGGTTAGTACTAGGGGGGCTGCGGTTAGTACTAGGGGGGCTATGGTTAGTACTAGGGGGGGGCTGTGGTTAGTACTAGGGAGGCTGTGGTTAGTACTAGGGGGCTGTGGTTAGTACTAGGGGGGCTGTGGTTAGTACTAGGGGGGCTGGGGTTAGTACTAGGGGGGCTGTGGTTAGTACTAGGAGGGCTGTAGTTAGTACTGGGGGTCTGTAGTTAGTACTAGGGGGGCTGTGGTTAGTACTAGGAGGACTGTGGTTAGTACTAGGGGGTCTGTGGTTAGTACTAGGGGGGCTGTGGTTAGTACTAGGGGGCTGTGGTTAGTACTGGGGGTCTGTGGTTAGTACGAGGGGGGCTATGGTTAGTACTGGGGGTCTGTGGTTAGTACTCGGAGGGCTGTGGTTAGTACTGGGGGTCTGTAGTTAGTACTAGGAGGGCTGTGGTTAGTACTAGGAGGGCTGTGGTTAGTACTAGGGGGGCTGGGGTTAGTACTAGGGGGGCTGTGGTTAATACTAGGAGGGCTGTAGTTAGTACTGGGGGTCTGTAGTTAGTACTAGGGGGGCTGTGGTTAGTACTAGGAGGACTGTGGTTAGTACTAGGGGGTCTGTGGTTAGTACTAGGGGGGCTGTGGTTAGTACTAGGGGGCTGTGGTTAGTACTAGGGGGGCTGTGGTTAGTACTAGAGGGGCTGTGGTTAGTACTAGAGGGCTGTGGTTAGTACTTAGGGGGCTGTGGTTAGTACTAGGGGGGCTGTGGTTAGTACTAGGGGGGGCTGTGGTTAGTACTAGGGAGGCTGTGGTTAGTACTAGGGGGGCTGTGGTTAGCACTAGGGGGGATGTGGTTAGTACTAAGAGGACTGTGGTTAGTACTGGGGGTCTGTGGTTAGTACTAGGGGGCTGCGATTAGTACTAGGGGGGCTGCGGTTAGAACTAGGGGGGCTGCGGTTAGTACTAGGGGGGCTGCGGTTAGTACTAGGGGGGCTGCGGTTAGTACTAGGGGGGCTATGGTTAGTACTAGGGGGGGGCTGTGGTTAGTACTAGGGGGCTGTGGTTAGTACTAGGGGGGCTGTGGTTAGTACTAGGGGGGCTGGGGTTAGTACTAGGGGGGCTGTGGTTAGTACTAGGAGGGCTGTAGTTAGTACTGGGGGTCTGTAGTTAGTACTAGGGGGGCTGTGGTTAGTACTAGGAGGACTGTGGTTAGTACTAGGGGGTCTGTGGTTAGTACTAGGGGGGCTGTGGTTAGTACTAGGGGGCTGTGGTTAGTACTAGGGGGGCTGTGGTTAGTACTAGAGGGGCTGTGGTTAGTACTAGAGGGCTGTGGTTAGTACTTAGGGGGCTGTGGTTAGTACTAGGGGGGCTGTGGTTAGTACTAGGGGGGGCTGTGGTTAGTACTAGGGAGGCTGTGGTTAGTACTAGGAGGGCTGTGGTTAGCACTAGGGGGGCTGTGGTTAGTACTAAGAGGACTGTGGTTAGTACTAGGGGGTCTGTGGTTAGTACTAGGAGGGCTGTGGTTAGTACTGGGGGTCTGTGGTTAGTACTAGGAGGGCTGTGGTTAGTACGAGGAGGGCTGTGGTAAGTACTAGGGGGGCTGTGGTTAGTACTAAGAGGACTATGGTTAGTACTAGAGGGCTGTGGTTAGTACTAGGGGGGCTATGGTTAATACTAGGGGGCTGTGGTTAGTACTAGGGGGCTGTGGTTGGTACTAGGGGGCTGTGGTTAGTACTAGGGGGCTGTGGTTAGTACTTGGGGGCTGCGGTTAGTACTAGGGGGCTGCGGTTAGTACTAGGGGGGCTGCGGTTAGAACTAGGGGGGCTGCGGTTAGTACTAGGGGGGCTGCGGTTAGTACTAGGGGGGCTATGGTTAGTACTAGGGGGGGCTGTGGTTAGTACTAGGGAGGCTGTGGTTAGTACTAGGGGGCTGTGGTTAGTACTAGGGGGGCTGTGGTTAGTACTAGGGGGGCTGGGGTTAGTACTAGGGGGGCTGTGGTTAGTACTAGGAGGGCTGTAGTTAGTACTGGGGGTCTGTAGTTAGTACTAGGGGGGCTGTGGTTAGTACTAGGAGGACTGTGGTTAGTACTAGGGGGTCTGTGGTTAGTACTAGGGGGGCTGTGGTTAGTACTAGGGGGCTGTGGTTAGTACTAGGGGGGCTGTGGTTAGTACTAGAGGGGCTGTGGTTAGTACTAGAGGGCTGTGGTTAGTACTTAGGGGGCTGTGGTTAGTACTAGGGGGGCTGTGGTTAGTACTAGGGGGGGCTGTGGTTAGTACTAGGGAGGCTGTGGTTAGTACTAGGAGGGCTGTGGTTAGCACTAGGGGGGCTGTGGTTAGTACTAAGAGGACTGTGGTTAGTACTGGGGGTCTGTGGTTAGTACGAGGAGGGCTGTGGTTAGTACTGGGGGTCTGTGGTTAGTACTAGGAGGGCTGTGGTTAGTACGAGGAGGGCTGTGGTAAGTACTAGGGGGGCTGTGGTTAGTACTAAGAGGACTGTGGTTAGTACTAGAGGGCTGTGGTTAGTACTAGGGGGGCTATGGTTAATACTAGGGGGCTGTGGTTAGTACTAGGGGGCTGTGGTTGGTACTAGGGGGCTGTGGTTAGTACTAGGGGGCTGTGGTTAGTACTTGGGGGCTGCGGTTAGTACTAGGGGGCTGCGGTTAGTACTAGGGGGGCTGCGGTTAGAACTAGGGGGGCTGCGGTTAGTACTAGGGGGGCTGCGGTTAGTACTAGGGGGGCTATGGTTAGTACTAGGGGGGGCTGTGGTTAGTACTAGGGAGGCTGTGGTTAGTAATAGGGGGCTGTGGTTAGTACTAGGGGGGCTTTGGTTAGTACTAGGGGGTCTGTGGTTAGTACTAGGAGGGCTGTGGTTAGTACTAGGGGGGCTATGGTTAGTACTAGGGGGTCTGTGGTTAGTACTAGGGGGGCTGTGGTTAGTACTAAGGGGGCTGCGGTTAGTACTAGGAGGGCTGTGGTTAGTACTAGGGGGGCTATGGTTAGAACTAGGGGGGGCTGTGGTTAGTACTAGGGAGGCTGTGGTTAGTACTAGGGGGGCTGTGGTTAGTACTAGGGGGGCTGCGGTTAGTACTAGGAGGGCTGTGGTTAGTACTAGGGGGGCTATGGTTAGTACTAGGGGGGGCTGTGGTTAGTACTAGGGAGGCTGTGGTTAGTACTAGGGGGCTGTGGTTAGTACTAGGGGGCTGTGGTTAGTACTAGGGGGTCTGTGGTTAGTACTAGGAGGGCTGTGGTTAGTACTGGGGGTCTGTAGTTAGTACTAGGAGGGCTGTGGTTAGTACTAGGGGGCTGTGGTTAGTACTAGAGGGGCTGGGGTTAGTACTAGGGGGTCTGTGGTTAGTACTAGGAGGGCTGTGGTTAGTACTAGGGAGGCTGTGGTTAGTACTAGGGGGCTGTGGTTAGTACTGGGGGGGCTGTGGTTAGTACTAGGAGGGCTGTGGTTAGTACTGGGGGTCTGTGGTTAGTACTAGGGGGCTGTGGTTAGTACTAGGGGGGCTGGGGTTAGTACTAGGAGGGCTGTGCTTAGTTCTGGGGGGCTGTGGTTAGTACTAGGGGGCTGTGGTTAGTACTAGGGGGGCTGTGGTTAGTACTAGGGAGGCTGTGGTTAGTACTGGGGGTCTGTGGTTAGTACTAGGAGGGCTGTGGTTAGTACTAGGAGAGCTGTGGTTAGTACTAGGGGGGCTGTGGTTAGTACTAGGAGGGCTGTGGTTAGTACTAGGGGGGCTGTGGTTAGTACTAAGAGGACTGTGGTTAGTACTGGGGGTCTGTGGTTAGTACTAGGAGGGCTGTGGTTAGTACTGGGGGTCTGTGGTTAGTACTAGGAGGGCTGTGGTTAGTACGAGGAGGGCTGTGGTTAGTACTAGGGGGGCTGTGGTTAGTACTAAGAGGACTGTGGTTAGTACTAGAGGGCTGTGGTTAGTACTAGGGGGGCTATGGTTAATACTAGGGGGCTGTGGTTAGTACTAGGGGGCTGTGGTTGGTACTAGGGGGCTGTGGTTAGTACTAGGGGGCTGTGGTTAGTACTTGGGGGCTGCGGTTAGTACTAGGGGGCTGCGGTTAGTACTAGGGGGGCTGTGGTTAGAACTAGGGGGGCTGCGGTTAGTACTAGGGGGGCTGCGGTTAGTACTAGGAGGGCTGTGGTTAGTACTAGGGGGGCTATGGTTGGTACTAGGGGGCTGTGGTTAGTACTAGGGGGGGCTGCGGTTAGTACTAGGGGGCTTTGGTTAGTACTAGGGGGGCTGCGGTTAGTACTAGGAGGGCTGTGGTTAGTACTGGGGGGGCTGTGGTTAGTACTGGGGGGCTGTGGTTAGTAAGTGCAATGTTGCCGGCTGGCTCTCCTGTAGGTGCAGTGTTGCAGGCTGGCTCTCCTGTAGGTGCAGTGTTGCAGGCTGGCTCTCCTGTAGGTGCAGTGTTGCCGGCTGGCTCTCCTGTAGGTGCAGTGTTGCAGGCTGGCTCTCCTGTAGGTGCAGTGTTGCCGGCTGGCTCTCCTGTAGGGGCAATGTTGCCGGCTGGCTCTCCTGTAGGTCCAGTGTTGCAGGCTGGCTCTCCTGTAGGTGCAGTGTTGCAGGCTGGCTCTCCTGTAGGCGCAGTGTTGCAGGCTGGCTCTCCTGTAGGCGAAGTGTTGCAGGCTGGCTCTCCTGTAGGTGCAGTGTTGCAGGCTGGCTCTCCTGTAGGCGCAGTGTTGCAGGCTGGCTCTCCTGTAGGCGAAGTGTTGCAGGCTGGCTCTCCTGTAGGTGCAGTGTTGCAGGCTGGCTCTCCTGTAGGCGCAGTGTTGCCGGCTAGCTCTCCTGTAGGTGCAGTGTTGCAGGCTGGCTCTTCTGTAGGCGCAGTGTTGCCGGCTGTCTTTCCTGTAGGGGCAATGTTGCCGGCTGGCTCTTCTGTAGGCGCAGTGTTGCCGGCTGGCTCTCCTGTAGGTGCAGTGTTGCCGGCTGGCTCTCCTATAGGTTCAGTGTTGCAGGCTGGCTCTCCTGTAGGTGCAGTGTTGCCGGCTGGCTCTTCTGTAGGTGCAGTGTTGCAGGCTGGCTCTCCTGTAGGTGCAGTGTTGCAGGCTGTCTCTCCTGTAGACGCAGTGTTGCCGGCTGGCTCTCCTGTAGGTGCAGTGTTGCCGGCTGGCTCTCCTGTAGGTGCAGTGTTGCAGGCTGGCTCTCCTGTAGGGGCAGTGTTGCCGGGTGGCTCTCCTGTAGGCGCAGTGTTGCAGGCTGTCTCTCCTGTAGGGGCAATGTTGCAGGCTGGCTCTCCTGTAGGCGCAGTGTTGCAGGCTGGCTCTCCTGAAGTTGCAGTGTTGCCGGCTGGCTCTCCTGTAGGCGCAGTGTTGCAGGCTGTCTCTCCTGTAGGGGCAATGTTGCCGGCTGGCTCTCCTATAGGCGCAGTGTTGCAGGCTGTCTCTCCTGTAGGGGCAATGTTGCCGGCTGGCTCTCCTATAGGCGCAGTGTTGCAGGCTGTCTCTCCTGTAGGGGCAATGTTGCCGGCTGGCTTTGTCATTATATTCTATTATATGTTGCTGTCTCTGTGTCAGTCTTCACTGAAGTTGTTGAATTTAATTCTTAAATCAGACAGCCCAGGATGAGCCGTTCAGTAGGCCCCTCCATGAAGCAGGGGGTTGTGGGTAGGCTGATACAGATCTTATTCTAAAATATACAGTTGTCTTCATTAGGCAATGCTGCGTCCTTATTGCAATCTATGGGGCCTTCTGGAATATTCTTGTACATGTAATCCCGATTGTTGACTCTTCTATGGCAGCACCAATGGTCCAGTAACTCACGATGCAGATGTCTTGCGGCTGGTTAATGTCGCCCCTGGTAATAACGCTGTGGAGTTTAATGAGCGGTTACCGGCGGATCTATCTGTAATAATCAGGACGCTCCGAAAGTCAATAGAAACCTATAATCTAAGTGAGATGCGAACACACAAATACACATCGCCCCTTTAATGAAAACGTCCTCGGGAACAGCCGGGCCCTCAATTACTGACGGTGTGTACAAACCTAAGCGCCGGCCATAAATCCCACCAGGTAGAGACAGAACCTTCGCAAATACGGCATAAAAGCGATGGTAATAACATCTCACACAGGATGGTAATAAACGTCTGCAGAGACGGCGCCGTAGATTATAGGTACACGCGCCGCTGTTTATAGGGCCGCTACACCAGGTCTGCAACATTTTTTGCAAACATTAAAAAAAAACACCAGATTATATAGATGTGACGGCTCCGCTCCTCACAGATCCCATATATGTCACCAGTTTACAAGTTTACAATGTGTGTCTCATAGAGATTAACCCCTTAACACCGCATAGTATATGTACATCATGGTGGCGGTAAGGGAGCATGGAGCAGGCGGAGATACCTTTCGATCCTACACTCTTAACCACCTAGATGCCATGGTCAATATCAGGGGTATATAAAGTCTTAAGGGGGAAATAATTCTGTCACAATATTACTACATATTATCACCATATTGTTAATAAATAAAAGAAAATTATACACAAACCGATGTCCCCCATAGAGTGGTAGATACCAGTTTCCACAGTAGATAGGCCCTTGTAGGTAGTTTCCCCCTGTAGATAGGCCCCCAGTAGTTTCCCCCTGTAGATAGGCCCCCAGTAGTTTCCCCCTGTAGATAGGCCCCCAGTAGTTTCCCCCTGTAGATAGGCCCCCAGTAGTTTCTCCCTGTAGATAGGCCCCCAGTAGTTTCTCCCTGTAGATAGGCCCCCAGTAGTTTCCCCCTGTAGATAGGCCCCCAGTAGTTTCTCCCTATAGATAGGCCCCCAGTAGTTTCCCCCTGTAGATAGGCCCCCAGTAGTTTCCCCCTGTAGATAGGCTTCCAGTAGTTTCCCCCTGTAGATAGGCCCCCAGTAGTTTCCCCCTGTAGATAGGCCCCCAGTAGTTTCCCCCTGTAGATAGGCCCCCAGTAGTTTCTCCCTGTAGATAGGCCCCCAGTAGTTTCTCCCTGTAGATAGGCCCCCAGTAGTTTCCCCCTGTAGATAGGCCCCCAGTAGTTTCTCCCTGTAGATAGGCCCCCAGTAGTTTCTCCCTGTAGATAGGCCACCAGTAGTTTCCCACTGTAGATAGGCCCCCAGTAGTTTCTCCCTGTAGATAGGCCCCCAGTAGTTTCCCCCTGTAGATAGGCCCCCAGTAGTTTCCCCCTGTAGATAGGCCCCCAGTAGTTTTCCCCTGTAGATAGGCCCCCGGTAGTTTCCCCCTGTAGATAGGCCCCCGGTAGTTTCCCCCTGTAGATAGGCCCCCGGTAGTTTCTCCCTGTAGATAGGCCCCCGGTAGTTTCTCCCTGTAGATAGGCCCCCGGTAGATTCCTCCTGTAGATAGGCCCTCGGTAGTTTCCCCCTGTACATAGGCCCCCGGTAGTTTCTCCCTGTAGATAGGCCCCCGGTAGTTTCTCCCTGTAGATAGGCCCCCAGTAGTTTCCCCCTGTAGATACGCCCCCAGTAGTTTCTCCCTGTAGATAGGCCCCCAGTAGTTTCTCCCTGTAGTTAGGCCCCCAGTAGTTTCCCCCTGTAGATAGGCTCCCAGTAGTTTCCCCCTGTAGATAGGCCCCAGTAGTTTCTCCCTGTAGATAAGCCCTTAGTAGTTTCCCCCCTGTAGATAGGCCCCCAGTAGTTTCTCCCTGTAGATAGGACCCGAGTAGTTTCACCCTGTAGATAGGCACCCAGTAGTTTCCCTCTGTAGATAGGCCCCCAGTAGTTTCTCCCTGTAGATAAGCTTCCAGTAGTTTCTTCCTGTAGATAAGCTTCCAGTAGTTTCCTCCTGTAGATAGGCCCCCAGTAGTTTCTCCCTTTAGATAGGCCCCCAGTAGTTTCTTCCTGTAGATAGGACCCGAGTAGTTTCACCCTGTAGATAGGCCCCCAGTAGTTTCCCTCTGTAGATAGGCCCCCAGTAGTTTCTCCCTATAGATAAGCTTCCAGTAGTTTCTTCCTGTAGATAAGCTTCCAGTAGTTTCTTCCTGTAGATAGGCCCCCAGTAGTTTCTCCCTGTAGATAGGCCTCCAGTAGTTTCTTCCTGTAGATAGGCCCCCAGTAGTTTCTTCCTGTAGATAAGCCCCCAGTAGTTTCCCCCTGTAGATAAGCCCCCAGTAGTTTCCCCCTGTAGATAGGCCCCAGTAGTTTCTTCCTGTAGATAGGCCCCCAGTAGTTTCCCCCTGTAGATAGCCCCCAGTAGTTTCTCTCTGTAGATAGGCTTCCAGTAGTTTCCCCCTGTAGATAGGCCCCCAGTAGTTTCCGCCTGTAGATAGGCCCCCAGTAGTTTCCCCCTGTAGATAGGCTTCCAGTAGTTTCTTCCTGTATATACGCCCCCAGTAGTTTCCCCCTGTAGATACGCCCCCAGTAGTTTCTCCCTGTAGATAAACCCCCAGTAGTTTCTCCCTGTAGATAGGCTTCCAGTAGTTTCTTCCTGTATATACGCCCCCAGTAGTTTCCCCCTGTAGATACGCCCCCAGTAGTTTCCCCCTGTAGATAGGCTTCCAGTAGTTTCCCCCTGTAGATAGGCCCCCAGTAGTTTCTCCCTGTAGATAAACCCCCAGTAGTTTCTCCCTGTAGATAGCCCCATAGGTAGTTTCCCCCTGAAAAGAGGCACACAGTTGGTGGTTTTTCACTGTATTTAGGCCTCCAGAAGGTGGTATTCCCCTATAGATTGGCCCCAGTTAGGGTTGCCACCTGGCACAACCGGTATTTTGGCGACCCTGCCGGTATTTTCATAATAAAAATACTGGCCAATGGTATTTATTCAACCAATCCTCCAACTCCCAGAATATTGCACACCTACTATACCAGTGTTTCCCAACCAGAGTGCCTCCAGCTGTTGCAAAACTACAACTCCCAGCATGTCCGGACAGCCAACGGCTGTCCGAGCATGCTGGGAGTTGTAGTTTTGCAACAGTTGGAGGTTCCCCTGTTTAAGAAACACTGACCTTTACTATATACTACTGTGGTAAGCTTGTGGGGGTATAGGGTATATGAGGTGTAGCTGTGCAGTGATGAAAGGGTGCTGGTCTAACCCTTAACTGTCGGGACGCCAGGGTGAGGGCTCCTCAATATATACTTGTCCTATCGCCACCCGTCCCAAGAACGATAGGGAGGAATAAATGATTGTCCACAACTGGAGATTCAGAAAACTGTAGAAAACTTTACTGCAGATTTTATGCAGAGGTAAAACAGGAACAGTCTTTACATATGTACAGTCTATGAGGATCCTGACAGTTGGTTGGGACCTTGTGAGTATAAGCTCTGGAGATTGATTTACGCTGTTCCGCTGGATTTAGGGTATTGGTTTTAGGTCCAGCAGTCACACAAGCTTTAGCGGGTATTTGATGTAGTAACTCACGGTTAGTAAGTTGCGGGATTGCTAGGCTTCAGGCCTGGTTTTGTCTTGTAAGTCCCATGGATCTCCTCTCTTTGCTAGTCTGGAACCCAAGAGAGCTAGGACTGACTGGCAGCTCCCTTATATGGGCAGGGGCTGGCCTTGAGCTTATTGGTTCATCCCAACTGTCAGTCCTTTACACAATGGATTATGGTAGAACATGTGACTACCCACGTGACCTGGAAGGTCCTTTAGACACTATCACAGTAGAAACATTAATCATGTGACCTAAGGTCCTGCAGACACTATATAAATCAATACATTACACTAATTATATACATGTAACACATAAAACTAAAAAGAACGAAGAGGTGACTAGGGGTTATCTCAGCAAGCGGACCCCAACGGTACCAAGGAACTCTGACTTTGGGGACCCAGCACACAAGGTACAGTATGAAATACAGTACCGGGACGCCACACCACTATATGGTCCAACATGCTGGGAGTTATAGTTTTCGTTTGGGGGCAGCTGCTAAGCTACAGGCTGTATCAGGGCATGCTGGGAGTTGTACTTAGTAACTAACTGCAACTCCTGAATCTAATTTAAAAAAAATGTGATCAGAAATGCAAAAAATTAGTCCTGCATATACCTATGGGAAAGGGAGGGAAAGTGGAGGGGGGAGGTGCTCTGCATATACCTATTGGAAAGGGAGGGAGGGGGGGTGCTCTGCATATACCTATGGGAAAGGGAGGGAGAGGGTGGGGGTGCTCTGCATATACCTATGGGAAAGGGAGGGAGAGGGGGGTGCTCTGCATATACCTATGGGAAAGGGAGGGAGAGGGGGGTGCTCTGCATATATCTATGGGAAAGGTAGGGAGAGGGGGGTGCTCTGCATATACCTATGGGAAAGGGAGGGAGAGGGGGGGTGCTCTGCATATACCTATTGGAAAGGGATGGAGAGGGGGGGTGCTCTGCATATACCTATGGGAAAGGGAGGGAGAGGGGGGGTGCTCTGCATATACCTATGGGAAAGGGAGGGAGAGGGGGTGCTCTGCATATACCTATGGGAAAGGGAGGAAGAGGGGGGGTGCTCTGCATATACCTATGGGAAAGGGAGGGAGAGGGGGGTGCTCTGCATATACCTATGGGAAAGGGAGGGGGGCTATGGGAAAGGGAGGGAGAGGGGGGGTGCTCTGCATATACCTATGGGAAAGGGAGGGAGAGGGGGGGTGCTCTGCATATACCTATGGGAAAGGGAGGGAGGGGGGGTGCTCTGCATATACCTATGGGAAAGGGAGGGAGAGGGGGGGGTGCTCTGCATATACCTATGGGAAAGGGTGGGAGAGGGGGTGCTCTGCATATACCTATGGGAAAGGGAGGGAGAGGGGGGGGTGCTCTGCATGTACCAATGGGAAATTGAGGGAGAGGGGGGTGCTCTGCATATACCTATGGGAAAGGGAGGGAGAGGGGGGTGCTCTGCATATACCTATGGGAAAGGGAGGGAGAGGGAGGCTGTAGCCCTGCATATACCTATGGGGAAGAGGGGGGGGGAGTTGCTCTGCATATACCTATGGGAAAGAGGGTGGGGTGTAGCTCTGCATATACCTATGGGGAAGAGGGGGGGTGTAGCTCTGCATATACCTATGGGGAAGGGGGGGTGTAGCTCTGCATATACCTATGGGGAAGGGGGGGTGTAGCTCCGCATATACATATCAGAAAGAGGGGGGGGGTGTAGCTCTGTATATACCTATGGGAAAGAGGGGGGGGTAGCTCTGCATATACCTATGGGAAAGAGGGGGGGTAACCCTGTATATACCTATGGGAAAGATGGGGGTTGTAGCTCTGCACATACCTATGGGAAAGAGGGGGGGAGTGTAACTCTGCATATACATATGGGAAAGAGGGGGGGTAGCTCTGCATATACCTATGGGAAAGAGGGGGTGGGGGTGTAGCTCTGCATATACCTATGGGAAAGGGGGGGTGTAACTCTGCATATACCTATGGGAAAGAGGGGGGTGTAACTCTGCATATACCTATGGGAAGGAGGGGGTTACCTGGCTACCTACCTACCTGCCATTTTACTGTGTGAGGAGGGGAGGGCACTGAAAAAATGCAGAGTCTGACATGTTTTTCCTGTAGATGTTAAGAGATCCACATGGCGATCTTATCCGGACAGAGAAGAAAAGGAAAGAGGACGCCGCTGATCAGAAAAGACGTAATTGTGAGTCCCAAAATGTAACTGTAATCACTTATATGGTATACACATCCTGTGCACAGCTGATATCTACCACCATATGGTCCTGTATATAATCACTTATATTGTATACAGATCCTTTATAGTATACTGGTCTGTGTATAGTGGTTTTATTCAGTACATTATGGCGGTATTATCCAGTTATTGTGTGGTGGTAAATATTTACTCCTTGTATACCAGTATTATTGGTCATGGAAATTTACCTACGTTAAAGTGTTTCTTACATATATAAATTTTAGTTTATTGTGTGTGGGAATTGGGTGGAATAGGGGCGTGGCCGAAGATTGACAGGATGCAGAGCCTAGCAGGGGCCCTTGCCTTTTTTTTGGTCCGGGGGCCCCGAGTGTTGTCAGTCCGCCCCTGGGGGGGGAGGGGAGGGAGGGGGTGTAATTAAGGGGGGGGGGTGCGTGTGTGTGTGCGGGGGGGGGGGGGGGTGCGTGTGTGTGTGCGGGGGGGGGGGGGGTTGTGCAAACAAAGGGTCCGCCCCGGGTGCCAAATGCTCTAGGTACACCCCTGACCCACACCACCATCCAAAATCCAAAACCCTACAAATCGTGCATGTTTATTAGGGTTTTTGATTTAAAAAAAAAAAGAGAGAATTCTGTGGGGAAAATGTCTGACCACAAAAAATGATGGTCTGAATATAACCCTACAGAATCACACGACCCGATTCCTTCACTTTTGGCCCTTGGGAATTTTGGTTGTTTTGACTGTTTTAAGTAGTTATGTTGTAGTTTTACAAGAAGTTCTCCAACCAGGGTGCCTCCAGCTGTTGCAAAACCACAACTTCCACCATGTCCGGTCAGCCGAAGGCTGTCCTGGCATACTGGGAGTAGTAGTTTTGCAATAGCTGGAAGCATCCTGGTTGGGAAACACTGCTATGGAGTGCTGGGAGTTGTAGTTTTGCAACATGTTTCCCAACCAGGGAGCCTCCAGCTGTTGCAAAACTGCAACTCCCAGGATGCCTTCGGCTGTCCGGGCATGCTGGGAGTTGTAGTTTTTGCAACAGCTGGAGGCACCCTGGTTGTGAAACACTGTTCTAAGTGATTTTGTTTGGTATTTTGTTCACTTGTTGAAATGTGTTTGGAAAGCAATTTAGAATTTGGATTTTTTTTTCTGTGCGTGCCAAATCCACACAAACCAAAGAATAGTAAATAAATAGAGAGGAAAAAAAAACAAACACATGGATAAATAAAACCTACAAAACAAAAAATACAACCCTACACCCTTAGTAAATGAGGGGCAATGTGTCCGAATTCTTGTAGCTGATGTGGTCAGCATGTGGGGTTAATGGCGGCTTTCCTAGTTAGACGCCCCCCCATGTACCGGGACATTTGGCGCAGGCCGCGCTCTTGTTTACATGCAGTTTTGGCGGTGATGCTCTTTTGAGCTCTTTTACCCGCACCGCACGATCAATGTGGAAATCTGATTTTACGCCGTTGTATTGAAAATAGTGGCTGTAAAGCAGAAAAAATCTCAGTCACCATTCTGCCGAGCTCAGCAGACGGAATCAGGCGCGCAGCGACAAACTGCATCTTATGTGGAGCAGAGACGTCGTGGGGACCGGAGCGGTGAATGAGAAATTTCATACAGACACGATGTTCAGTCTCCCCCATAGAGCTTCACTGTGCAGAGGGTTTGGTACAGTGTGATTTTCAAAGAGGAAAAGTGTAATTTCAATGGAAATACTGAAATCCCACTGTCCACTCAGGAAGAACACTGATTGACAATCAATTTCACATGGAACAGACAACACGTGGAAATTATCGGCAATTAGCAAGACACCCCCAATAAAGGAGTGGTTCTGCAGATGGTGACCACAGACCACTTCTCAGTTCCTATGCTTCCTGGCTGATGTTTTGGTCACTTTTGAATGCTGGCGGTGCTTTCACTCTAGTGGTAGCATGAGACGGAGTCTACAACCCACACAAGTGGCTCAGGTAGTGCAGCTCATCCAGGATGGCACATCAATGCGAGCTGTGGCAAGAAGGTTTGCTGTGTCTGTCAGCGTAGTGTCCAGAGCATGGAGGCGCTACCAGGAGACAGGCCAGTACATCAGGAGACGTGGAGGAGGTCGTAGGAGGGCAACAACCCAGCCGCAGGACTGCTACCTCCGCCTTTGTGCAAGGAGGAGCAGGAGGAGCACTGCCAGAGCCCTGCAAAATGACCTCCAGCAGGCCACAAATGTGCATGTGTCCACTCAAACGGTCAGAAACAGACTCCATGAGGGTGGTATGAGGGCCAGACGTCCACAGGTGGGGGTTGTGCTTACAGCCCAACACCGTGCAGGATGTTTGGCATTTGCCAGAGAACACCAAGATTGGCAAATTCGCGTGACAGAGTCTGGAGACGCCATGGAGAACATTCTGCTGCCTGCAACATCCTCCAGCATGACCGGTTTGGCGGTGGGTCATTAATGGGGTGGGGTGGCATTTCTTTGGGGGGCGCACAGCCCTCCATGTGCTTGCCAGAGGTAGCCTGACTGCCATTAGGTACCGAGATGAGATCCTCAGACCCCTTGTGAGACCATATGCTGGTGTGGTTGGCCCTGGGTACCTTCTAATGCAAGACAATGCTAGACCTCATGTGGCTGGAGTGTGTCAGCAGTTCCTACAAGAGGAAGGCATTGATGCTATGGACTCGCCTGCCCGTTCCCCTGAATCCGATTGACCACATCTAAACCTGTGGTAGCCCTTGGGGGGGGGGTGTATGGTAGTGGGGGTGTATAGTTTGTGATGCCAGACTGAGGGCTAGTATGCTGAGGTAATTCTCCGGCCTATCGCCGCCCTTCCCTGTAACGATAGGTGCATGCATAAAATGACTGAAGGTCCACAAGGTAGTTGAACTTGAACTTGGATGACTTTACTTAAATGCTTGCGGTACATCCAATGAACAGTAACAGTCTCAGGAATGCAGTCACTATATAGTTCAGTGACTCACAGTTGTTGCAGACCTTGACTTCTGATATAGTTTGTGAATTTAGGGTAATTTGCGAAGATCCGTCCAGATTTAGGGGATAGATAAGGTCCGGTGATCTAGCAGAGTGCTTAGGGATCGATACACTCACGATTCTGAATAGATCAGCCGTTGCCGCAAGGCTCGAGCCTAACTCACTGCGGAAGACAGCTGCGCAGATCCTGCTCGTTTGACAGCCCGGGAACAAGAGAGAGAGTAATGGCCGCCGCTCCCTTATATGGGCAGGGGCAGGGCCGCTGTTTACTGGTCCAAGCAGCTGTCACTCACAGTCACAGGGAGTGATGGGTGAAATACATCACAGGGACCTCCAAAGGTCCTTAAGCACAAAAACCATAGAGTTTACCTGATCATGTGACCCGCATGTCCTGCTACACTCTGTACAGGTAATTAACCATTTATATAAATTTTTACAATTATATCTATTTAAATCCTAAATAACTGCTAGATAAGTAATACCTAGATGAGAGGTGACAAGGGGTGGACTAGATAAGAAGGACCCCGACATCCTAGGGACTCTGGGTATGGGGTCTACTACACAGGTACCATATAGGATGCGGTACCGGGACACCACAAACCCCCTTACTTAAGATAAGTCGACCTCGACTCCTGTCCCCTAAGGCAGAGGGACTAGGACTAAACCAAGATGATACCTGTTAATTCTGCTATACATTCTAAGTAAACATTGAACACATTTACATTCTCTGATATCCTTATTAGTATCTGGACTAGACAATAGAAATCTATCTAGAAATTGGTGCTATCTAGACATGAAGGCTATCTAGACATTAAGGCTATCTAGACATTAATGAAGCTATCTAACCCTTAGTTTCTAGCTTCTTAAACATTTTATTAAACTTAGTATACAATTAGGCAGCTAACTGACATCTAGTTACTAGCTCCTAAGATATTTTTATTAGCTCTCTACACATTTTACGAGACTAACTAGACATTAGTACAGCTGTATTTACCTTTAGCATCAAGCTGACTAGACATTTTTATTATCTCACACATTTTTATTCTTTTGCCACTATAAGTTACCTGTTAGTACACATAAGGTATACTGGCTAGCCGGAAGCTAGGTCACAGTAAGATTGGCTGCTAGGGTCTATCGGCTACACGCTACTTACTCCTAGAGCACTTCACATAACCTACCTAGGTTACTTTAAGAATTACGTGTTTAATTCTATATTTGCAAGAGCACCTACTGGCCAGGTAGAACGTCTCACACACGCAAAGAGGGAGAAGAAGAAGTGTACTTAACAGTGGCAGGAATTGAATTTCAATAGGTTACAATCCCTAAGTGTTACTTAAATGTGGGGAATATTTTGTTTTGGTGTATGTACTAGAAATTGAGGTAGTAAGTGAGTAGTTTAAAATACTATGTGTGCAAGTACTATTTTAAGGACAATCTTCCCTATAATTTTTGTTGAGACAGGTGCTAGCGATGGGCGACAGCAATAATACTACCCTCAGAGGACCCCGAGTGTCACCTATTTAGCAACTACTAAACACCTTTAGAACTTTTTGTACATTTGTATGTACAAGAATCATTTACGTTTCTAGTGTTGAGTGTACACGTGCAACACACTGACATTTTTCCGTGTACAACTCTGACTCACTTTTTATGTACATAGACATTAGACTATTTTTCTATGTACAAACCTTACTTATTCTTTTATGTACACAGACACGAGGATATCTTCCTGTGTACAAGAACCATATACATTTTTACTACACATTTATCAATACTCCAACATGGTTCTGGCGCATTCACCTGATAAGTGCAACCTTTAGCATAAGAGTTCTTATGAAGCTGCTGGTATATACATAAAACAGACGTGTAAGGATCAGCAGTCCACCTACACTAGGAGTCCAATTAAAGGGAAATATACAAAGTGGCTTGTAAAGATCAGCAGTCCACCTACTGTCACGATGCCGGCTGGCAGGAGGTGGATCCTCTGTGCCAGAGAGGGATTTGGCGTGGACCGTGCTAGTGGACCGGTTCTAAGTCACTACTGGTTTTCACCAGAGCCCGCCGCAAAGCGGGATGGTCTTGCAGCGGCGGTAGTGACCAGGTCGTATCCACTAGCAACGGCTCAACCTCTCTGACTGCTGAAGATAGGCGCGGTACAAAGGAGTAGACAGAAGCAAGGTCGGACGTAGCAGAAGGTCGGGGCAGGCAGCAAGGATCGTAGTCAGGGGCAACGGCAGGAGGTCAGGAACACGGGCTAGGAACAAACAAGGGAACGCTTTCACTAGGCACAAGGGCAACAAGATCCGGCAAGGGAGTGCAGGGGAAGTGAGGTATAAGTAGGGAGTGCACAGGTGGAAACTAATTAAGCTAATTGGGAAGATTGGGCCAGGCACCAACATTGGTGCACTGGCCCTTTAAATTGCAGAGACCCGGCGCGCGCGCGCCCTAGGGAGCGGGGCCGCGCGCGCCGGGACAGGACCGACGGAGAGCGAGTCAGGTACGGGGACCGGGGTGCGCATCGCGAGCGGGCGCCACCCGCATCGCGAATCGCATCCCGGCTGGAGGAGGTACCGCAGCGCACCCGGTCAGTGGATCTGACCGGGGCGCTGCAGCAACGAGGATGAGGCGAGCGCTCCGGGGAGGAACGGGGACCCGGAGCGCTCGGCGTAACAGTACCCCCCCCCCTTGGGTCTCCCCCTCTTCTTTGGGCCAAAGAACCTGAGGAAAAAAAACTCAATTTTTCCGTGATGAGGTCCGATGCACCTTAGGAGGGGTTCTGTGCGGAAACGCACGAGACAGTCCAATCTTTCATTGTTAACACAATAGATGTAGAGGGGTCTGGCGAGACTGGTCACAGGGACGTAGAACCTGTTGATAAGAGAGGCCAAAAAATTTTTTCCTGCAGATCCGGAATCCAAGAAGACCATAGTAGAGAAGGAGAAGGTAGAGGCAGATATCCGCACAGGCACAGTAAGGCGTGGAGAAGCAGAGTTGACATCAAGAACTGTGTCACCTTTGTGCGGAGTCAGCGTACGTCTTTCCAGGCGGGGAGGACGGATAGGACAATCCTTCAGGAAGTGTTCGGTACCGGCATAGTACAGGCAAAGATTCTCCATGCGGCGTCGTGTCCTCTCTTGAGGTGTCAAGCGAGACCGGTCAACTTGCATAGCCTCCGCGGCGGGAAGCACAGGAACGGATTGCAGAGGACCAGAGGAGAGAGGAGCCGGGGAGAAAAAACGCCTCGTGCGAACAAAGTCCATATCCAGGCGGAGCTCCAGACGCCATCCGGAAGAACGCATGTCAATGCGAGTGGCAAGATGAATGAGTTCATGTAGGTCAGCAGGAGTCTCTCGTGCGGCCAGAACATCTTTAATGTTGCTGGATAGGCCTTTTTTAAAGGTCGCGCAGAGAACCTCACTATTCCAGGACAACTCGGAAGCAAGAGTACGGAACTGAATGGCGTACTCGCCAACGGAAGAAACACCCTGGGCCAGGTTCAGCAGGGCAGTCTCGGCAGAAGAAGCTCGGGAAGGCTCCTCGAAGACACCACGGACCTCAGCGAAGAAGGACTGGACTGTGGCTGTGGCAGGATCATTGCGGTCCCCATCAAATTTGTCCGGCAGGGACAAGCAGGGTTTAGGAGCGGCCGGTTGCTGCGGAGGAGTTGCAGGAGCCGGCGGAGGAGATGGTTGTTGCAGCTGCTGTGTCTGTGACGGAAGTTGCTGTATCTGCGGCAGCAGCTGCTGTATCTGTGACTGAAGTTGCAGTGTCACGGTGGTCAAGTATGCCAGCTGGTGATTTCGTTGGGCAATCTGTTGGACTAGCTGGGTGATCTGTCGGGCTTGCTGGGCGACCACGGTGGTGAGGTCGGCGACAACTGGCAGAGGAACTTCAGCGGGATCCATGGCCGGATCTACTGTCACGATGCCGGCTGGCAGGAGGTGGATCCTCTGTGCCAGAGAGGGATTTGGCGTGGACCGTGCTAGTGGACCGGTTCTAAGTCACTACTGGTTTTCACCAGAGCCCGCCGCAAAGCGGGATGGTCTTGCAGCGGCGGTAGTGACCAGGTCGTATCCACTAGCAACGGCTCAACCTCTCTGACTGCTGAAGATAGGCGCGGTACAAAGGAGTAGACAGAAGCAAGGTCGGACGTAGCAGAAGGTCGGGGCAGGCAGCAAGGATCGTAGTCAGGGGCAACGGCAGGAGGTCAGGAACACGGGCTAGGAACAAACAAGGGAACGCTTTCACTAGGCACAAGGGCAACAAGATCCGGCAAGGGAGTGCAGGGGAAGTGAGGTATAAGTAGGGAGTGCACAGGTGGAAACTAATTAAGCTAATTGGGAAGATTGGGCCAGGCACCAACATTGGTGCACTGGCCCTTTAAATTGCAGAGACCCGGCGCGCGCGCGCCCTAGGGAGCGGGGCCGCGCGCGCCGGGACAGGACCGACGGAGAGCGAGTCAGGTACGGGGACCGGGGTGCGCATCGCGAGCGGGCGCCACCCGCATCGCGAATCGCATCCCGGCTGGAGGAGGTACCGCAGCGCACCCGGTCAGTGGATCTGACCGGGGCGCTGCAGCAACGAGGATGAGGCGAGCGCTCCGGGGAGGAACGGGGACCCGGAGCGCTCGGCGTAACACCTACACTAAGAGTTCAATTAAAGGGAAAGGGAAACACGGCCTTAACCACAACTCAGCTGGGTACAGTCCTTAATGAATCTCCTACAGGCTAGGAGTCTCTTGACTTAATAGTCAGGCACAAGCTCAGTGGTTGCGTTGCTTAACTTTGAACTGGAACAATCTTAGCACAGTCCTTCTAGGCACAATGCTTGAACTTGGTTGCTGCAAAACAAAAGTGGTTAACACAAGAAACAATAGGACATTACTTTAGAGTCTCTTTAGAAAATATTCTTCTTTACTCTTCTAGTGCCTCTCTGGGTTCTTCTGTATCTGCCAACATCAGAGTCTGCAGCGCCATACCTGAGGGTTTTTTCCTGCTCTACTTCTAATATTGACTCCCAGGACGACTTGTTTCCTCCTGCAACCCATCGGCATAGCAGCGACTCGTACTACAGTACCCAGATTATATCGTGGGTGATATGCTTTTTTGCATAGATCTCAAGGTGAGCGGCCATCTATAAGCCCCGTGGGGTTCCCCCCCCCCACCCACCACCCGATCTATTGAGGGTAAATACACGAGGCGCCGTCCGTCGGTCCTTTCTTTTCTTTTCTCTACAGAACATCAGGGGCAGGATTGGATTTGACATAGCTTTGTCACACCACATTGGTGAGGATGGAGTTGTGGAAGGCAGCATTAACAGGGGACACAAGCTTTCTAGCCGGGATCAAAGTGGGGCAATAGGGCTTGAGTACCATCTCCAAACTAGGATGGAACCATGACTCTTTCGTTGGTACCCTGGAAGCAGGCAAACTCTCCTTGCTCCGATAGGGCCTAGGTACGTGGGTTGGTACCTCTGGAACAGACAAACTCTCATTGCTCCGAGAGAGTCTAGGTACGGGCTTTGGTACCCGCAATTTAGGCTTACTTTCCTGAACTTGAGCAGGACTTGACTCTCAACGGTATGCAGAAGATGAAGAACCCGACTCTTTGCTGTACATAGAAGATGATGAACTTGACTCTTTGCTGTACATAGAAGATGATGAACTTGACTCTTGAAGCTCCTCCTCCTTGGGTACGCTGGTGGTGGCTTTAGGAGCAGACCTCGTCGGCCTCAAGTTGAAGGGATCGGAATCCCAATCAGTTGACGGAAAATATTTGAAGGGAAGCTGTGTTGGGGCTGTTGGTCTGGTGACCACTGCAGCCCATTCTCCAGGAAGGCTCTGGACGGGGGTGTACTTCACAATTTCACCCACCTCCAAGGTGTAGAACTTCTTATGAAGATATGGCCATTGCACTGCTCGCCGGTTTACAAGGTTGGTCTGCCCAGTGTGGCAGTCAAGGAGTGTCCCATAACCTCTGACCTTGTCGAACTTGGCCACAGTTGCTCCTCTTCTTTCTAATGGCTCTTCCCCTTCTCGGGGGTGATCCCATTTGCATATGTACAATGCCTCCATTTCTTTGGTGTTTTCTTGCCACCGTACTTTCTCTTCATGGGGCAAATGCACGTGCTTTGGGCATAGAGTTCTTTGTGTCGGGCCTTTAACTTTTCCATCAATTCGGCCAGCTCAGCTTCTTGATGGGTCCTTTCTTTTTCTGCAGTTGGGATTGGTGGGAGTGGCTTCCCAGGTAATGGTTGAAGTACTCGATCAGCTCCAGCTCATCTCTGAACACCCATTGCGGCAATTTTGGTGAGCACGGTCGTGCACTTGGCAAGCTTGATCGAGGTATGAGCTCAGGGCTGGAGGAGAAAGAATAGGCCGCATTGGTGCCCCGTTTTTCCTCTTGACAAAGCTGCGGAAGCAGCGAAACATGTTGAGGGGGGCCGAGGTTTAGTGTTTTAACACAGTGACATATCTACCAAGCATCAGCCCAGCAACTGCAGTGCATGAGGCATTCTATTGTGTGACCAGTATGGTACAATGATATACTGGGAGTAGATATGCACTGAGATTTTAAATCACTTTAGATGTGCCAGCAACAATAAAGCACTATTTTATTGGGTATATGGGAAAAAGGGTTTTGTTGGATCACCAAGGTGATCTATAGGTGAATAAATTAAGTAACCCACCATATACTGGTCTATTTGGGAGATTGAGCACATCTGGGACGTCTCGCTCTATCCACCACAGACTGTCCAGGAGTTGGCGGATGCTTTAGTCCAGGTCTGGGAGGACATCCCTTATGAGACCATCCTCCACCTAATCAGGAGCATGCCCAGGCGTTGTAGGGAGGTCATACGGGCACATGGAGGCCACACACACTACTGAGCCTCATTGTGACTTGCTTTAAGGACATTACATAAAGTTGGATCCGCCTGTAGTGGGGTTTTCCTCTGTGATTTTGAGTGTGACTCCATATCCAGACCTCCATGGGTTGATACATTTGATTTCCATTGATAATTTTTGTGTGATTTTGTTGTCAGCGCATTCAACTATGTAAAGACAAAAGTATTTCATACTGTTACGCCGAGCGCTCCGGGTCCCCGCTCCTCCCCGGAGCGCTCGCTACACTCTCTCCGCTGCAGCGCTCCGGTCAGATCCACTGACCCGGGGCGCTGCGATTCTGCTGCCAGCCGGGATGCGATTCACGATGCGGGTAGCGCCCGCTCGCGATGCGCACCCCGGCTCCCGTACCTGACTCGCTCTCCCTCGGTCCTGTCCCGGCGCGCGCGGCCCCGCTCCCTAGGGCGCGCGCGCGCCGGGTCTTTGCGATTTAAAGGGCCACTGCGCCGCTGATTGGCGCAGTGATTCCAATTAGTGTCTTCACCTGTGCACTTCCCTATATCACCTCACTTCCCCTGCACTTCCCTGCCGGATCTTGTTGCCATTGTGCCAGTGAAAGCGTTCCTTGTATGTTCCTAGCCTGTGTTCCAGACCTCCTGCCGTTGCCCCTGACTACGATCCTTGCTGCCTGCCCCGACCTTCTGCTACGTCCGACCTTGCTTCTGTCTACTCCCTTGTACCGCGCCTATCTTCAGCAGCCAGAGAGGTTGAGCCGTTGCTAGTGGATACGACCTGGTCACTACCGCCGCAGCAAGACCATCCCGCTTTGCGGCGGGCTCTGGTGAAAACCAGTAGTGACTTAGAACCGATCCACTAGCACGGTCCACGCCAATCCCTCTCTGGCACAGAGGATCCACTACCTGCCAGCCGGCATCGTGACAGTAGATCCGGCCATGGATCCCGCTGAAGTTCCTCTGCCAGTTGTCGCTGACCTCACCACGGTGGTCGCCCAGCAGTCACAACAGATAGCGCAACAAGGCCAACAGCTGTCTCAACTGACCGTTATGCTACAACAGTTACTACCACAGCTTCAGCAGTCATCTCCTCCGCCAGCTCCTGCACCTCCTCCGCAGCGAGTGGCCGCTCCTGGGCTACGCCTATCCTTGCCGGATAAATTTGATGGGGACTCTAAGTTTTGCCGTGGCTTTCTTTCCCAATGTTCCCTGCATCTGGAGATGATGTCGGACCTGTTTCCCACTGAAAGGTCTAAGGTGGCTTTCGTAGTCAGCCTTCTGTCCGGAAAAGCCCTGTCATGGGCCACACCGCTCTGGGACCGCAATGATCCTGTCACTGCCTCTGTACACTCCTTCTTCTCGGAAGTCCGAAGTGTCTTTGAGGAACCTGCCCGAGCCTCTTCTGCTGAGACTGCCCTGTTGAACCTGGTCCAGGGTAATTCTTCCGTTGGCGAGTATGCCGTACAATTCCGTACTCTTGCTTCAGAATTGTCCTGGAATAATGAGGCCCTCTGCGCGACCTTTAAAAAAGGCCTATCCAGCAACATTAAAGATGTTCTGGCCGCACGAGAAATTCCTGCTAATCTACATGAACTTATTCACCTAGCCACTCGCATTGACATGCGTTTTTCCGAAAGGCGTCAGGAGCTCCGCCAAGATATGGACTCTGTTCGCACGAGGCGTTTCTTCTCCTCGGCTCCTCTCTCCTCTGGTCCCCTGCAATCTGTTCCTGTGCCTCCCGCCGTGGAGGCTATGCAGGTCGACCGGTCTCGCCTGACACCTCAAGAGAGGACACGACGCCGCATGGAGAACCTCTGCCTGTACTGTGCTAGTACCGAACACTTCCTGAGGGATTGTCCTATCCGTCCTCCCCGCCTGGAAAGACGTCCGCTGACTCCGCACAAAGGAGAGACAGTCCTTGATGTCTACTCTGCTTCTCCACGTCTTACTGTGCCTGTGCGGATGTCTGCCTCTGCCTTCTCCTTCTCTACCGTGGCCTTCTTGGACTCTGGATCTGCAGGAAATTTTATTTTGGCCTCTCTCGTCAACAGGTTCAACATCCCAGTGACCAGTCTCGCCAGACCCCTTTACATCAATTGTGTAAACAATGAAAGATTGGACTGTACCATACGCTTCCGCACGGAGCCCCTTCTAATGAGCATCGGATCTCATCACGAGAGGATTGAACTTTTGGTCCTCCCCAATTGCACCTCGGAAATTCTCCTTGGACTTCCCTGGCTTCAACTTCATTCCCCAACCCTGGATTGGTCCACTGGGGAGATCAAGAGTTGGGGGCCCTCTTGTTCCAAGGACTGTCTAAGACCGGTTCCCAGTAACCCTTGCCGTGACTCTGTGGTTCCCTCAGTAACCGGTCTCCCTAAGGCCTATATGGACTTCGCGGATGTTTTCTGCAAAAAACAAGCTGAGACTCTACCTCCTCACAGGCCTTATGATTGCCCTATCGACCTCCTCCCGGGTACTACTCCACCCCGGGGCAGAATTTATCCTCTCTCTGCCCCAGAGACTCTTGCCATGTCTGAGTATGTCCAGGAAAATTTAAAAAAGGGCTTTATCCGTAAATCCTCCTCTCCTGCCGGAGCTGGATTTTTCTTTGTGTCCAAAAAAGATGGCTCCCTACGTCCTTGCATTGACTACCGCGGTCTTAATAAAATCACGGTTAAGAACCGCTACCCCCTACCCCTCATCTCTGAACTCTTTGATCGCCTCCAAGGTGCCCACATCTTTACTAAATTGGACTTAAGAGGCGCCTATAACCTCATCCGCATCAGAGAGGGGGACGAGTGGAAAACGGCGTTTAACACCAGAGATGGACACTTTGAGTATCTGGTCATGCCCTTTGGCCTGTGCAACGCCCCTGCTGTCTTCCAAGACTTTGTCAATGAAATTTTTCGTGATCTGTTATACTCCTGTGTTGTTGTATATCTGGACGATATCCTAATTTTTTCTGCCAATCTAGAAGAACACCGCCAGCATGTCCGTATGGTTCTTCAGAGACTTCGTGACAATCAACTCTATGCCAAAATTGAGAAATGTCTGTTTGAATGCCAATCTCTTCCTTTTCTAGGATATTTGGTCTCTGGCCAGGGACTACAAATGGATCCAGACAAACTCTCTGCCGTCTTAGATTGGCCACGCCCCTCCGGACTCCGTGCTATCCAACGCTTTTTGGGGTTCGCCAATTATTACAGGCAATTTATTCCACATTTTTCTACCGTTGTGGCTCCTATCGTGGCTTTAACCAAAAAAAATGCCGATCCCAAGTCGTGGCCTCCTCAAGCGGAAGACGCCTTTAAACGACTCAAGTCTGCCTTTTCTTCGGCTCCCGTGCTCTCCAGACCTGACCCTTCCAAACCCTTCCTATTGGAGGTTGATGCCTCCTCAGTGGGAGCTGGAGCTGTTCTTTTACAAAAAAATTCTTCCGGGCATGCTGTCACTTGTGGTTTTTTTTTCTAGGACCTTCTCTCCGGCGGAGAGGAACTACTCCATCGGGGATCGAGAGCTTCTAGCCATTAAATTAGCACTTGAGGAATGGAGGCATCTGCTGGAGGGATCAAGATTTCCAGTTATTATTTACACCGACCACAAGAACCTCTCCTACCTCCAGTCTGCCCAACGGCTGAATCCTCGCCAGGCCCGGTGGTCTCTGTTCTTTGCCCGATTTAATTTTGAGATTCACTTTCGTCCTGCCGATAAGAACATTAGGGCCGATGCTCTCTCTCGTTCCTCGGATGCCTCAGAAGTTGAACTCTCTCCGCAACACATCATTCCACCTGACTGCCTGATCTCCACTTCTCCAGCCTCCATCAGGCAAACTCCTCCAGGAAAGACCTTTGTTTCTCCACGCCAACGCCTCGGAATCCTCAAATGGGGTCACTCCTCCCATCTCGCTGGTCATGGGGGCATCAAGAAATCTGTGCAACTCATCTCCCGCTTCTATTGGTGGCCGACTCTGGAGACGGATGTTGTGGACTTTGTGCGAGCCTGCACTATCTGTGCCCGGGATAAGACTCCTCGCCAGAAGCCCGCTGGTTTTCTTCATCCCCTGCCTGTCCCCGAACAGCCTTGGTCTCTGATTGGTATGGATTTTATTACTGATTTACCCCCTTCCCGTGGCAACACTGTTATTTGGGTGGTCGTTGATCGATTCTCCAAAATGGCACATTTCATCCCTCTTCCTGGTCTTCCTTCAGCGCCTCAGTTGGCTAAACAATTTTTTGTACACATTTTTCGTCTTCACGGGTTGCCTACGCAGATCGTCTTGGATAGAGGCGTCCAATTTGTGTCTAAATTCTGGAGGGCTCTCTGTAAACAACTCAAGATTAAATTAAATTTTTCTTCTGCATATCATCCCCAGTCCAATGGACAAGTAGAAAGAATTAACCAAGTCTTGGGTGATTATTTGCGACATTTTGTTTCCTCCCGCCAGGATGACTGGGCAGATCTCCTTCCATGGGCCGAATTCTCGTATAACTTCAGAGTCTCTGAATCTTCCTCCAAATCCCCATTTTTCGTGGTGTACGGCCGTCACCCTCTTCCCCCCCTCCCTACCCCCTTGCCCTCTGGTCTGCCCGCTGTGGATGAAATTTCTCGTGACCTTTCCATTATATGGAGAGAGACCCAAAATTCTCTCTTACAGGCTTCTTCACGCATGAAGAGGTTCGCGGATAAGAAAAGAAGAGCTCCTCCCGTTTTTTCCCCTGGAGACAAGGTATGGCTCTCCGCTAAATATGTCCGCTTCCGTGTCCCTAGCTACAAGTTGGGACCACGCTATCTTGGTCCTTTCAAAATTTTGTGTCAAATTAATCCTGTCTCTTACAAACTTCTTCTTCCTCCTTCTCTTCGTATCCCTAATGCCTGTTACGCCTAGCGCTCCGGGTCCCCGCTCCTCCCCGGAGCGCTCACGGCATCTTTCTCCCTGCAGCGCCCCGGTCAGTCCCGCTGACCGGGAGCGCTGCACTGTCATGGCCGTTGGGGATGCGATTCGCACAGCGGGACGCGCCCGCTCGCGAATCGCATCCCAGGTCACTTACCCGTCCCGGTCCCCTGCTGTCATGTGCTGGCGCGCGCGGCTCCGCTCTCTAGGGCGCGCGCGCGCCAGCTCTCTGAGACTTAAAGGGCCAGTGCACCAATGATTGGTGCCTGGCCCAATTAGCTTAATTGGCTTCCACCTGGTCCCTGACTATATCTGACCTCCTCCCATGCACTCCCTTGCCGGATCTTGTTGCCTTGTGCCAGTGAAAGCGTTTAGTGTGTCCAAAGCCTGTGTACCTGAACTTCTGCTACCCATCCTGACTACGAACCTTGCCGCCTGCCCCCGACCTTCTGCTACGTCTGACCTTGCCTCTGCCTAGTCCTTCTGTCCCACGCCTTCTCAGCAGTCAGCGAGGTAGAGCCGTTGCTAGTGGATACGACCTGGTTGCTACTGCCGCAGCAAGACCATCCCGCTTTGCGGCGGGCTCTGGTGAATACCAGTAGCCTCTTAGAACCGGTCCACTAGCACGGTCCACGCCAATCCCTCGCTGACACAGAGGATCCACTACCTGGAAGCCGAATCGTGACAGTAGATCCGGCCATGGATCCCGCTGAGGTGCCGCTGCCAAGTCTCGCTGATCTTCCCACGGTGGTCGCTCAGCAATCGCAGCAGATTGCCCAACAAGGACAGCAGCTGTCGCAGTTGACCGCCATGTTACAGCAACTTCTGCCTCTGCTACAGCAGCAACCATCTCCTCCGCCAGCTCCTGCACCTCCTCCGCAGCGAGTGGCCGCTCCTAACCTCCGCTTGTCCCTGCCGGACAAATTTGATGGGGACTCCAGACTCTGCCGTGGATTTTTGTCTCAGTGTTCCCTGCATATGGAGATGTTGTCAGACTTGTTTCCTACAGAACGGTCTAAGGTGGCGTTCGTAGTAAGCCTTCTTTCAGGAAAGGCCTTGTCCTGGGCCACACCGCTCTGGGACCGCAATGATCCTGCCACAGCCACAGTCCAGTCCTTCTTCGCTGAAGTCCGAAGTGTCTTTGAGGAACCTGCCCGAGCCTCTTCTGCTGAGACTGCCTTGCTGAACCTGGTCCAGGGTAATTCTTCCGTTGGCGAGTACGCCATACAATTCCGTACTCTTGCTTCTGAACTATCCTGGAATAACGAGGCTCTCTGCGCGACCTTTAAAAAAGGCCTATCCAGTCGCATCAAGGATGTGCTGGCCGCACGAGAGATTCCTGCCAACCTCCAAGAACTCATCCATTTGGCTACCCGCATTGACATGCGTTTTTCTGAGCGACACCAAGAGCTCCGCCAGGAAAAAGACTTTGATCTCTGGGCACCTCTCCCACAGCATCCTTTGCAGTCTACGCCTGGGCCTCCCGCCGAGGAGGCCATGCAAGTGGATCGGTCTCGCCTGACCCAGGAAGAGAGGAATCGCCGTAGAGAAGAAAATCTCTGTCTGTACTGTGCCAGTACTGAGCATTTCTTGGTGGATTGCCCTATCCGTCCTCCACGCCTGGGAAACGCACGCACGCACCCAGCTCACGTGGGTGTGGCATCTTTTGGTTCTAAGTCTTCTTCTCCACGTCTCATGGTGCCCGTGCGGATTTCTCCTACAGCCAACTCCTCCATCTCGGCCGTGGCCTGCTTGGACTCTGGTGCCTCCGGGAATTTTATTTTGGAGTCCTTTGTTAATAAATTCAGCATCCCGGTGACCCGTCTCGTCAAGCCGCTCTACATTTCCGCGGTCAACGGAGCCAGATTGGACTGCACCGTGCGTTACCGCACAGAACCCCTCCTCATGTCTATTGGACCCCACCTCGAGAGGATTGAGCTATTCGTTCTCCCCGGCTGTACCTCTGAGGTCCTCCTCGGTCTGCCTTGGCTCCGGCTTCATTCCCCCACCATTGATTGGACCACCGGGGAGATCAGGAACTGGGACTCTGCCTGCCACAGGAAGTGCCTCTCCCCCCCTCCCAGTCCCGTCAGGCAAGCCTCGGTGCCTCCCCATGGCCCCCGTCCTGGTGTCACACTGCCCCGTGCCAGGCCTCGCCCTCTGCCCTCCCTCCCCATTCCCACTCCTGCTGTACTGCCTGCCGTTGAGGAAACCCTCCGTTCTTTCCCGGTGTCCTCATCCCAGGGGAGGCAGTTACCGGACAAAGAGAAGGGGAGACCTAAGGGGGGGGGTACTGTTACGCCTAGCGCTCCGGGTCCCCGCTCCTCCCCGGAGCGCTCACGGCATCTTTCTCCCTGCAGCGCCCCGGTCAGTCCCGCTGACCGGGAGCGCTGCACTGTCATGGCCGTTGGGGATGCGATTCGCACAGCGGGACGCGCCCGCTCGCGAATCGCATCCCAGGTCACTTACCCGTCCCGGTCCCCTGCTGTCATGTGCTGGCGCGCGCGGCTCCGCTCTCTAGGGCGCGCGCGCGCCAGCTCTCTGAGACTTAAAGGGCCAGTGCACCAATGATTGGTGCCTGGCCCAATTAGCTTAATTGGCTTCCACCTGGTCCCTGACTATATCTGACCTCCTCCCATGCACTCCCTTGCCGGATCTTGTTGCCTTGTGCCAGTGAAAGCGTTTAGTGTGTCCAAAGCCTGTGTACCTGAACTTCTGCTACCCATCCTGACTACGAACCTTGCCGCCTGCCCCCGACCTTCTGCTACGTCTGACCTTGCCTCTGCCTAGTCCTTCTGTCCCACGCCTTCTCAGCAGTCAGCGAGGTAGAGCCGTTGCTAGTGGATACGACCTGGTTGCTACTGCCGCAGCAAGACCATCCCGCTTTGCGGCGGGCTCTGGTGAATACCAGTAGCCTCTTAGAACCGGTCCACTAGCACGGTCCACGCCAATCCCTCGCTGACACAGAGGATCCACTACCTGGAAGCCGAATCGTGACAATGCCTTTCACGTCTCTCTTCTTAAACCACTCATCCTCAACCGTTTTTCTCCCAAATCTGTTCCTCCCACTCCTGTTTCCGGCTCCTCGGACATCTTCTCTGTCAAAGAGATCTTAGCCTCTAAAAAGGTCAGAGGGAAAACTTTTTTTTTAGTGGACTGGGAGGGTTGTGGTCCTGAAGAGAGATCCTGGGAACCTGAGGACAACATCCTAGATAAAAGTCTGCTCCTCAGGTTCTCAGGCCCTAAAAAGAGGGGGAGACCCAAGGGGGGGGGTACTGTTACGCCGAGCGCTCCGGGTCCCCGCTCCTCCCCGGAGCGCTCGCTACACTCTCTCTGCTGCAGCGCTCCGGTCAGATCCACTGACCCGGGGCGCTGCGATTCTGCTGCCAGCCGGGATGCGATTCACGATGCGGGTAGCGCCCGCTCGCGATGCGCACCCCGGCTCCCGTACCTGACTCGCTCTCCCTCGGTCCTGTCCCGGCGCGCGCGGCCCCGCTCCCTAGGGCGCGCGCGCGCCGGGTCTTTGCGATTTAAAGGGCCACTGCGCCGCTGATTGGCGCAGTGATTCCAATTAGTGTCTTCACCTGTGCACTTCCCTATATCACCTCACTTCCCCTGCACTTCCCTGCCGGATCTTGTTGCCATTGTGCCAGTGAAAGCGTTCCTTGTATGTTCCTAGCCTGTGTTCCAGACCTCCTGCCGTTGCCCCTGACTACGATCCTTGCTGCCTGCCCCGACCTTCTGCTACGTCCGACCTTGCTTCTGTCTACTCCCTTGTACCGCGCCTATCTTCAGCAGCCAGAGAGGTTGAGCCGTTGCTAGTGGATACGACCTGGTCACTACCGCCGCAGTAAGACCATCCCGCTTTGCGGCGGGCTCTGGTGAAAACCAGTAGTGACTTAGAACCGATCCACTAGCACGGTCCACGCCAATCCCTCTCTGGCACAGAGGATCCACTACCTGCCAGCCGGCATCGTGACACATACGAATAGTTCATTCAGATCTAGGAGGTGTTATCTTAGTGTTCCCTTTATATGACAGGATATAACTCAGGATCAGTACAGGATAAGTAATGTAATGTATGTACACAGTGAACCCACCAGCAGAATAGTGAGTACAGCTCTGGAGTATAATACAGGATATAACTCAGGATCAGTACAGGATAAGTAAGGTAATGTATGTACACAGTGACCTCACCAGCAGAATAGTAAGTACAGCTCTGGAGTATAATACAGGATATAACTCAGGATCAGTACAGGATAAGTAAGGTAATATATGTACACAGTGACCTCACCAGCAGAATAGTGAGCGCAGCTCTGGAGTATAATACAGGATATAACTCAGGATCAGTACAGAATAAATAATGTAATGTATGTACACAGGGATCTCACCAGCAGAATAGTGAGTACAGCTCTGGAGTATAATACAGGATATAACTCAGGATCAGTACAGAATAAGTAATGTAATGTATGTACACAGTAACCTCACCAGCAGAATAGTGAGTACAGCTCTGGAGTATAATACAGGATATAACTCAGGATCAGTACAGGATAAGTAATGTAATGTATGTACACAGTAACCTCACCAGCAGAATAGTGAGTACAGCTCTGGAGTATAATACAGGATATAACTCAGGATCAGTACAGGATAAGTAAGGTAATGTCTGTACACAGTGACCTCACCAGCAGAATAGTGAGTACAGCTCTGGGGTATAATACAGTATATAACTCAGGATCAGTACAGGATAAGTAAGGTAATGTATGTACACAGTGACCTCACCAGCAGAATAGTGAGTACAGCTCTGGGGTATAATACAGGATATAACTCAGGATCAGTACAGGATAAGTAATGTAATGTATGTACACAGTGAATTCATTTTATATGTAGATTGATTTAGTAAAATGTTTTGCTTATTTACACCTTAGATCCTATAGAGATGTTGTATAGAAGGATGGGATAGTGCTGAATATTTTTCCGATCACTTTGTATACCAAGGTTGTTGGAGTCTGGTGGTTTATTTGGTGGATTATTTCTGGAACCCAATCTGCTAATCCATTCTAGCAGAAACATAAACCAGCGTCGGCATTGCCAAAGCGGCGCTAACACCTGATCCGCGCTTCGTACGAGGAGCTTGCATTTGGCGCTTCTCTGACGTTTTGGATTTTTTTCCGGGCTCTAAACTCTGAAGTCTTCTTGTAAATGAGCGAGTCCCAGCTGAACGATTACCAGCGATGTTTATCAGCGGCGCTTCGCTCCTCTCCTTAATGCTTCTTTGGCCCATCTGTCTCACGGCTTCAGTATTTCCAGTGCTGGATTTTCGTTCTCCTGGGGAAGCTGGAAAACAAACTCATCATTGAGGAAAGTGATTCTTTATTTCTGGATGGAAAAACGCAGTTCGCTGCCTTCGGGGAGTAATATCTACACGATTGTATCCAACATTGAGTAAGGGGGGGGGGGGGTAGTATATCTTCTTCTTAGTCTGACCCTTCAATATTGGCATCTCCAGAATCGGTACCTGTGTGTGCAAAGAAGCATCATCTGTGCCGCAGAACTTACAATAGGTGTCTTTATTCCTGTCTGCGCATACAGAAGTAGCAGAGCTCAACTTGTTAATTGTCACCAATTCATGGTTTACATAGGACTGCAGGTTACCCTACTCTATGATCTGAATGCGGTGAGCAATCATAATGCACAAACAAAACCATCTGGTGACAAATACAGCTCTGCTGCATCTGCATTATAGTGAGGTAACCAATGCTATACCTTAGAACAGTGATGTCCAAATTGTGGACCTCCAGATGTTGCAAAACTACAACTTCCAGCATGCGCGGACAGCCGTTGGCTATCCGAGCATGCTGGGAGTTTTAGTTTTGCAACATCTGGAGGTCCACGGCCAACATCTGGAGGTCCACAGCCAATATCTTGACGTCTAGGGCAAACATATGGAGGTCCACATCCAACATCTAGAGGTCCACAGCCAATATCTGGAGGTCTACGGCCAACATCTGGAGGTCTACAGCCAACATCTGGAGGTCCAAGGCAAACATCTGGAGGTCCACAGCCAATATCTTGAGGTCCAGGGCAAACATATGGAGGTCCACAGCCAACATCTAGAGGTCCACAGCCAATATCTGGAGGTCTACAGCCAACATCTGGAGGTCCAAGGCAAACATCTGGAGGTCCACAACCAACACCTGGAGGTCCAAGGCAAACACCTGGACATCCACAACCAACATCTGGAGGTCCAAAGCCAACATCTTGAGGTCCAAGGCAAACATCTGGAGTTTCAAGACTGACATCTGAGGGTCAACAGCCAACACCTGGAGGTCCACGACCAATGGCTGGAAGTTTGAGTTTTGCAACATCTGGAGGTTCACAGTTTGGAGACCACTGGCTTACACTAACAGCGTAAAAACCCTGCCATATATGTCTGAATTTTGTTCTTATTTTTCCCAATTTTTGAAATATTAAATGTCTATGGGCCCTGGTAACCTTTGGCTGAAGTGAAAGTTATGTTGATGGTGGAAACATGAAGATGTCATGGACATGGGAATATATTGACACGGAGCATAGAGACATTGTGGAAATCAGACCGAGGTTTATGGTCAACACCAGGCAAATTAGGGCAAATGCCAGGACTAACTGGCTTGCGTGGCAATTGTCACATGGGTAGATATGGTCTACATGTGTAATTACCTAGGAAAACAAAAGTGGGGTAGAAAGGGGAACAATAGAGCCCCCCAGGGTGGTGACATGAAGGCTCTGGAATACTTGTTGATCTAGGTAAATGGTGACATGATGGCAACTGGAATTTGTGGGGATTGAAGAGATAGGGGCATGAGGTATAAGGGGAAGAGTGTGATTATTGGAGATGGGATAGATGGCTCAATGTTAGACATTGAAAAATGGAGATATGGTTGAGAACTGGTGACATAGGAGGGATGGAAATGAATGGTGACTTTACAGAGATTGAAGAGATCGGGACACAAGGTACGTCAGTGGCTTTATGGCCTAATGGGGATGAGCTAGATGGAGACATAGTGGAGATTGGAAGGATAGTGAAGGCGATTGAAGATATTGGGGCATAAGGTACAGTATATAGGTAGAAATATTGTGATCTAGTGGAGATGAGTAGGTTGTGCCATGGTGCAGATTGAAGGAATTGGGATATATGAGAATTATTGTGATGTAGTCAAAATAAAATAGATGGTTACAAAGGTAGAGATAGGAAAGATGCAGATTTGATTGACAGGGGATGGATGGGGACATGGTGGATACTGGAAGAATGGTACCATGGTAGGCACTGAAGAACTGGTCACAAAGGAGAAATGGAAATTGGATGTGACATTGAAGAGATTGGGACATTAATGGGTAGTATTAAGATTATTGAAGGTGGGCTAGATGGTGTTGTAGTGGACATGGGCAAGATGGACTTGATAGCGATGAAGTGATGGAGATTAAAGACAATGGAGCATGAGATATATGGATAAAATAGGTCGACTGTATCATTATTGAAGATATCGTTACATAAAGTACATGGTATATAAATTGGATACACGGTGAAAGGTTGGAGGAATGCAAGATGGAGATTTGGTTGAGATGGGACAGATGGTGACATGGTGGGGACTGAAGAGATTGGGATATTAGTTATATGGACAGGATTGTCACCTATTGGAGATGGGATAGGTGGTGATGTGGTGGAGATAGGAAGGATGGAGATATGGTTGTGATGGGACCATTAAAAGAGTAGTGCCATGGTGGACTGAAGAAGTGGTGCCATGGTGGACGGAAGAAGTGGTGCCATGGTGGACTGAAGAAGTGGTGACATGGTGGTAATGTTCAAAATGGAGATATAAATAAAATGGGAAATCTAGAAATGAAGGAGAAGGGCGTCATGGGGAAGACTGAAGTGATATGGACGCAAGGTATATGGGATTGTATTATAATGGAGATGGACTAGATGGTGGCATGGTGGTCTAGAGTAGATGGATAGATTGGGCCACAGTGAAGACTGATGATTGGGGTATGAGGTTCTGTATGTTGTGACCAAGTGGAGATGGATTTGATAGACATAGTAGATATAAATAAGATATACTTGAAAGATGACAAATAGGACACTGTAGAGGTTGGATGAATGGGGAAATTACTGTGAGGCCGGGAACAGCTAAAGTCCCAAGAAAGTTCCCTATTTCACATCTCATACATTATTAGACGCGTCCCTAATCCCGGCTCAGCGCAGACAATTCTCAGCAGTATGATCAGTAAAGTGATGGCGGAGCAGGTAAGTAAACATTGATTATTCTAGAATGTTCCTATTCTGTGCCCCAGATGAAAGTTAAGTAAAAAATCCATTGTCAGATAGGAAGGGATAAAGTCACAGTGACCTGGTGGTAATCCAACCGTTAAGAGGCCTTATTGCCTTCCTGAGCTGAGGGTAAATGGGATGAGAGGAGATAAAATGGATAAAAAAACAGAACCTTCTTTATGTGGCAATTTATAAAACAGTCATTGAGAACAATTGGAGGAAGGCTGCAGTCCCTAAAGGCTTCCTCCGACTCCCGCCTCGCTCCCCCACCTTCGCTCGTAACTCTCCCCTGATTGGAACTATTCACACAGGCAATAAGCTGTGCCTTGTAGGAGAATGATGGAGGCGTCAGGATGGGATCTGCCAGTGAGGATAAAACAGACCCCTAGGGAGCGGCAGGTAATCAGAGAGAATTAGGATGGATGAGACGAACGGGAAAGGTTTGTTTAAGGGGATGTGAGAGACTGGTAAACAACCTGACACGCCAAGGACTTTGCCTGATCCCAGGGGATAGACTTAGCGCTGATCGCTCAAGCACCTGGCAGCGCCTGTATAGGCCAGGTCAGGGATGTGCACAGACATTTTGGGGCGCAGGGGATTAAGTAGAAAAAAAGCGCACGTGGTATGGGGTGTGATGCAGGGCAGATGGAATTGCCCTAGGGGCAGATGACATTAACCCCTTGTGTGTGTGACAACAGGGCATGATTTATCCTCTACACCACCCAAAGGTATACCGCTGGATCCTGGGCTAGTCACGGGGGCAAATAATGACTCCAAAGCCAAGTTACGGAACAACAGCAGCTTTACTGAGTCAGATAGATGTAACAGTCCATACAGCTTGGCTAGGGCCACGGAGGTGACCAGTGACTTCAGAGACCTTAGGGCTTGCTGGGACTTATAGTGGATTTGGATGCAGGCCACGATGACTTGAGACAGGATGACTTGGACTGACTTGACTATGACAGACTATGAGTGACTTCACCCCTTCTGTAGCTTACCAGGCTTTGACTTGACCTGTGGGGCAATGGACTTGAGAATCCGTGGCTGCTTGACTGACTTTTAGGCCTCCTCTGGACTCCAGGCACACACCTAGCACTTCACCTCACTGCAACTCAGCATACAAGAGAGAGAGAGCAGAGGCTTCACCCAGGGCTTATATGGGGGAGACAAGGAGGGGTCCCATAGGTCACCCTTAGGTCACATGGTGACTGACACCTCACTGGGTTACAATCACATGACATCAGGTTAATCACATGTCAACTATTCTTAAAGTTTTAACACATTACAGGTATATTAAAAGAGATAAGACACATACAAATGCATATGCAAGGGGAACAGGTGGGGGGGGGGGGCAGGGGACACTGTATGGAGGCTGCTTGACAGGCCAGCAAGGGTAGAGGGGTGCAACTCCTGTACTGGGCCACCTCAGGGACTTCTAATTAAAAATGTCTGTAAAAACCTTACATATATTACCACAACACAATTCCTAAGGTAAGGGAAATCTGGCAGTCACAGTGGTGATGGGACCCGCATCACCCCCATGGCGGTCCCAATCAGTGAGGGCATTAAAGGGCAGGTGCATTAAAAGGCAGGGTCTCAAGCCCCCTTTTCAGCCTATGTGTGCATGTCCATGGGCCAGGTAATAGCGGACACTGAGGACACCATCCTATCCCCCCTAAAGAGGCCATAAACACTATGGCTTGATCGATGAGCAGGTATGTCCGGCTGTAAGAGGATCACAAGTGCTCTGGTGGCCGTACCCATTTAACCATAATGGTCCCCAGGGCCGTTTGAAGGAATTTGGGGGCCCCAAGCAAAATGGACATGGAGGCCCCCTCCCTTGATGTTCACGCACGTCACGCTCTAGGGCCGGCGTCAGGACGTAGTAACCCCCCACATTAGGTGCAGCAGAGTTCCCCCCACATTAGGTGCAGCAGAGTTCTCCCCACATTAGGTGCAGCAGAGTTCCCCCCCACATTAGGTGCAGCAGAGTTCCCCCCCACTTTAGGTGCAGCAGAGTTCCCCCCACATTAGGTGCAGCAGAGTTCCCCCCACATTAGGTAGGCAGTGTTCCCCCCACATTAGGTGCAGCATAGTTCTCCCCACATTAAGTAGGCAGTGTTCCCCCCACACAGCATAGTTCTCCCCACATTAGGTTGGCAGTGTTCCCCCCACATTAAGTGCAGTATTGTTCCCCCTTCATTAGGTTGGCAGTGTTCCCCCCACATTAGGTGCAGCATAGTTCACCCCACATTAGGTTGGCAGTGTTCCCCCCACATTAGGTGCAGTATAGTTCCCCCCACATTAGGTTGCCAGTGTTTTCCCCATATTAGGTGCAGCATAGTTCACCCCATATTCGGTTGGCACTGTTTCCCCCACACTAGGTGCAGCATAGTTCTCCCCACATTAGTTTGGCAGTATAGTTCCCCCCACATTAATTGCAGCATAGTTCTCCCCACATTAGGTTGGCAGTGTTCCCCTCACATTAGGTAGGCAGAGTTCCCCCCACATTAGGTGCAGCAGAGTTCCCCCCACATTAGGTAGGCAGTGTTCCCCCCACATTAGGTGCAGCATAGTTCTCCCCACATTAAGTAGGCAGTGTTCCCCCCACACAGCATAGTTCTCCCCACATTAGGTTAGCAGTGTTCCCCCCACATTAAGTGCAGTATTGTTCCCCCCACATTAGGTTGGCAGTGTTCCCCCCACATTAGGTGCAGCATAGTTCACCCCACATTAGGTTGGCAGTGTTCCCCCCACATTAGGTGCAGTATAGTTCCCCCCACATTAGGTTGCCAGTGTTTTCCCCATATTAGGTGCAGCATAGTTCACCCCATATTCGGTTGGCAGTGTTTCCCCCACACTAGATGCAGCAGAGTTCCCCCCACATTAGGTAGGCAGTGTTCCCCCCACATTAGGTGCAGCATAGTTCTCCCCACATTAAGTAGGCAGTGTTCCCCCCACACAGCATAGTTCTCCCCACATTAGGTTGGCAGTGTTCCCCCCACATTAAGTGCAGTATTGTTCCCCCCACATTAGGTTGGCAGTGTTCCCCCCACATTAGGTGCAGCATAGTTCACCCCACATTAGGTTGGCAGTGTTCCCCCCACATTAGGTGCAGTATAGTTCCCCCCACATTAGGTTGCCAGTGTTTTCCCCATATTAGGTGCAGCATAGTTCACCCCATATTCGGTTGGCAGTGTTTCCCCCACACTAGGTGCAGCATAGTTCTCCCCACATTAGGTTGGCAGTGTTCCCCCCACATTAGGTGCAACAGAGTCCCCCCCCCCACATTAGGTGCAGCATAGTGTGGTGTCCCAGTACCGCATCCTATGCTGTCCCTTTATGTGTATGGGTCCCCATACCCCTTATCACCTCTATTCCATCTAGTAACCCAGTAACTTATGCAAGGTTTATGTAAATATAGTTATATAAATGTAAATGAATAGTTAATTACCTGCGCATAAGCGTACCAGGACCTGCGGGTCACGTGACTAGGTGAACTCTATGGTATTTCTGCTTGAGGACCTGTGGAGGTCCCTGTGACGTATGCAATCCCATCATTCTGTGTACAAGTGAATGACAGGTATTCGGACCAATCAGATTCACCCCGCCCCTGCCCATATAAGGGAGCGGCGGCCATTATTCTCTCTCTTGTTCCTGCGCAGCCAAGCAATAAGCATCCTCTCTTGTTCCTGCGCAGCCAAGCAGTAAGCATCCTCTCTTGTTCCTGCACAGCCAAGCAGTAAGAATCTCTCTTGTTTCTGGGCTGTCAACCGAGAAGGACCTGCACAGCTATTCTCGCAGTGAATTAGGCCTGAGCCTTGCGGCGACGGCTGATTAATGCCAAATCAAGAGTGTATCAATCCCCAGACACTCTGCAGCATCACCGGACCTAATCTAACCCCTAAATCCAGACAGATCTGCAATATCTACCCTAAATTTAGAGACTTTCTAAATACTGCAAGGTCTGCAACAACTGTCAGTCACTGAGCAATATAAGGACTCTTATATTAGACTGTTACTGTGCCTTGCATGTACCGTAAGCACTTAAGTAAAGTTGTTCAAGTTCAAGTTCAATCTCCTTGTGGACCTTCAATCATTTCATGCACCTATCGTTACTGGGAAGGGCGGCGATAGGCTGGAGAATTACCTCAGCATACTAGCCCTCAGCCTGGCGTCACGAACTATAGGGTTAACATTAACCCCTCATATACCGATACAACATCCCCACTACTATACACCCCCCAAGGGTTACCACAAAGCCTTTTTGGCATTGCACGAACAGGATACGGGTGTGTGCCTACTACAATCGCCATTAGTGAAAGTGTACTCCCCCCCCAGAAAGAAATTTTATTCATGTGTTGCAAACCGTGTTGCTGTGTACAGGAACAGTGCTTGTGGGGCACCATACAAGGGGGCCAAGAGAAAAGTAAGGGGGAGGCGAAGATTTGTCTACAGTTGAAATGCGTAAACTGCGCAATGAGTTCATGCTGCGATCTTCTGGTCCGGTCAGCACAGGCGGAGCCGAACTGCTGCCGGAAAAGCGCATGAAGAAAACCCGCGCTGCGCCCTGCCCCGCCCCTGGGCGTGGATGCCAAGTCGCTGTATCCCAGCTGAAAGGGAACTCAGAGATACAGGAATCGTTCCTGGAGGGACCGGAAGTCGGGGCTGCACCGATAGCGTCCTTCCTGCCCAGCGCCATTTTGGAGAAGCCTACTATAAAAGACGCCACGCAGAGCAACCTCTTCAGTCTGCAGAGAGAGCCGGAGAGTACAGACATGGTGGAGAGCAGCGTTCCACGTGGTCAAGTTGGCAAAATGGCGCCGGAAACACGGAAAGTTGTGGCAGTCGCAGCCCAACTTTTTCAAGAGCTTGCTGACCGTCTGCAGCGGTTGTCATTAGACGAAGAGAGGGCCTGCAATCTTCCCCCACTGCCTGATGATGACGATTGGCCAGAGACACCTCCAGCGAACAGTGCAGGGACACCTGGAGGTGCGTCACTGGTGAGATTGTCCCCTCACCACAGAACCTGGGGCTCGTGGGCCGAAATCCCGTCGGAGGAGTCTGCTGGGAGTACCCCGCCAGAGGCGGCCTATTCTTCCTCCTCCAGCCCTGAGGTAATTCCTCGATCAAGCTTGCCAAGTGCACAACCGTGCTCACCAAAATTTCCGCAATGGGTGTTCGGAGATGAGCCGGAGCTGATCGAGTACATGCACAGAGTACTTCAACCATTACCTGGGAAGCCAATCCCACCAATCCCAACTGCAGAAAGGGAAAGGGCCCGTCAAGAAGCCGAGCTGGACGAATTGATGGAAAAGCTAAAGGCCCGATACAAAGAACTCTATGCTCCCAAGCACGTGCATTTGCCTTATGAAAAAAGAGTGCGGTATCAAGAAAATACCAATCAAGAAATGGAGCCATTGTACATTCGTAAATGGGATCACCCCCGGGAAGGGGAGGAGCCATTAGAAAGAAGAAGAGCAACTGTGGCCAAGTTCGACAAGGTCAGAGGTTATGGGACACTCCTTGACTGCCACACTGGGCAGACCATCCTCGTAAACCGGCGAGCAGTGCAAAGGCCATATCTCCATAAGAAATTCTACACCTTGGAGGTGGGTGAAATTGTGGAGTACACCCCCATCCAAAGCCTTCGTGGAGAATGGGCTGCAGTGGTCACCAGACCAACAGCCCCAACACAGCTTCCTTTCAAATATTTCTCGTCGACGGATTGGGAGTCCGATCCCTTCAACTTGAGGCCGACGAGGTCTGCTCCTAAAGCCTCCACCAGCGTACCCAAGGAGGAGGAGCTTAAAGAGTCAAGTTCCTCATCTTCTATGTACAGCAAAGAGTCAAGTTCATCATCTTCTATGTACAGTAAAGAGTCAAGTTCATCATCTTCTTCATACCGTCGAGAGTCAAGTTCTGCACAGGGTGAAGAAAACAGGCCAAAGTTGCGGCCACCCAAGTCGGTACCTAGACCCTCTCGGAGCAGTGAGAGTTTGTCTAACCCTGGGGTACCCACAGATGCACCAAGACCCTCTTGAAGCAGTGAGAGTTCGCCAGTTCCTAAGGTACCAACGAAAGGGTCATGGGTTGCTCCAAATTTGGAGATGGTGCTCAAGCCCTATTGCCCCACTGTGATCCCGGCTAGTAAGCCCATAACTCCTTCTCAAGCTGCCTTCCACAACTCCATCCTCACCAATGTGGTGTGGCAAACCTATGTTAAGTCTAATCCTGCCCCTGACGTTGGCAGATATAGAGGAACCAAGAGAGGCACTACAAGAGTAAAGAAGAACATCTTCTAAAGAGACTCTAAAGTAATGTCATATTGTTTTTCTGTCTAACCATTTTGTCTTACAGCAACCAAGTTCAAGAAAAGTGCCTAGCAGGACTGTGCTAAGTTGTTCCAGTTCAAAGTTCAGCAACGTAACCATTAAGCTTGTGCCTGACTATTAAGTCAAGAGACTCCTAGCCTGTAGGAGATTCATTAAGGACTGTACCCGGCTGAGTTGTGGTTAGGGCCGTGTTTACCTTTCCCTTCCTATGAACTCCTAGTGTAGGTGGACTGCTGATCCTTACACGCCAGTTTGTATATTCCCTTTGGACTCTTAGTGTAGGTGGACTGCTGATCCTTACACGTCTGCTTTATGTATATACCAGCAGCTTCATAAGAACTCTTATGCTAAATGTTGCACTTATCAGGTGAATGCACCTGAAACATGTTGGAGTGTTGATAAATGTATAGTAAATATGTATATGGTTCTGTACACAGGAAGGTATCCTCGTGTCTGTATACATAAGTAGTAAAGGTTGTACATAGGAAAATAGTCTAATGTCTATGTACATAAAAAGTAAGTTAGAGCTGTACACAGAAAATATCGACGTACTACACGTGTGCACTCAACACTAAAAACGTAACTAATTCTTGTACATATAAATGTATAAAATGCCAAAGGTGTTTAGTAGGTAACTCAATAGGGGACACCTTGGCTCCTCCGAGGTTTGTATTATTGCTGTCGCCCATCGTTGGCACCTGTCTCAACAAAAATAGTAGGGAGGATTCCCCTTAAAATAGTACTTGTACACATAGTACCCTAGATTACTAACTTAAATGTACTACCTCAAAATTTTCTAGTACATACATCAAAATAAATATCTCACTTAAGAAAACACTTAAGGAATTGTAGCATATTGATACCCAGTTCCTGCCACTGTTAGATACACTTCTTCTTTTCTTTCATTGTGTGTGTGAGATGCTCTGCCTGGCCAGTAGGTGCTCTTGCTAATATAGAATTAAACACGTAATTCTAAGAATAACCTAGATAGGTTGTTTTGAAAGTGCTCTAGGGGTAAGTAGCGTGTAGCTGATAGACCCTAGCAGCCACCCTTACTGTGACCTAGCTTCAGGCTAGCCAGTATACCTTTTGTGCACTAACAGGTAACTATTGTTTGGCAAATAAAATGTGTGAGATAATACAAATGTTTAGTCAGCTTGAAACTAAATGTGTAGAGAGCTGTGCTAATGGTCAGTTTAGCCTACATGTCAGATAGCTGCCTAGTTGTCTAGCAAACTTCAAAATGTATAATAGGTCTAATAAGGTTGTATAGGAAGCTAGAGACTAAAGGATAAATAGCTTTGTTAATGTCTAGATCGCATTAAAATGTCTAGATAGCATTGAAATGTCTAGATAACATTGAAATGTCTAGATAGAGTTCTATTGTCTAATCCAGATACTAGGAAAGATATCAAAAGAATGTAAATGTGTTTAGTTTAATTAGGATGTACACCAAATATATAGATCATCCTGTTTTATAGCATCCTGTTCTAGTCCTAGTCCCTCTGTCTCAGGGGACAGACGTCGAAGTCAACTTATCTTAAGTAAGGGGGTTTGTGGTGTCCCGGTACCACATCCTATGCGGTCCCTTTATGTGTATGGGTCCCCATAGCCAGAGTCCCTAGGACGTAGGGGTCCATGTTGGATAGTCTACCCCTTGTCACCTATATTCCATCTAGTAACCCAGTAACTTATGCAAGGTTTATGTAAATATAGTTATAAATGTAAATGAATAGTTAATTACCTGCGCGTAAGCGTTCCAGGACCTGCGGGTCACGTGACTAGGTGAACTCTATGGTATTTCTGCTTGAGGACCTGTGGAGGTCCCTGTGACGTATGCAATCCCATCATTCTGTGTACCAGTGAATGACAGGTATTCGGACCAATCAGATTCACCCCGCCCCTGCCCATATAAGGGAGCGGCGGCCATTATTCTCTCTCTTGTTCCTGCGCAGCCAAGCAGTAAGCATCCTCTCTTGTTCCTGCGCAGCCAAGCAGTAAGCATCTCTCTCTTGTTCCTGGGCTGTCAACCGAGAAGGACCTGCACAGCTATTCTCACAGTGAGTTAGGCCTGAGCCTTGCGGCGACGGCTGATTAATGCCAAATCAAGAGTGTATCAATCCCCAGACACTCTGCAGCATCACCAGACGTAATCTAACCCCTAAATCCGGACGGATCTGCAATATCTACCCTAAATTTAGAGACTTTCTAAATACCGCAAGGTCCGCAACAACTGTCAGTCACTGAGCAATATAAGGACTCTTATATTAGACTGTTACTGTGCCTTGCATGTACCGTAAGCACTTAAGTAAAGTTGTTCAAGTTCAAATTCAATCTCCTTGTGGACCTTCAGTCATTTCATGCACCTATCGTTACTGGGAAGGGCGGCGATAGGCCGGAGAATTACCTCAGCATACTAGCCCTCAGCCTGGCGTCATGAACTATAGGGTTAACATTAACCCCTCATATACCGATACAACATCCCCACTACTATACACCCCCCAAGGGCTACCACAATAGTTCCCCCCACATTAGGTGCAGCATAGTTCTCCCCACATTAGGTTAGCAGAGTTCTCCCCACATTAGGCTGGCAGTGTTCCCCACAGACATACAGCCTCCAGCCATATACAGTGTATGGCTGGTGGCTGTATGCCTGTGTACTGCCCCACTTCAGTGCTCCGACTACCACTCCTCTGGTCCGGCCATAGCATTAGTTCCGCTGCTCTATCAGCTGCTCTATGCTCCAGAGGAAGTTGTGTAGTTCTTTCCAGTCTGACCACAGTGCTCTCTGCTGACACCTCTGTCCATGTCAGGAACTGTCCAGAGCAGGAGAGGTCTGCTATGGGGATTTGCTCCTACTCTGGACAGTTCCTGACACGGACAGAGGTGTCAGCAGAGAGCACTGTGGTCAGACTGAAAAGAACAACTCAACTTTCTCTTGAGCATACAGCAGCTGATAAATCCTGGAAAGATTAAGCTTTTTTAATAGACATAATTTACAAATCTGTTTAACTGCCAGTTGATTTGAAAAAAAAAATAAAAATAGTTTTCTACTTGAGTATCCCTTTAATTCAGATTTGGGGATATTAAAGGGGTACTCCACTGCTCCAGCATCTGGAACATTTTGTTCCGAATGCTGGGTGCAGACTTCGGGGGTTGTGATGTCACAGCCACGCCCTTTGTGATGTTACGCTACGCCCCCTCAATGCAAGTCTATGGGTAGGGACATGGCGACTGCCCCCTCCCATAGAATCGCATTGAGGGGGCATGATGTTATGTCACGAGGGGGGCGTGGCCGTGATGCCGCACCTAGCATTCCGAAAAAAAAATGCTCCTGATGCTGGTGCAGTGGAGTACCCCTTTGATTCAGATTTGGGGATGTCAATGGTATACATAGAAAAAAGGCCTCATAGCCAAGATATAAATAAAGCCCTTCTCTGGAGCTGCCAGTATGCTCTTAAAGGGGTACTCCGCTGCTCAGAGTTTGGAACAAAATGTTCCTAATGCTTAGAGCCGGCGTTGGGAGCTCGCGACGTCATAGTCCCTCATGACGTCACGCCCCGCCCCCTCAATGCAAGTCTATGGGAGGGGGCGTGACAGCTGTCACGTCCCCTCCTATAGACCTGCATTGAGGGGGCGGGGCGCGACATCTTGAGGGGCGGGGCTATGATGTCACGAGCTCCCGCCGGTGTCGGCTCTAAGCATTCGGAAGCATTTTGTTCCAAACACTGAGCAGCGGAGTACCCCTTTAATGCCCCACCCCCATGGGCTCCACTATGGACTCTTTCTATGTTTTGTTATAGACAGAGGAAGTTATGAGCAGCTGTGCAGGGAGCCCGATAGACATTGAGCGGACGCTTCTGCAGAAAGCTGAGTCTATTTGTGTCATCGATGTCTTAATAAGATTACTAAACAGGTCCCGATACTTCCCCGTCTCATTATATCACAAAGGCAGCGGCCCCGGTGGAGTGTCATGTGATTTTGTGTTCTGGCGCGGCGAGGATGACCTTTTAAGTCGGTATTTTGGGTGATGATCCAATAAAATCTATCAGAGTCAGCACAGTGTATGGAATTACTCCATCACACGAGACCGGAGACAGAAAAGGGAATCAATACGGAGGCCGAGCTGTCACTCATGGCCGGCCCCGCTCCTAAAGATGCCGTCTGATGTTATTAATAAACTGTAAATGAGATCTATAACCCTCCCCCTCTGGGACCGCCTGTGCCCCATCCCCATAGGGAGAGAATGGTTTATTGCATCTCCATAATATTATGCTGGGGTCCTAATAGCTTTCCTTGTAAATTGTCGGGCCCCTATGTGAGGGGGGGGGACACTATAGAGGGTGCACGTTAGCTCGCTGACTTCATACCCATGTGCAGTGTCCCTGTACCCATCTCCCAGATGCGGTAGTTTAAGGTTGTCGCTTGGCTGAGAAATCTCCCCAAATAATAGAATTTTTGGGAGTCTAACATGTTTTACCTGCCATATTGTCTGTCACATTGCTACCCCTGCATACGCTGAAGGATTAGGATGTGTAAGAGTTTAATATTTCTCTTTACTGCCAACACTGGTGGATCATATGTAAGGATACCAGATGGGTTCGGGTCACATGACCTTTCCTCAGATAGGCTTTTGCTAGAAGTTTCTAGAAGGTTCTGAGGGACGAGTCTCCCAAGTCCAAACATCTCTGACCAGAGGGTTAGAACCGATCTAAAGTAGTTAGTTCCCGGCCAGAGAAGAGGACAATATAGTCTGGCTTAAAGGGGTACTCAGCATTTGGAACAAAATGTTATGAATGCTTAGAGCTGGCGCCAGGAGCTCGTGACATCATAGCCCCACCCCTCATGATGTCATGCCCTGCCCCCTCAATGCAAGTCTATGGGAGGGGGTGTGACAGCTGTGCACTAGCCATCACCCATAGACATGAATGGAGGGGGGTGTGGCATGAATGGCGCCCCTGGCTTCCGTGTTCTTGAACGCCACAGTGCCTACCCGGAGATCGCAGGGGGGGGGGGGGGTAGGCACTGTGAGGGAGGTTGTGGTGGGTCCCAGTAGCTGAACCCCCCTGTGATCAGACATGTTATGGATAAGGGTTAACATGTCTAGGGGCGGATTACCCCTTTAAGGTTAGGGGATAACATGTCTAGGGGCGGAGTACCCTTTTAAGGATAGGGGATAACATGCCTAGGGGCGGAGTGCCCCCCCCCCCCTTTAAAGGGGTATTTCAGGAAAAACTTATTTTTTTAATATCAACTGGCTCCGGAACGTTAAACAGATTTCTAAATTACTTTTATTAAAAAATCTTAATCCTTCCAATAATTATCAGCTGCTGAAGTTGAGTTGTTCTTTTCTGTCTGGCAACAGTGCTCTCTGCTGACATCTCTGCTTGTCTCTGGAACTGCACAGAGTAGAAGAGGTTTGCTATGGGGATTTGCGTCTACTCTGGACAGTTCCCGAGACAGGTGTCATCAGAGAGCACTTAGACAGAAAAGAACAACTCAACTTCAGCAGCTCATAAGTACTGAAAGGATTAAGATTTTTTTTTTGTATAGAAGTCATTTACAAATCTGTTTAACTTTCTGGAGCCAATTGATTTATATATATATATAAAGTTTTTTTTTTCCTGGATAACCCCTTTAACTCCTGTTTTCCACGTCTCTGGAATAAGTTGATTGCACACAGCATCATGGGTACATTCTCACGTAAACCAGTGGTCTCAAACTGTGGCCCTCCAGATGTTGCAAAACATCAACTCCCAGCATGCCCGGACAGCCGTTGGCCGATTATTCGTCCTATGTTTGCGAAATTCGCATTTTCGCTATGTTCATTTTCTTTTTTTTCCATGCTAAAATTAGCATGGAAAATTTGCATAAAAATTTGCAGGTGAAAAAAACAAAAAAACACTGAATATTCGTCATTACGAATATATACCACTATATTCTAAATATTCGCGAAATTGCGAAGTGCCGATATTAGCGATAAAAATTTGCATGACGAAAATTCGTGCTCAACACTATTTGAGACCATTGTCCATTTTCTTCTCGAACCACCAACAGATACCTACATCAGGGATCCCCAGCCTGTGGCTCTCCAGCTGTTGCCAAATGCCAATTCCCAGCATGCCCGGGCAGCCTCGGGCCTATCTGCACACAGGTGTAAGACGTTCGCACCGTCTTGTGTTATGACATCCCACCTGTCACCCGACAACATGGAGCGCTGCTGCTGGCAGACATGTCAGGGTCTTTGGGTTCCCTAATGGCCAATAATTTCCCGTGCACATCCTATAAACAGCTGTTTCTTCTTACATTTCATTAAGCAGAACATTGCTCTATTGTCCCGAAATATGCACCTGTCTCTCGTAAACCAAAATGAGAAGAGGATAATTGAAATTACACATAGCTTGACATAGATCACGGGGACTTCGTTACAGTGTTTCAGTATTGGCAATCCAATAAAAGATACCGTATATTTTCTAATTTTTTTTTTTTGGGGGGGGGGGGTTGGGGGGGGGGGGGGTTTGACACCAGGCTGAGAGACTGTACAAAACTCTTATCTGTAAAATAGAAAACCAGGTCAAGATGGTTTTTGACTTTCAGCCAAATGAAATGTTATCTTTCCCTACAGCAAGCAGAGATCTTGAAAATGGTGTGGAACTGAATTTACTAAGAAGGAACAGATTATTATCAGGTACTCTCTGCAGGAGTGGCAGCACATTACACTGTACATTGTATCAGGTACTCTCTGCAGGAGTGGTAGTATTGTACATTTAAACAGGTCATCAGGTACTCTCTGCAGCAGAGGCAGCCCCATATGCTTTACATTTTATCAGGTTATCAGGTACTCTATGCAGGAGTAGAAGTACCGTACACTGTTAACTTTACCAGTTAATCCATGATGCAGCGGCAGCAACGTGCACTGTACATTTAGCAGGTACTCTCTGCAGAAGCGGCCCCACAATACACTGTATATTTTATCAGGTTATCAGATACTCTCTGCAGAAGTGGCAGCACCGTACTCTCTAAATTTTATCGGGTACTCTATTATGCAGTAACGGCACTGTAGGCTGTACATTTCATCAGTTTATCAAGCACTCTCTTCAGGAGCAGCAGCATCGTACACCGAACATTTCATCAGGTTATCAGGTAATCTATGTAGGAGCGGCAGCACTTTACACTGTACATTTGATCAGGTTATCACGCACTCTGCTAGAACAGCAGCACCATACGTTGAACATTTTATCAGGTTATCAGGTACTTTCTGCAGGACAAGCAGCATTGTATACTGTAAATTTTATCAGGTTATAAGGTACTCTCTGCAGGACAAGCAGCACCGTATACTGAACATTTTATCAGGTTATCAGGTACTTTCTGCAGGACAAGCAGCATTGTATACTGTAAATTTTATCAGGTTATAAGGTACTCTCTGCAGGAGCACCAGCACCATATACTGAACATTTTATCAGGTTATCAGGTACTCTCTGCAGGACAAGCAGCACCATATACTGAACATTTTATCAGGTTATCAGGTACTCTCTGCAGGACAAGCAGCACCGTATATTGAACATTTTATCAGGTTATCAGGTAATCTCTGCGGGAGTGGTAGCACTGTAGGCTGTACAGTTTATCAGATTGAAAAGAGAAGAAACAGAAGGCGTTTTGTGTGTAGGATCTCGAGATGGCAGGAATGGGGGAGAGGAACCAACAGCCGCTTACCAGATTAGGTTGTGTGAACTCTCACACACCAATGGGTAGCGCGTGGATATAATATGGTGTCCGCAGCCTTCCTGAAGTGAATATATGGAAAGAAGTGACTGGAAAATCCAGAAAATTTCTTTGGCGCTGGACTGTGAAGAAAGCCGGACCACAAGGATAAAAAAAACAGGTACTGTTTATTGTGCAACGTGTTGCATCTCTGCACAATAAACAGTACCTGGTTTTTATCCTTGTGGTCTGGCTTTCTTCACACATCCAGTGCCAAAGAAAGTTTCTGGATTTTCCAGTAACTTCTTTCCAGTTTATCAGGTTATCAGGTACTCTCTGCAGGAGCAAAAGCACCTTAAACTGTACATTTTATGAGGTACTCTCTTCAGGGGCGGCAGCACTGTACATTTTATCAGGTTATCAGGTACTCTCTGCAGGAGTGGCAGCACTGTACATTTTATGAGGTACTCTCTTCAGGGGCGGCAGCACTGTACATTTTATCAGGTACTCTCTGCAGGAGCGGCAGCACTATACATTTTATCAGGTACTCTCTGCAGGAGCGGCAGCATCGTACACTGTATATTTCATGAGTGTTCCAGAGCAACACTCCTCTCTGTGTCAATTTCCTGAAACTGTCTATTGGTGTCAGAATGAAGGGATTCCTGTCTTTTTATCCATTGAGGCGCTCTTCGTATTGATCAACAGACTTCTGCACATTAGCCGGTTATGAGAGGGACGTGCAGCGATCTCGCCTGCGGTATGATCCACGAGTCGTCAGCTTCATATGTGCCTCTTCCATCAACTTGTGCCTCTAATTTTCATTTAGAGACTCACAAAGACTGTCGTGGATGATTAATGAATCCCATAATTACTGACTATAAGATGACTCCGCTCACATGGCTGGAATATAAAGTGAGTCTCCCAGACTGGCAGGAGGCTCGATAGGAACTTATATCCTTCAAGGTAAAAGAGTAAGAAACTGAATGGAGGCTTCTCAGAATTAAGAATATCCCTGATACACTTCAAGCTGGTCATTAGAAGTGGGATAAACCCTATTGGTGGGACCATCTAATGTGTATGGGGCCTCCCGACTCTCTTCCTGATTGCAGATGTTTGGGGGCAGAAGAATGGGGCATTTGATATGAGCTGCTCAATTCTTCGCTTCTCCTATAGAAAATGCATGCAAACTTATTCCCTATCTGCAAAGTTGGGTCTGGCCTCTGGAACCCCCAGTAATCTCCAAAACACGACCCTATTTCCCCCTCTGCATGGAGCAGCATATCTGCACATGCTTCATGCATTCTTTATGGGAGCACAGAATGCTGTACTGGTGTATCTTAGGCGCATGCTGGAAGTGCTGTTTGGGAAACACTGTTGTAACCCCTTCCTTGCTGTGCTGCTAATTTTCTTTCTGCTCACTTAGCACTTTGCAAACCAGTCCATAATAGATAAATCAAGGTTTCCCTCTTAACCAACAGCAGCAGTTCAGTGCTTAGTGTAACCCAGTGTTTCCCAACTAATGTGCCACCAGCTGTTGCAAAACTACAACTCTCAACATGCCTGGACAGGCTTTGGCTTGGAGTTGTAGTTTTGAAACTGCTGAAGGCACCCCTTCCTTGTTGTGCTGCTTATTCTTTCCTCGCTGCTCACATATCACTTTGCTAACTGTTAGGATTCGGCATGCTGGATGTGGATCCTCTGTGTCAGTGAGGGATTGGCGTGGACCGTGTCGGTGGACCGGTTCTAGGTTGCTACTGGTATTCACCAGAGCCCGCCGCAAAGTGGGATGGTCTGGCTGCGGCGGTAGCAACCAGGTCGTATCCACCGCCAACGGCTCAACCTCGCTGACTGCTGAGAAGGCGTGGGACAGAAGGACTAGACAGAGGTGAGGTCAGACGTAGCAGAAGGTCAGGGCAGGCGGCAAGGTTCGTAGTCAATGGAGATAGCAAGAGGTCAGGAACACTGGTAAGGCAAACACTGTAAACGCTTTCTCTAGGCACAAGGGCAACAAGATCCGGCAAGGAAGGGAAGGGGAAGTGAGGTAATATGGACAGGGAGCAGGTGGATGCTAATTAGACTGATTGGGCCAGGCACCAATCTTTGGTGCACTGGCCCTTTAAATCTTAGAGAGCTGGCGCGCGCGCGCCCTAAGGAGCAGAGACGCGCACGCCAGGACGTGACAGCCGGGGATCGGGACAGGTGAGTAACTTGGGATGCGATTCGCGAGCATGCGCGTCCCGCTATGCGAATCGCATCCCCGCCGGCAAAGTCAGTGCAGCGCTCCCGGTCAGCGGGTCTGACCGGGGCGCTGCAGAGAGAGGAACGCCGCGAGCGCTCCGGGGAGGAGCAGGGACCCGGAGCGCTCGGCGTAACAGTACCCCCCCTCTTAGGTCTCCCACTCTTTTTGTCCGCTTGTCGCTTCACATGGGACGAGGACATTGGGAGCGATTCTAGATTTTCCTTCTGGAAGACTGAGAAGTCCTGGGTAAACTCATCAATGGCGGGCAGTCCAGAAGAAGTGGGAATGGGGAGGGGGGGCAGAGGGTGAAGCTTGTCACGGGGCAGAGTGTTACCAGGACGGGGGCTATGAGGAGGCAAAATCTCTGCTCTTTTATTGCAAAAAACCTCGGCATAGTCCTGATAGGCCTTGGGGAGACCTGGTATAGGATGAGACACTGAGGTTTGACTGACGGGACTGGGAGCAGACGTGAGGCATTTTTTGTGGCAAGAAGCACCCCAGCTCTTGATCTCCCCGGTGGTCTAGTCAAGGGTAGGAGAATGGCGTTGGAGCCATGGCAGACCGAGGAGGACTTCAGAGGTGCAGTTGGGCAAAACCAAAAATTCTATTTTTTCGTGATGCAGTACAATGCTCATGAGCAGGGGTTCTGTGCGGTAACGCACAGTGCAGTCCAATTTTACTCCGTTGACCGAGGAAATGTAGAGCGGCTTGACGAGACGGGTCACAGGGATGTTGAACTTATTAACAAAAGAGGCCAAAATGACATTTCCCGCAGAACCAGAGTCCAAGAAGGCCACAGCTGAGAAGGAGGAGTTGGCAGAAGAAGAAATCTGCACGGGCACAGTGAGACGTGGAGAAGCAGACTTCGTACCAAGAGACGCCACTCCCACGTGAGCTGGGTGCGTGCGTGCGTTTCCCAGATGTGGAGGGCGAATAGGGCAATCCACCAAGAAATGTTCGGTACTAGTGCAGTACAGACACAAATTTTTATCCCTGCGGCGAGTCCTCTCTTCATGGGTCAGACGAGACCGATCCACTTGCATAGCCTCCTCGGCGGGAGGCACAGGGGTAGATTGCAAAGGATATTGGGAGAGAGGTGCCCAGAGATCAAGGTCTTTTTCCTGGCGGAGCTCCTGGTGTCTTTCAGAAAAACGCATGTCAATGCGGGTGGCCAAATGGATAAGTTCATGCAGGTTGGCAGGAATTTCTCGTGCGGCCAGCACATCCTTGATGTTACTGGATAGGCCTTTTTTAAAGGTCGCGCAGAGAGCCTCCTTGTTCCAAGATAATTCAGAGTCAAGGGTACGAAATTGGATGGCGTATTCGCCTACAGAAGAATTTCCCTGGACCAGGTTCAGCAAGGCAGTCTCGGCAGAAGAAGCTCGGGCTGATTCCTCGAAGACACTACGAACCTCAGCGAAGAAGGACTGTACAGTGGCAGTGACAGGATCGTTGCGGTCCCAAAGCGGTGTGGCCCATGACAAGGCCTTCCCAGACAGAAGACTAACCACGAAAGCCACCTTCGACCGTTCTGTAGGAAATTGGTCTGACAACATCTCCAAATGTAGGGAACATTGTGACAGGAAACCACGGCAGACTCTAGAGTCCCCATCAAATTTGTCCGGCAGGGACAAGCGGAGGCTAGGAGCGGCCACTCGCTGCGGAGGAGGTGCAGGAGCTGGCGGAGGAGATGGTTGCTGCTGTAGCTGTGGCAGAAGTTGCTGTAGCATTGCGGTCAACTGCGACAGCTGCTGTCCTTGTTGGGCGAACTGTTGTCCTAGTTGCTCTATCTGTTGAGACTGCTGGGCGACCACCGTGGTGAGGTCAGCGACAACTGGCAGCGGGACCTCAGCGGGATCCATGGCCGGATCTACTGTTAGGATTCGGCAGGCTGGATGTGGATCCTCTGTGTCAGCGAGGGATTGGCGTGGACCGTTTCGGTGGACCGGTTCTAGGTTGCTACTGGTATTCAACAGAGCCCGCCGCAAAGCGGGACGGTCTTGCTGCGGCGGTAGCAACCAGAGAAGGCGTGGGACAGAAGGACTAGACAGAGGCGAGTTCAGACGTAGCAGAAGGTCGGGGCAGGCGGCAAGGTTCGTAGTCAATGGAGATAGCAAGAGGTCAGGAACACTGGTAAGGCAAACACTGTAAACGCTTTCTCTAGGCACAAGGGCAACAAGATTCGACAAGGAAGGGAAGGGGAAGTGAGGTTATATGAACATGGAGCAGGTGGAAGCTAATCAGACTGATTGGGCCAGGCACCAATCACTGGTGCACTGGCCCTTTAAATCTTAGAGAGCTGGCACACGCGCGCCCTAAAGAGCGGAGCCGCACGTGCCAGGACGTGACACCCGGGGACCAGGACAGGTGAGTAACTTGGGATGCGATTCGCGAGCGGGCGCGTCCCGCTATGCGAATCGCATCCCCGCCGGCAGTGTCTGTGCAGCGCTCCCGGTCAGCGGGTCTGACCGGGGCGCTGCAGAGAGAGGAACGCCGCGAGCGCTCCGGGGAGGAGCAGGGACCCGGAGCGCTCGGCGTAACACTAACCCTTTCATGATAGTCCATTATAGGTAAATCAAGGTTTTCCTCTTATCCCAGCAGCAGCAGTTCAGTGCTTAGTGTAACCCAGTGTATCCCAACTAGTGTGCCGCCAGCTCTTGCAAAACTTCAACTTCCATTGGCTTGGCATTGTAGTTTTAAAACAACTAGAGGCACACTGGTTGGGAAACACTATTGTAACCCCTTCCTTGCTGTGCTGCTGTTTCTTTCGTTTGCAAAACAGTCCATGATAGGTAAATCAAGGTTTCCCTCTTATCTCAACAGCAGCAGATCAGTGCTTAGTATAATCCATAATTTTTCAACCAGTGTGACTCTGGCTGTTGCAAAACTAAAACTCCCAGCATGCCTGGACAGCCTTTGCGAACCCTTTCATGATAGCCCATGTTAGGTAAAGCAAGGTTTCCTTCTTATCCCAACAGTCATAGTCCAGTGCTTAGTGTAACACAATCAACAGCCAACGGCTGTCTGGGCATGCTGGGAGTTGTAGTTTTGCCACAGCTGGAGCACACTGGTTGGGAAACACTGTTCTAATGGCTATAGGGTTTTGTAAAGCAAAAAACCACAAGTTAAGGTAATCTCACAAGGATCTCGGGGCGTCACGTGTCCGTCATTCCCGCTAGGCGGCGCCAGCCCTCGAGAGTGAGAGGACAGTCACTTTAATGGCGCTACAGACATCTGGCATGGCGCCGCTCCAGCCCCAGCACCATCTGCAACCAAATTGGTTCCATGATAACAATTTGCAGTAACGGGAACGCTGGCTGCCTCCTTTTTTATGGATCCCAATGAAAATTACATTTTGAAGTTTGCTGACTGCATCTCCCCAGGCGGTCATTCCCTTGAAAGCTTCCATGATCGGGGTAGGGGGGGGGGGCACGTACGGATTCTAATTACCTAACCCCACTGTGACGTGGCCCGATACGTTCTTCCCGTAGCCTCAGGCGATGCGCACATTTTGCCAGCACTCAGCTCCTGGGCTGTCGGCCTGCGCGGCCTCAGCGGGGGGCGCCGGGAGATAATGACTCGGCGCTGGCGGAGAGAAATTAGCCGTTCCGTGATTGTACGTGGCTGACAGGAATCCGTAAATCCCCCCCACCCTCTCTGACATTAATATTTTCGTGGGAGCCTGAGGAGACTGGCAGATATTGGGGCCATGTATCTTCCGTTTAGTACTTATCCGGCGCGGCCAATGTGGAAAACGTAAATTCTGTAAACTGTGATTTCACATATGAAGGGTCTGCGGGCAGGGCTGGTGCAAAAAATTTTGCCACCCTAGACAAAAGCTAATTTTGCCATCCCCTTGACTCCTCCCATTGACATGCCCCACCTTACTACTGGGGTGACACACTGTAACAAACCTCCTCCTCATGGAACCTCCTTACTACTGGGGTGACACACTGCAACAAACCTCCTCCTCATGGAACCTCCTTACTACTGGGGTGACACAATGTAACAAACCTCCTCCTCATGTAATCTCCTTACTACTGGGGTGACACAATGTAACAAATCTCCTCCTCATGTAATCTCCTTACTATAGAGGTGACACACTGTAACAAACCCCCTCCCCATGGAACCTCCTTACTACTGGGGTGACACACTGTAACAAACCCCCTCCTCATGTAATCTCCTCACCACTGGGGTGACACACTGTAACAAACCTCCTCATGTAATCATCTCACTACTGGGGTGACATACTGTAACAAACCTCCTCCACTTGTAATCTCCTTACTAATGGGGTGACACACTGTAACAAACCCCCTCCTCATGTAATCACCTTACTACTGGGGTGACACACTGCAACAAACCCCCTCCTCATGTAATCACCTTACTACTGGGGTGACACACTGGAACAACCCCCTCCTCATGTAATATCCTTACTACTGATGTGACACACTGTAACAAATCTCCTCCCCATGTAATCACCTTACTACTGGAGTGACACACTGTAACAAACCTCCTCCTCATGTAATCTCCTTACTACTGGGGTGACACACTAAGAAACCCCCTCCTCATGTAATCTCCTTACAACTGGGGTGACACACTGTAACAAACCTCCTCCTCATGTAATCTCCTTACTACTGGGGTGACACACTGGAACAACCCCCTCCTCATGTAATATCCTTACTACTGAGGTGACACACTGTAACAAACCTCCTCCTCATGTAATCACCTTACTACTGGAGTGACACACTGTAACAAACCTCCTCCTCATGTAATCACCTTACTACTGGGGTGACACACTGTAACAAACCTCCTCCTCATGGAACCTCCTTACTACTGGGGTGACACACTGCAACAAACCTCCTCCTCATGGAACCTCCTTACTACTGGGGTGACACAATGTAACAAACCTCCTCCTCATGTAATCTCCTTACTACTGGGGTGACACAATGTAACAAATCTCCTCCTCATGTAATCTCCTTACTATAGAGGTGACACACTGTAACAAACCCCCTCCCCATGGAACCTCCTTACTACTGGGGTGACACATTGTAACAAACCCCCTCCTCATGTAATCTCCTCACCACTGGGGTGACACACTGTAACAAATCTCCTCATGTAATCATCTCACTACTGGGGTGACACACTGTAACAAACCTCCTCCACATGTAATCTCCTTACTAATGGGGTGACACACTGTAACAAACCCCCTCATCATGTAATCACCTTACTACTGGGGTGACACACTGCAACAAACCCCCTCCTCATGTAATCATCTTACTACTGGGGTGACACACTGGAACAACCCCCTCCTCATGTAATATCCTTACTACTGATGTGACACACTGTAACAAATCTCCTCCCCATGTAATCACCTTACTACTGGAGTGACACACTGTAACAAACCTCCTCCTCATGTAATCTCCTTACTACTGGGGTGACACACTAAGAAACCCCCTCCTCATGTAATCACCTTACAACTGGGGTGACACACTGTAACAAACCTCCTCCTCATGTAATCTCCTTACTACTGGGGTGACACACTGGAACAACCCCCTCCTCATGTAATATCCTTACTACTGAGGTGACACACTGTAACAAACCTCCTCCTCATGTAATCACCTTACTACTGGAGTGACACACTGTAACAAACCTCCTCCTCATGTAATCACCTTACTACTGGGGTGACACACTGTAACAAACCTCCTCATGTAATCACCTTACTACTGGGGTGACACACTGTAACAAACCTCCTCCTCATGTAATCACCTTACTACTGGGGTGACACACTGTAACAAACCTCCTCCTCATGTAATCACCTTACTACTGGGGTGACACACTGTAACAAACCCCCTCATGTAATCTCCTTACTACTGGGGTGACACACTGTAACAAACCTCCTCCTCATGTAATCTCCTTACTACTGGGGTGACACACTGTTACAAACCTCCTCCTCATGTAATATCCTTACTACTGAGGTGACAGCTTAGTGGCTGTCAGGACCTGGAAAAATAACTTTCTTGCGGAGGGCACTCTAGGCAGCTGCCTATTTTGCCTATAGGTGGAGCCGGCTCTGCCCACAGGTAGAGAATGATCGAGCAAAACTGTATTTGTTTCATATACAAATGGAGGAACAATTTATCAGTCCACTACCAGCTGCAGCTAACTGCACATTTGCTTTACAGCGGCCACTTCTGGAGAAATGTAGTATTACACGATGTTCACTAAAATGAATCACCAACCGTGTAATGAAGGGGGCCCCCTGTCCATGTAGTTTGTACACTCTAATAGGGTTAACGTTAGGGGTGAAACAAACTTTTTTAATATGCAAAGTAGCATCCTACCTGATGGAAAAGATTTTGCGTTTAACTTCCACGTATTGAAGGTTCCCTATAAAGCTATCTCCAACAGGTGGCACTAGAGAGCAAGATCTTTTTCATCGTGAAGAGAGCACTATAGTTCTTGTCCAGATGGAACATTGCATTTTATCTGTGGACCTCCAGCTGTTGCAATACCACAACTTCCAGCATGCCTGTAGTTTTGCAACAGCTGACAGTCCACACTTTAAGGGGTTGGAACGTACGTGGCTTTGAATAGATTTGGTCAGGTCTGGCCATGCTGCCTCCTACTAATGGTAAATCTGTCTGCCACCTCCTGCAACAGCTGGGGGCACACTGCTTGGGAAACATTGGTGTAACCCCTTCCTTGCTGTTGCTGTTTCTTTCCATTCTGCTCACAAAGCACATTATAAACCCTTCTCCCTTTACATGCTATCTGTAGTAGTGTAAATCATCCCACAACCTGTTCAGTCCAGCGCACTTTCACCAGCACTGTGTCATGGCATAACAGTAAGGACAAGGCGATATGCTGTGATTGGCCAGACAAGTAAGAGAAGAGGAGAAAATGAGAAATAGCTGTGCTCCATGGAGGGGTCTCTACGAAACAGTCTTCATTACCCTTACTTGCCTGGCCAATCACAGCACAACACCTAGTTCTTACTGCTATGCCATGACATGCTGGTAAAAGTCCATACTTAGCTGCACCCTCACTAAAGTCACAAGAAGGTGAAGACAAAGTAGGTGCTATATGACAGTCTCTCCACTCTCTCTCATCAGAGACTGTGAGGGTCCAGCAGCAGTCTCGGATCTGTTACCCTCAGTGTCTCTGTGCTGAAAACAATCTACAATATGGTGATAAATGATGGTTTATTCTATACCAGATGGACGGCAGGGGATGTCCCTTCAGAGCTGGGATACTGCACTTGGTGGCAGCATCGCCCCATTCATCTGTACAGCCACGGACATCACCCAGGACTCTGCTCTAAGATTAATTTATGCAAAAAATCCCCCCCCCCCCGCCAAAAAAAAATTTTTTTTTTATGGGTGAAGCTTTGTAGGAGGCAGAATGAGAACCCTTCTCTTCGTTGGAGAGTAAATTCACGACTGAGGACATAGCCGACCTAATGGGATCACAGCGCGACAAAGTATTCATGACCGAAAGAGACATCTCACAACTAGTCTGTTAATATTAGAGAACAACTTTATTTATCTATCAATGATGCTGCCCCCACCATGATCACTGTAGGGATGGTATTGGGCAGGTGATGGGCAGTGCCTGGTTTTCCCCAGACATGATGCTGCCCCCACCATGATCACTGTAGGGATGGTATTGGGCAGGTGATGGGCAGTACCTGGTTTCCCCCAGACATGATGCTGCCCCCACCATGATCACTGTAGGGATGGTATTGGGCAGGTGATGGGCAGTGCCTGGTTTCCTCCAGACATGATGCTGCCCCCAACATGATCACTGTAGGGATGGTATTGGGCAGGGGATGGGCAGTGCCTGGTTTCCTCCAGACATGATGCTGCCCCCCACTATGATCACTGTAGGGATGGTATTGGGCAGGTGATGGGCAGTGCCTGGTTTCCCCCAGACATGATGCTGTCCCCACCATGATCACTGTAGAGATGGTATTGGGCAGGTGATGGCAGTGCCTGGTTTCCCCCAGACATGATGCTGCCCCCCACCATGATAACTGTAGGGATGGAATTGGGCAGGTGATGGGCAGTGCCTGGTTTCCTCTATACATGATGCTGCCCTCACCATGATCACTGTAGGGATGGTATTGGGAAGGTGATGGGCAGTGCCTGGTTTTCCCAGACATGATGCTGCCCCCCCCCCCCATGATCACTGTAGGGATGGTATTGGGCAGGTGATGGGCAGTGCCTGGTGTCCTACAGACATGATGCTGCCCCCACCATGATCACTGTAGGGATGGTATTGGGCAGGTGATGGGCAGTGCCTGGTTTCCTCCAGACATGATGCTGCCCCCACCATGATCACTGTAGCGATGGTATTGGGCAGGTGATGGGCAGTGCCTGGTTTCCTCCAGACATGATGCTGCCCCCACCATGATCACTGTAGCGATGGTATTGGGCAGGTGATGGGCAGTACCTGGTTTCCCCCAGACATGATGCTGCCCCCACCATGATCACTGTAGGGATGGTATTGGGCAGGTAATGGGCAGTACCTGGTTTCCCCCAGACATGATGCTGCCCCCACCATGATCTCTGTAGGGATGGTATTGGGCAGGTGATGGGCAGTGCCTGGTTTCCTCCAGACATGATGCTGCCCCCACCATGATCACTGTAGGGATGGTATTGGGCAGGTGATGGGCAGTGCCTGGTTTCCTCCAGACATGATGCTGCCCCCCACTATGATCACTGTAGGGATGGTATTGGGCAGGTGATGGGCAGTACCTGGTTTCCCCCAGACATGATGCTGTCCCCACCATGATCACTGTAGAGATGGTATTGGGCAGGTGATGGGCAGTGCCTGGTTTCCCCCAGACATGATGCTGCCCCCACCATGATCACTGTAGAGATGGTATTGGGCAGGTGATGGGCAATGCCTGGTTTCCCCCAGACATGATGCTGTCCCCACCATGATCACTGTAGAGATGGTATTGGGCAGGTGATGGCAGTGCCTGGTTTCCCCCAGACATGATGCTGCCCCCCACCATGATAACTGTAGGGATGGAATTGGGCAGGTGATGGGCAGTGCCTGGTTTCCTCTATACATGATGCTGCCCTCACCATGATCACTGTAGGGATGGTATTGGGCAGGTGATGGGCAGTGCCTGGTTTTCCCAGACATGATGCTGCCCCCCCCCCATGATCACTGTAGGGATGGTATTGGGCAGGTGATGGGCAGTGCCTGGTGTCCTACAGACATGATGCTGCCCCCTCCATGATCACTGTAGGGATGGTATTGGGCAGGTGATGGGCAGTGCCTGGTTTCCTCCAGACATGATGCTGCCCCCACCATGATCACTGTATGGATGGTATTGGGCAGGTGATGGGCAGTGCCTGGTTTCCTCCAGACATGATGCTGCCCCCACCATGATCACTGTAGCGATGGTATTGGGCAGGTGATGGGCAGTACCTGGTTTCCCCCAGACATGATGCTGCCCCCACCATGATCACTGTAGGGATGGTATTGGGCAGGTAATGGGCAGTACCTGGTTTCCCCCAGACATGATGCTGCCCCCACCATGATCTCTGTAGGGATGGTATTGGGCAGGTGATGGGCAGTGCCTGGTTTCCTCCAGACATGATGCTGCCCCCACCATGATCACTGTAGGGATGGTATTGGGCAGGTGATGGGCAGTGCCTGGTTTCCTCCAGACATGATGCTGCCCCCCACTATGATCACTGTAGGGATGGTATTGGGCAGGTGATGGGCAGTGCCTGGTTTCCCCCAGACATGATGCTGTCCCCACCATGATCACTGTAGAGATGGTATTGGGCAGGTGATGGGCAGTGCCTGGTTTCCCCCAGACATGATGCTGCCCCCACCATGATCACTGTAGAGATGGTATTGGGCAGGTGATGGGCAGTGCCTGGTTTTCCCCAGACATGATGCTGCCCCCACCATGATCACTGTAGGGATGATATTGGGCCGGTGATGGGCAGTGCCTGGTTTCCTCTATACATGATGCTGCCCCCACCATGATCACTGTAGGGATGGTATTGGGCAGGTGATGGACAGTGCCTGGTTTCCTCCAGACATGATGCTGCCCCCACCATGATCACTGTAGGGATGGTATTGGGCAGGTGATGGGCAGTACCTGGTTTCCCCCAGACATGATGCTGCCCCCACCATGATCACTGTAGGGATGGTATTGGGCAGGTGATGGGCAGTACCTGGTTTCCTCCAGACATGATGCTGCCCCCACCATGATCACTGTAGCGATGGTATTGGGCAGGTGATGGGCAGTACCTGGTTTCCCCCAGACATGATGCTGCCCCCACCATGATCACTGTAGGGATGGTATTGGGCAGGTAATGGGCAGTACCTGGTTTCCCCCAGACATGATGCTGCCCCCACCATGATCTCTGTAGGGATGGTATTGGGCAGGTGATGGGCAGTGCCTGGTTTCCTCCAGACATGATGCTGCCCCCACCATGATCACTGTAGGGATGGTATTGGGCAGGTGATGGGCAGTGCCTGGTTTCCTCCAGACATGATGCTGCCCCCCACTATGATCACTGTAGGGATGGTATTGGGCAGGTGATGGGCAGTGCCTGGTTTCCCCCAGACATGATGCTGTCCCCACCATGATCACTGTAGAGATGGTATTGGGCAGGTGATGGGCAGTGCCTGGTTTCCCCCAGACATGATGCTGCCCCCACCATGATCACTGTAGAGATGGTATTGGGCAGGTGATGGGCAGTGCCTGGTTTTCCCCAGACATGATGCTGCCCCCACCATGATCACTGTAGGGATGATATTGGGCCGGTGATGGGCAGTGCCTGGTTTCCTCTATACATGATGCTGCCCCCACCATGATCACTGTAGGGATGGTATTGGGCAGGTGATGGACAGTGCCTGGTTTCCTCCAGACATGATGCTGCCCCCACCATGATCACTGTAGGGATGGTATTGGGCAGGTGATGGGCAGTACCTGGTTTCCCCCAGACATGATGCTGCCCCCACCATGATCACTGTAGGGATGGTATTGGGCAGGTGATGGGCAGTACCTGGTTTCCCCCAGACATGATGCTGCCCCCACCATGATCACTGTAGGGATGGTATTGGGCAGGTGATGGGCAGTGCCTGGTTTCCCCCAGACATGATGCTGCCCCCACCATGATCACTGTAGGGATGGTATTGGGCAGGTGATGGGCAGTACCTGGTTTCCCCCAGACATGATGCTGCCCCCACCATGATCACTGTAGGGATGGTATTGGGCAGGTGATGGGCAGTGCCTGGTTTCCTCCAGACATGATGCTGCCCCCACCATGATCACTGTAGGGATGGTATTGGGCAGGTAATGGGCAGTACCTGGTTTCCCCCAGACATGATGCTGCCCCCACCATGATCTCTGTAGGGATGGTATTGGGCAGGTGATGGGCAGTGCCTGGTGTCCTCCAGACATGATGCTGCCCCCACCATGATCACTGTAGGGATGGTATTGGGCAGGTGATGGGCAGTGCCTGGTTTCCTCCAGACATGATGCTGCCCCCACCATGATTACTGTAGGGATGGTATTGGGCAGGTGATGGGCAGTACCTGGTTTCCCCCAGACATGATGCTGCCCCCACCATGATCACTGTAGGGATGGTATTGGGCAGGTGATGGGCAGTGCCTGGTTTCCTCCAGACATGATGCTGCCCCCCACTATGATCACTGTAGGGATGGTATTGGGCAGGTGATGGGCAGTGCCTGGTTTCCTCCAGACATGATGCTGTCCCCACCATGATCACTGTAGAGATGGTATTGGGCAGGTGATGGGCAGTGCCTGGTTTCCCCCAGACATGATGCTGCCCCCACCATGATCACTGTAGGGATGGTATTGGGCAGGTGATGGGCAGTGCTTGGTTTCCTCCAGACATGATGCGGCCCCCACCATGATCACTGTAGGGATGGTATTGGGCAGGTGATGGGCAGTGCCTGGTTTCCTCTATACATGATGCTGCCCTCACCATGATCACTGTAGGGATGGTATTGGGCAGGTGATGGGCAGTGCCAGAGAAGATGCTTAGAATTGTGGCCAAACACTCCAATCTTGGATTCATCAGACCAGAGAATCTTGTTTCTCACAATCTGATACTTTAGATCTTCTCTGTAATCTTCAGGCATCTTCCCTGTGTTATTACTGAGGCGCAGAGTTGAGCACGAATATTCGTAATGCAAATTTTTATCGAGGATATCAGCACTTCACGATATCGCGAATATAGAATATAGTGCTATGTATTCGTAATGACGAATATTCGTTATTTTGTTTGTTTGTTTTTCACATGGAAATTTTTATGCAAATTTTCCATGCAAATTTTCGCATGGAAAAAAAAGTGAACGAACATTGCGAATATGCAAATTTTGTGAACAAATAATAAACAAATAATCAAATAATCGTCAAATATCGCAAATTCAAATAGGGCCCCTGCCGCTCATTACTGAGGAGGCTTCTTTCTTCTTTCTGCCATAAAACCCAGATTGTAGAGGCTGCAGTGATGGTTTTGAACCTTCTGGAAGTTTCTCCCATCTGCATGCAGGATCTTTGGAGCTCAGTGATCATTGGGGTCTTGGTCTCCTCTCTTACCAAGACCCTTCTCCCCCGATTACTTAGTTTGTGGGGCGGCAGCTCTAGGAAGAGTCCTGGTTGTTCCTTCTTCTCCATGTAAGAATTATGGAGGCCACTGAGCTCTTGGGAACTTTTAGTGCAGCAGAAATGTCTTTGTCACCTTCTTCAGATCGGTGCCTCCACACAATCCTATCTCTGAACTCTACAGGCAGTTCTTTCCCTCTCATGTCTTGTTTTTTGCTCTGATATACATTGTCAGCTGTGTGACCTTGCATAGACAGGACTTTGTCTTGTCCAATCAGCTGAACTTGCCACAAGTGACTCCGACCAATGTGGAGAAACATCTCAGAGATGATCAAGAGAAATGGGAGGAGCCAAAGGTGCTAAATGTCAAGTTAACTTTTACACAAGGCGGCAACATAACAAAATGTGAAAAAAGGGAAAGGGTCTGAAGAGTTACCGAATGCATTGTGTGTGTGTTCATTTATTTCTAGGAAATTTACAGCCCCCACTCCCAACCATCATGAAGGACACAGGTCGTGCAGGATAAAGTCTATATATTATATTACATGGAGAAATAAATTAGCTGAACTCGTCGCCATACTCCGTGATTTAAGCTTCTTTATTGAATTATATACTCACATACGTGATATCAGGGGAGACGAACAATAGTAGGGGTTCACAGCTGAATAGGAGGCAACAGCCGTTTCACATGTGTGAAACAGCTGTGGACTCCTATTCAGCTGTGCACCCCTACTGTTGTTCGTCTCTCTCCTGATATCATGTAGGTGAGTATATAACTCAATAAAGAAAAAGACATCATGGAGTATATACTCACATACATGATATCGGGTGGGGGGAGACAAACAATAGTAGGGGTTCACAGCTGAATAGGAGGCAACAGCCGTTTCACACGTGTGAAACAGCTGTTGACTCCAATTCAGCAGTGCACCCCTACTATTGTTTATCTCCCTCTCCGATATCATGTATGTGAGTATATAACTCAATAAAGAAGAAGGCCTCACGTAGTATATACTCATATACATGATATCAGGAGGGAGACAAACAATAGTAGGGGTGCACAGCTGAATAGGAGGCAACAGCCGTTTCACACGTGAAACGGCTGTTGCCTCCTATTCAGCTGTGCACCCCTACTATTGTTTATCTCCTCCCTCTGATATCATGTATCTGAGTATATAACTCAATAAAGAAAAAGGCCTCAAGGAGTATATACTCATATACATGATATCAGGAGGGAGACGAACAATAGTAGGGGTGAACAGCTGAATAGGAGGCAACAGCCGTTTCACACGTGAAACGGCTGTTGCCTCCTATTCAGCTGTGCACCCCTACTATTGTTCATCTCCTCCCTCCTGATATCATGTAGGTGAGTATATAACTCAATAAAGAAAAATAAATCATGGAGTATATACTCACATACATGATATCGGGTGGGGGGGGGGGAGATGAACAATAGTAGGGGGTGCACAGCTGAAGAGGAGGCAATAGCCGTTTTACATGTATGAAACGGCTGTTGACTCCTATTCAGCTGTGCACCCCTACTATTGTTTATCTCCCTCTCTGATATCATGCATGTGAGTATATAACTCAATAAAGAAGAAGGCCTCAAGGAGTATATACTCATATACATGATATCAGGAGGGAGACGAACAATAGTAGGGGTGAACAGCTGAATAGGAGGCAACAGCCGTTTCACACGTGAAACGGCTGTTGCCTCCTATTCAGCTGTTCACCCCTACTATTGTTCGTCTCCCTCCTGATATCATGTATCTGAGTATATAACTCAATAAAGAAAAAGGCCTCAAGGAGTATATACTCATATACATGATATCAGGAGGGAGATGAACAATAGTAGAGGTGAACAGCTGAAGAGGAGGCAACAGCCGTTTCAGCTGTGCACCCCTACTATTGTTTATCTCCCCCCTCCGATATCATGTATCTGAGTATATAACTCAGTAAAGAAGAAGACATCACAGAGTACATACTCACTTATATGAAATCGAGTGGGGGAAGACGTACAATAGTAGGGGTTCACAGCTAAATAGGAGGCAACAGCTGTTTCACATGTAAATGGCTGTAGCTTCCTATACGGCTGTGCACCCCTACTATTGTTTATCTCCCTCCTGTGTGTCTCCCTCCATCGTGTAGGTAAATATATAACTCAATGAAGAATAAGACATCACAGAGTATATACTTACATACATGATATCGGGTGGGGGGAGAGACAAACAATAGTAGGGGTGCAAAGCTTAATAGGACGCAACAGCCATTTAACACGTGTGAAACGGCTGTGTTTTCCTATAAAGCTGTACACCCCCTCCGATATCATGTATGTGAGTATATAACTCAATAAAGAAGAAGACATGACTGAGTATATACTCATGTACCTGATATCAGGAATGAGATGAACAATAGTAGGGGTGCACAGCTGAATAGGAGGCAACAGCCGTTTCACACGTGAAACGGCTGTTGCCTCCTATTCAGCTGTGCACCTCTACTATTTTTAGTCTCCCCCCCCCCTGATATCATGTAAATAAAGAAGATATCACAGAGTATGGTAAGTGCCACTAATTTATTTCTACATGGAATATGCCTTGCCTATGATTTGAAGCAGAGCACCATCGGGCACGTTAAGTATTGGCGCCTATATCGAGCTGCATGATGCTTTTTGATACTTCGTGTGGAACTGGTTTAGAGTTGTGGAATTAAAGTCTATGTATCTGTGCATCCATTTACCCTATAAGGAGAGAACAAGTGCAATGAGAATATGTTGGGAGGCCGGTGGGCAGCGCATGACGGCAGCAAATTCTGCTTAACAGCCTAAGCCACCCGCACCGCTGTGGATGCAGGAGGCAATTCCATCATAAATATTATAATTTCATTACTTTCCTTGGCAAAAAAAAAAAAGAAAAGAAAAGAGAGAAACGTGAAATGCAATGAGATTGAGAAAGGACAAGCTGCGTGGTGGGGAGGGGGAGAGAGAATGCCAGCACGGGGACCGGAAGGAGGGGCGCCAGGTGCCAGCTGTCTGAGCCCCCGTGTTTAAAATTTAATACCAAAATCTCAGCTGAAGGTTTTGTTATCTATCAGAATAATGTCGCCTAACCATACGGGAGCCTCCGTAATGCACTCATTCCTCATAAGTCAGATTAAAAATGAAAATATCGCACTCGGCTCCATGTGCGCACCGGCCGCCGTCACCTTGGGGATATGAAATAAGGAAACGGACCCAGTCAAGATGTTGTATTAAACCATCAAAGCCGCCTTTGATGCTTCCATTTTTATGGTGGCCCCTTGATAATTCCTCCCGGGGAAGATCTGTTTCTTATAGATTATTCTGAAAGAATGAGCAGTAAACAGCGGTAGAGAGCACCCATGGTCTGTAGTGTTACCAAGTCTACAGCAGGGGGCGCATGCAAGAAGCCTAATTTCCCTCTTTTTCCGATAGGCCAGTTCTACCTAAATTCCGTTTAGAGATTCTTTGTTATTCCTATGAAGGGATGGAGATAAGCAGCTGCCAGGCATGTCTATTGTTGCTTATCTCAGAGGAAGAAAGCAATATAATAATGTAATCAAAATCACATCTGCTACCATGCCATAATAGCAAAAAGACTCCACGATGGGAGTTGTAGTTTCGATATAGCTGGGGTTAGGGAACAATAGACTAATGTTTCTTAGTTTCCGATACTACGTAGCCAACGGAGCATATTAGTACTTTGCAAGAAGGGAGATAAGTGGCTGCCAGTCATTTCTCGTGCTCTATAATGATAATGAAATGGCTCTGCAGAACCTGTCCTAGCCTACACAGCAAAGCTGAAAGAGACCTGAAGTTCTCATGCCTACAAATGAACATAAACATGAAATGAGTTCTCACAGTGGTCTCCAAAGGTATACAAAAAGAAGGCTGCAGCAGCACTCTTGGTCAAAAAATAGAGGCTCTTAGTGCACTTTTTGATTAAGATGTGTCCCCCATCCACCGCGCGGAGGTGGCCTCACTTCGGATGGGACCATAACGTGCTCACTCTGCTTAACTCTGCTGGGCATATTGGGGGAGATTTATCTTAAAACCTGTGCAAAGGAAAAGTTGACCAGTTGCCCATAGCAGCCAATCAGATTGCTTCTTTAATTTTGCAGAGGCCTTGTTAAACATGAAAGAAGCGATCTGATTGGTTGCTATGGGCAACTGGGCAACTTTTCCTCTGGACAGGTTTTGATAAATCTCCCCCAAAGCCTCTGACTGGGTGACATGCAGGATCCACTATCACTAAAGGGGTACTCCACTGCCCCAGCGTTTGGAACAAAATGTTCCGAATGCTGGGTGCGGTCTGCGGGGGTCTTGACTTCGCCATTCTCCCTCAATGCAAGTCTATGGGAGGGGGCGTGGCAGAAGCCACGCCCCCTCCCATAGACTTGCATTGAAGGGGTGTGGCATGACATCACGAGGGGGCATGTCCATGGTGTCATGACCCCCGCAGCCTGCACCCAGCATTTGGAACAAAATGTTCAGAACGCTGGGGCAGTGGAGTACATCCCCATAGACATGAGATTGTTGGATGATACGGTTAAAAAAAGTGGTAAGTCATGTATATAGGCATGAGAACTGCAGATTTCTCTCAGCTTTGCTGTGTAGACTTCAGCAGAGCCATTTCATTCTCACATTATAGGAGGTTGGAGATTTACATATGACTGATGACATCTCTATTGTACTGCTGGAGGTCGAGATAAAGCAGGGTGGTGACACTATACAGTAAATAGACAGATATGACTCTGTATGGACCCTTTTCTGACCTTTAAAAGGGGTTATCCAGGACAGGAAAAACAGAGGTAATTTCTTTCAAAAACAGCTTCTTTCCCCAGGTTGGGTGTGGTATTACAACTTGGCTCCATTCATTTCAATGGAACTGAGCTGCAGAACCACACTCAACTTAGAGATACACAGGGAGCGTTTATTTTTAAAGAAATTAGCTCTTTTTTTTATGTTAAACATTTGTATTTATTTATTTTACATTTTGATACATGTTTTCTATATAATCTATATTATAAAATAATCTAGACATCTTGTAGTTTTCACTCTGGCCACTAGGTCTAAAACCAATATGACACTTCCCATTGTGTAGAGAAAATCTTCAAGCAGTCTTATCTCCATTGAGAATACCCCCTCCCTGCCCAGGTCACAGAGCATACCCACAACACACTCCCATAGAAGTCAATGAATTCCTTCCAGTGTATTCATTCCTGTGGTACATGTGGCTGCTGTAGAGAATGTGAGCCTACCTTTAATTCTGGAGTTAAAGGAGTACTCAAAAATTTACTTATACCCTGTCCACAGGATCGCGGGGGGTCCGACCGCTGGGACCCACCACGATCACTAGTACGGGACCCGGCGCTCAGTGAGGAGTGCCTGACATCTACCAGTAGACGGCTCCCATTCATTTCTATGGGAGTGCCGATGATGGGTTTTTAGGCGCTCCTATAACAATGAATTGAGTGCCAGGTCCCGTCCCGGTGATCACGGGGGGCTCCAGCGTTCGGACCCCCGCAATCAGTTACCTATCCGGTTATCCTGTGGATAGGGGATACGTTAGTTTTTCGCCGGCGATCTCCTTTAAAGGGGTACTCCACTCCCCAGCGTTCGAAGCATTTAGTTCCGAACGCCGGATGTAGGCTTTGGGGTCGTCACGCCCCATTGTGACTTCATGCCATGCCCCTTGTGACATCATGCCCCACCCCTCGTCATGTCATGCCCCGCCCCCTCAATGCAAGTCTATGGGAGGGGGTGTGCTGATCGTCACGCCCCCTCCCATAGACTTGCATTGAGGGGGTGGGTCGTGATGTCACAGGGGGGGCATGGTGACCCCTGAAGCCCTCACCCATCATTCGGAACTAAATTTTCCGAACATTGGGGAGTGGAGTACCCCTTACAAAATGTAAAAAAAAAGTTAAAAAAAAAAGTACAAAAATAAATAAATAAATAAATAAACCCTCATCATTCCTGTCCGGACCCTCTGAGCCCCAGCAATATCCTAATTTAATAAGCACATAAAGTATATGTTTATAAATCATGTATACCAGGAACTGCTGACCAGGATGCATCGGCTGCCATAACTCAGCAGGTACCTGACTAGAATACAGGGAGCGCAGTCCGGAACGTTCATCTCCAGCGTCGCGCTCCCTCTGTATTCCATGTACAGATCAGGAGGGGGCGCGCGCTGACATCATCGGGGTCCGAAGGTTAATGTCACCTCTGCCTTATTAACCCGACCGAAGCAAATGGAAGAGAAAAATCAATATTAAATAGAAAAACGCCATACAGACGGATCTCACCTTCAAATGACCTCGAAGGCGCTTACTGAGACAGATGTTGTCTGTTATAGTAGTTATATTCTTGTATATAGGAGGCAGTATTATAGTAGTTATATTCTTGTATATAGCAGGCAGTATTATAGTAGTTATATTCTTGTATATAGGAGGAGTATTATAGTAGTTATATTCTTGTATATAGGAGCAGTATTATAGTAGTTATATTCTTGTATATAGAGGCAGTATTATAGTAGTTATATTCTTGTATATAGGAGCAGTATTATAGTAGTTATATTCTTGTATATAGGAGCAGTATTATAGTAGTTATATTCTTGTATATAGGAGCAGTATTATAGTAGTTATATTCTTGTATATAGGAGCAGTATTATAGTAGTTATATTCTTGTATATAGGAGCAGTATTATAGTAGTTATATTCTTGTATATAGGAGGCAGTATTATAGTAGTTATATTCTTGTATATAGGAGCAGTATTATAGTAGTTATATTCTTGTATATAGGAGCAGTATTATAGTAGTTATATTCTTGTATATAGTTGCAGTATTATAGTAGTTATATTCTTGTATATAGGAGCAGTATTATAGTAGTTATATTCTTGTATATAGTTGCTGTTACGCCTAGCGCTCCGGGTCCCCGCTCCTCCCCGGAGCGCGTACGGCGTCTCTCTCTCCGCAGCGCCCCGGTCGGTCCCGCTGACCGGGAGCGCTGCACTGTCATGGCCGTCGGGGATGCGATTCGCACAGCGGGACGCGCCCGCTCGCGAATCGCATCCCAGGTCACTTACCCGTTCCCGTCCCCTGCTGTCATGTGCTGGCGCGCGCGGCTCCGCTCTCTAGGGCGCGCGCGCGCCAGCTCCCTGAGACTTAAAGGGCCAGTGCACCAATGATTGGTGCCTGGCCCAATTAGCTAATTGGCTCCCACCTGCTCCCTGGCTATATCTGGTCTCCTCCCATGCACTCCCTTGCCGGATCTTGTTGCCTTGTGCCAGTGAAAGCGTTTTGTGTGTCCAAAGCCTGTGTACCAGAACTTCTGCTATCCACCCTGACTACGAACCTTGCTGCCTGCCCCGACCTTCTGCTACGTCCGACCTTGCTTCTGTCTACTCCCTTGTACCGCGCCTATCTTCAGCAGTCAGAGAGGTTGAGCCGTTGCTAGTGGATACGACCTGGTCACTACCGCCGCAGCAAGACCATCCCGCTTTGCGGCGGGCTCTGGTGAAAACCTGTAGTGACTTAGAACCGGTCCACTAGCGCGGTCCTCGCCAATCCCTCTCTGGCACAGAGGATCCACCTCCTGCCAGCCGGCATCGTGACAGTTGCAGTATTATAGTAGTTATATTCTTGTATATAGGAGCAGTATTATAGTAGTTATATTCTTGTATATAGTTGCAGTATTATAGTAGTTATATTCTTGTATAAAGTTGCAGTATTATAGTAGTTATATTCTTGTATATAGTTGCAGTATTATAGTAGTTATATTCTTGTATATAGGAGCAGTATTATAGTAGTTATATTCTTGTATATAGTTGCAGTATTATAGTAGTTATATTCTTGTATATAGTTGCAGTATTATAGTAGTTATATTCTTGTATATAGGAGCAGTATTATAGTAGTTATATTCTTGTATATAGAGACAGTATTATAGTAGTTATATTCTTGTATATAGGAGCAGTATTATAGTAGATATATTCTTGTATATAGGAGCAGTATTATAGTAGTTATATTCTTGTATATAGGAGCAGTATTATAGTAGTTATATTCTTGTATATAGGAGCAGTATTATAGTAGTTATATTCTTGTATATAGTTGCAGTATTATAGTAGTTATATTCTTGTATATAGTTGCAGTATTATAGTAGTTATATTCTTGTATATAGGAGTTTTCCTTTCCCATGTACAATGAGCTGTTCCCAGAGAAAATTGAATGCTTAATCAGTGGTTCTTCCTGACATATGATGGTGGTGATTTGTACCCCGATTTCCAGTGTCTTTTTCATGAGTTTTAGGGATATATATGTATATATATATATATATATATATATATATATATATATATATATATACATACACAGTCTTGTTCAAGCTCCTCGAAATCTCTTTCCTAAATTCACTTACGGAAAACAAATCTCGAAACTCTGCCATGTTCTTGCAGTTGTCGTGGTGACACGATCTCAGCTTGAGTAAGAAAGAGCATGTAACGCCACTTGAAGCATTGACCCGGCGGTCAATGAATTTTTTCATAAAATCAAAATGTTACACGGGTCCGGGACCTGGCGTTTAAAGGGACAGGACGCCTTACAAGGAACATACGTGAGGATATAGAAGCAAAAGTCATTCCCAATTGTTGTAGACACAAGAAGAACTCCGCTTTTCTTACGGTATTTCACTGTTTATGTAAAACTGTTACATTGTTTCATTTTTTTGTGTTTTTTTCTTTTTTTTATAATCCCATATTTTTTTTTTTTTTTTTTTTTACAAATGGAAGTATTTTGCAGTGCAGGGGCTGCTGGATTAAGGGGATCAGAAATGTATTGTGTAGGGTGCAGGACGCGGTGCGAATCCCTTCATGCGGAGATGCTATAAATCCGTCTTGCGCTCGGAATTTATTGTCAATAATGTATATAGTGCAGTTTATTGTTGGGCTTTGTGGCTGCGGATGCAAAACAAGGACACGAATAACTTGCTCAATGCCAATATACCAGCCTTTACCAACCAGCGTGCCTCTAGCTTTTGCAAAACTATAACTCCCAGCATGCCCGGACAGCCGAAGGCTGTCCGGGCATGCTGGGATTTGTAGTTTTGCAACAGCTGGAGGCACGCTGGTTGGGCAACACTGCTATAGACACTGATTTCTAAGGGATCTTTTGTCACTCTATACTGGCAAATACGCCATCGGCAGAATTTTAGTAAAATTTTATAAACAGCGCCACTCTTTTCAGTAGGCCATGTTTGGTATTGCAGCCTAGCCCCATTCACTTCAATAGCAGTCCATAGATATGAGGTGCCCTGTTTTGTTTTTTTTAATAACAAAAAGCAGCTAAGCAGGGACTTTTTATTACCTTATTGCTTATATAGTGTAGCATAGGCTATTATTAGACAATAATGAAGAGGTTATGGTGTATGCCTTGTGCTTACCTGTTTTGGCCGATGTGGCAGGCATTATGTTGAATTGATTTCCTTATGTTACCTACATTGCCCATGATTTCTCTGGCTTTGCAGAGAGAGGGTGTGAAGGTCTTATCACTGCACCTGGTCATCTAATTAGGCTGCTGGTGCTGGATTTCACCCAGATGAACTGCTAAAACTCATTAATGGGTTGAGGTCTGTTCAGATTATGCGCAGATTTGTTTTCTTATGCTAAATGACATGAGGAGAGCCGGAAATACAAGATTGCAGCGATAGTCCGGCTCTCCCATAGAGATGCATGGAGGGCACGTTCCTGCTGGAGCAATGTGTAAGAGATTGATGGGGATCCCAGTGGTCCAACCCCCCCCCCCCCCCCCCCCCAGCGATCAGCTTCTTATCCCCTATCCTGTGTTAGTTTTTACTGCACAACCCCTTTAAACCCAGATATGTCTAATTAAAGGGGTGCTCTAGTGGAAAACTTTTTTTTTTTTTTTTTTTCAAATCAACTGGTGCCAGAAACTTAAACAGATTTGTAAATTACTTCTTTTTTTTTTTATCTTAATCCTTCCAGTACTTATTAGCTGCTGAATACTACAGAGGAAATTCTTTTCTTTTTGGAACACAGTGCTCTCTGCTGACATCATGACCACAGTGCTCTCTGCTGACATCTCTGTCCATTTTAAGAACCGTCCAGAGTAGGAGAAAATCCCCATAGCAAACATATGCTGCTCTGGACAGTTCCTAAAATGGACAGAGATGGCAGCAGAGAGCACTGTGCTCGTGATGTCAGCGGAGAGCTCTGCGTTCCAAAAAGAAAAGAATTTCCTGTAGTATTCAGCAGCTAATAAGTACTAGAAGGATTGAGATTTTTTAATAGAAGTAATTTAAAAATATGTTTAACTTTCTTGCGCCAGTTGATTTTAAGTTTTCAACCGGAGTACCCCTTTAAACTCTAGTTACAATCAGATGCCATGTGTGAGCATGTGCAGATATTTCACAGTGTTTGCATCAGCAAAGGGGTCCCCTTCTTATGGAGAGGTCACAGTGATTAGCTTTAAAGGGGTACTCCGCTGTAAAAAAAAAAAAATTAAATGAACTGGTGCCAGAAAGTTAAACAGATTTGTAAATTACTTCTATCAAAATATCTTAATCCTTCCAGGACTTATCAGCTGCTTTATGATCCACATGAAGTTCTTTTCTCTTTGAATTTCCTTTCTCTCTTACCACAGTGCTCTCTGCTGACACCTCTGTCCATGTCAGGAACTGTCCAGAGCAGGAGAGGTTTGCTATGGGGATTTGCTCCTGTTTTGGACAGTTCCTGACATGGACAGAGGTGTCAGTAGAGAGCACTGTGGTCAGACAGAAAGGAAATTCAAAAAGAAAAGAACTTCCTGTGGAGCATACAGCAGCTGATAAGTACTGGAAGGATTAAGATTTTGAAATAGAAGTAATTTACAAATCTGTTTAACTTTCTGGCACCAGTTAATAAAAATGAAAAAATGTTTTCCAGTGGAGTACCCCTTTAATTGTATTTCCTTTGCAGTGCCCCAACAGGCGAATTGAAGTATGACACATTTCTCATTGAAATCAATTGTACTGTCGGTGTAATGCAGGGACGTGTTCGGTCCGCCAGTGTGAATGACGCCCTTGGGAGTCGCTTCTTTACTCATACATGAGGATTCTAGCTGAGTATTGGGAAATGTTTATTTTATGAACCTATATTGATCAGAATCCCTCCCAGTGCAGGATAACGGAGCGCTGACTAGTCACATACATACGGCCGAAACGAGAAGTATCCTCCAAAAAGCAATGATATGTCCGCGAGACCCTCAGCGCTATGTTGTGGGAATGGGAAATCCCAGCGGTCGACTATGTTTCATTCCCTACACACCCTGAGATGCATTAAAGGGGTACCCCGGTGGAAAAAAAATTCTCAAATCAACTGGTGCCAGAAAGTTAAACAGATTTGTAAATTACTTCTATTAAAAAATCTTAATCCTTCCAGTACTTTTTAGCAGCTGTATACTACAGAGGAAATTCTTTTCTTTTTGAATTTCATTTTTGTCTTGTCCACAGTGCTCTCTGCTGACACCTCTGTCCGTGTCAGGAACTGTCCAGAGCAGCAAAGGTTTGCTATGGGGATTTTCTCCTGCTCTGGACAGTTCCTGATACGGGCATCAGGTGTCAGCAGAGAGCACTGTGGACAAGACAAAAAAGAAATTCAAAAAGAAAAGAATTTCCTCTGTAGCATACAGCTGCTAAACAGTACTGGAAGGGTGAAGATTTTTTAATAGAAGTCATTTACAAATCTGTTTAACTTTCTGGCAACAGTTGATTGAAAAAATAAAATGTTTTCACCGGAGTACCCCTTTAAGTATACTGTAGATCAGTGTTTTTCCATGGCTGTCCAGGAATGCTAAGAGTCGTATTTTTCCAACAGCTGGAGGCACACTGGATAGGAAACACTGCTATAGATACCAATTTTCAAGGAATCATCTATGAGGCCAGACAAACAGAATTTAAAAAAATTCTGGTTTCTTCCTTAAACAGCACCACTATTTTTTCACTAGGCTTTGTTTGGTATTGCAGCCTAGCCCCAATCACTTTAACAGAAGTCCAAGAGGGGCACTGTTTTTATAAGAAAGCAGCCATGCAAGGCCTTAACCCCTTAAAGGGGTTATTCAGGAAAAAAAACATTAATCCTTTCAGTACTTTTTAGCTGCTGAAGTTGAGTTGTTCTTTTCTGTCTAAGTGCTCTCAGAGTAGAAGCAAATCCCCATAGCAAACCTCTTCTACTGTGTGCAGTTCCCGAGACAAGCAGAGATGTCAGCAGAGAGCACTGTTGCCAGACTGAAAAGAACAACTCAACTTCAGCAGCTGATAATTATTGGAAGGATTAAGATTTTTTAATAGAAGTAATTTACAAAGTTTCCGGAGCCAGCTGATATATATATATATATAAAAAAAAGTTTTTTCCTGGATAACCCCTTTAAGGACTAAGCCCATTTTCACCTTAAGGACCAGGCCATTTTTCGTTTGTACTATTTCATTTTTTCCTCCTCCCCTTCTAAAAATCATAATGATTAAAATGTTGCACCTACAGACCCATATAAGGGCTTGTTTTTTGCGCCACCAATTGTACTTCGTAATGACATCAATCATTTAATAACAAAATATACTGCAAAACATATATATATATATTTATTTGTGGGGTGAAATTGAAAAAAAAAAAAAAACGCCAATTTGTAACTTTTGGGGGCTTCTGTTTCTACAAATTCCAGTAAAAATGACACCTGATCTTTAATCTGCAGGTCCATACGGTCACAAGGATACCCAATTTATGTAGGTTTTATTTTATTTTACTACTTTAAAAAAATCCAAACTACATGCACCAAAATTAGTATGTTTAAGATTGTCGTATTCTGACCACAATAACTTTTTATTTTTCCGTATACGGGGCTATATGAGGGCTCAGTTTTTGTGCTGTGGTCTGTAGTTTTTATCTGTACTATTTTTGTTTTGATGGGAATTTTTTATCGCTTTTTTATTAATATTTTTATGGTATATGAAGTGACCAAAAATGCACAATTTTAGCTAACCGTATATTTTAATAGTTCGGCATGCGGCGGTACCACATATTATTTTTTATGACATTAGTTTATTTTTACGCCCCCTCCCATAGATTTGCATTGAGGGGGCAGATCTCACACAGGTGGGTGCAGAATGAGATAATGCAGGGGTCCCCAGCGGCGGGACCCCCGCGATCAGACATCTTATCCCCTATCCTTTGGATAAGGGATAAGATGTCTTAGTGCCAGAGTACCCCTTTAATTTCCTTCACTGTATTTGTAGCTACTACTTCTGCAGGAAGGCCATTCCATGCATCCACTACTCTCTCAGTAAAGTAATACTTCCTCATATTACTGCACAAACCTTTGCCCCTCTAATATAAAACTATATCCTCTATATAACATTGTGTCTTCTATATAACATTGTGTCCTCTATATAACATTGTGTCTTCTATATAACATTGTGTCTTCTATATAACACTGTGTCCTCTATATAACATTGTGTCTTCTATATAACACTGTGTCCTCTATATAACATTGTGTCTTCTATATAACACTGTGTCCCCTCTATAACATTGTGTCTTCTATATAACACTGTGTCCTCTATATAACATTGTGTCTTCTATATAACACTGTGTCCTCTCTATAACGTTTGTGTCTTCTATATAACATTGTGTCCTCTCTATAACATTGTGTCTTCTATATAACATTGTGTCTTCTATATAACACTGTGTCCTCTATATAACATTGTGTCTTCTATATAACACTGTGTCCTCTCTATAACATTGTGTCTTCTATATAACACTGTGTCCTCTCTATAACATTGTGTCTTCTATATAACACTGTGTCCTCTATATAACATTGTGTCTCCTATATAACACTGTGTCCTCTATATAACATTGTGTCTTCTATATAACATTGTGTCTTCTATATAACACTGTGTCCTCTCTATAACATTGTGTCTTCTATATAACACTGTGTCCTCTCTATAACGTTTGTGTCTTCTATATAACACTGTGTCCTCTCTATAACATTGTGTCTTCTATATAACACTGTGTCCTCTCTATAACATTGTGTCTTCTATATAACACTGTGTCCTCTATATAACATTGTGTCTTCTATATAACACTGTGTCCTCTATATAACATTGTGTCCTCTATATAACATTGTGTCCTCTATATAACATTGTGTCCTCTATATAACATTGTGTCTTCTATATAACATTGTGTCCTCTCTATAACATTGTGTCCTCTATATAACATTGTGTCCTCTATATAACATTGTGTCCTCTATATAACATTGTGTCCTCTATATAACATTGTGTCTTCTATATAACACTGTGTCCTCTGTATAACATTGTGTCTTCTATATAACACTATGTCCTCTATATAACATTGTGTCTTCTATATAACACAGTGTCCTCTCTATAACATTGTGTCTTCTATATAACACTGTGTCCTCTATATAACATTGTGTCCTCTCTATAACATTGTGTCTTCTATATAACACTGTGTCCTCTATATAACATTGTGTGTTCTATATAACACTGTGTCCTCTCTATAACATTGTGTCTTCTATATAACACTGTGTCCTCTCTATAACATTGTGTCTTCTATATAACACTGTGTCCTCTATATAACATTGTGTCTTCTATATAACACTGTGTCCTCTATATAACATTGTGTCTTCTATATAACATTGTGTCCTCTCTATAACATTGTGTCTTCTATATAACATTGTGTCCTCTCTATAACATTGTGTCTTCTATATAACACTGTGTCCTCTCTATAACATTGTGTCTTCTATATAACACTGTGTCCTCTCTATAACGTTTGTGTCTTCTATATAACACTGTGTCCTCTATATTACATTGTGTCTTCTATATAACACTGTGTCCTCTCTATAACATTGTGTCTTCTATATAACACTGTGTCCTCTCTATAACGTTTGTGTCTTCTATATAACACTGTGTCCTCTATATTACATTGTGTCTTCTATATAACACTGTGTCCTCTCTATAACATTGTGTCTCCTATATAACACTGTGTCCTCTCTATAACGTTTGTGTCTTCTCTATAACATTGTGTCTTCTATATAACACTGTGTCCTCTTGTGGTAGTTTTTCTCCTATATAAATCTCCTCTCCTCCTTTACCGTGTTGATTCCCTTTATGTATATAAAGTCTCTATCATTTCCCATCTCTCTCTTTCTTCTATACATGTTAAGGTCCTTTAATCTTTCCTGGTACATTTTATCCGGCAATCCATGTACTAGTTTAGTATCTTCTCTGAACTCTCTCCAATGTATCTATATCCTTCTGGAGATACAGTCTCCAGTACTGCGCACAATACTCCAAGTAGTGTTCTGTACAGCGGCATGAGCCCTTCTCTCTCTACTGCTAATACCTCTCCATATACACGCATGAGCACTTCCCTCTACTGCTAATACCTCTCCCTATACATCCATGAGCACTTCCCTCTACTGCTAATACATCCATGAGCACTTCCCTCTACTGCTAATACATCCATGAGCACTTCCCTCTACTGCTAATACCTCTCCCTATACATCCATGAGCACTTCCTTCTCTACTGCTTATACCTCTCCCTACACACCCATGAGCAATTCCATCTCTACTGCTTATACCTCTCCATTTACACCCATGAGCATTTCCCTCTCTACTGCTAATACCTCTCCCGATACACTCATGAGCACTTCTCTCTCTATCGCTAATACTTTTCCCTATACACCCAAAAACACTTCCCTCCTCTCCCGATACAACCATGAGCACTTCCCTCTACTGCTTATACCTCTCCCTATACATCCAAGCATTCTGCTAGCGTTTCCTGCTGCTCTATTACATTGCCTTCCTACCTTTAAGTCTTCTGAAATAATTTCTCCTGAATCCCTCTCCTCAGATACTGAGGTCAGGACTGTGTCAAATATTCTGTATTCTGCCTGAGGGTTTTTACGCCCCAGGTGCATTACCTTGCACTTATCCACATTACATTTCAGTTCCCAGAGTTCTGACCATTCTTCTAGTTTACCAAAATCCTTTACCATTTGGTGGATCCCTCCAGGAACATCAACCCTGTTACATATCTTTGTATCATCAGCAAAAGACCAAAACCGAACCACCAGACCTTCTGCAATGTCACTGATTAAGATATTAAACAAAATGGGTCCCAGTACAGATCCCTGCAGTAATCATTGCAGCTCTGTTCTGCCAGCCTTCAGCTGTCTGGGCATGCTGGGAGTTATAGTTTTGCAACAATTGGAAACACACTTGTTGGGACAGACTGCCCTAGAGACATTACGGTCAGTGTCTGGGCCCGCAGTGGGATTCTCTACCCTGTTGGTGGGCCCGTCTGACCCCGGAGGCTAGAAAACTTTTCTGATCTTGTCCTCAGAATGACTCTGGATATAAGACGTGAATTTCCAAGTGACACTTCTATAAACCTCGGCCTATTCTGCCAATGACTCTCTTGCCTCCAGCACTGAATATAACCTGTTTTCCAGTGGATTATAACGATTTCATCCTTGGATTTATGAGGATTTATAGGTGGATTATATATCCTCTGGATGAAGGACGCGATCAGGTGATGTAGGGCAGCGGGCAATTACGTTAATACACGGGGGTGCCCAAAAATGTTACGCACAGAGCATCATAGGCAGGCATTATGAAGGGTATGTGTCTTTTTAGGTGATTTTTTAGGATATGCTGCCCTTTGTGTACATGAGGAGCCATTATACAAATTGTATATGGTATTTTCACCGGTTTTCCTCCACAATCTCCATTCCTAATTTTCAGCTGTCTCTAAACTAGTTAGTGGGTGTAGACTAGCTGCTATAATGTCTGCCATACACTGCACAGACAGTAGAAGCAGCAGGGAGGACATTATAGAGCAATACTGTGAATCTGGCACAAGAGTTAGCACTTCCCAGAAGCATTGTGTCTGTGTGTCAGTTCCTCATTCCTTCTTACTGCAGCTGTCCCCTCATCCTCTCTCCCTCTCTCTCTCTCTCTCTCTCTCTCTCTCTCTCTCTCTCTCTCTCTCTCTCTCTATATATATATCTATATATATATATATATATATATATATATATATGTATATACATACACACATAGGAGCAAAAAAGTATTTAGTCAGCCACCAATTGTGCAAGTTCTCCCACTTAAAAAGATGAGAGGCTGTAATTTTCATCATAGGTATACCTCAACTATGAAAGACAGAATGAGAAAAAAAAATCCATAAAATCACATTGTCTGAGTTTTAAAGAATTTATTTGCAAATTATGGTGGAAAATAAGTATTTGGTCACCTACAAACAAGTAAGATTTCTGTCTCTCACAGACCTGTAACTTCTTCTGTTGGAGTCTCCTCTGTCCTCCACTCGTTACCTGTATTAATGGCTCCTGTTTGAACTTGTTATCAGTATAAAAGACACCTGTCCACAACCTCAAACAGTCACACTCCAAACTCCACTATGGCCAAGACCAAAGAGCTGTAGAAGGACACCAGAAACAAAATTGTAGAGCTGCACCAGGCTGGGAAGACTGAATCTGCAATAGGCAAGCACTGTTTATCTCCCTCAATCTGGGGCTCCACACAAGATCTCACCCCGTGGTGTCAAAATGAACACAAGAATGGTGAGCAAAAATCCCAGAACCACACGGGGGACCTAGTGAATGACCTGCAGAGAGCCGGGACCAAAGTAACAAAGGCTACCATCAGTAACACACTACACCACCAGGGACTCAAATCATGCAGTGCCAGACGTGTCCCCCTGCTTAAGCCAGTACATGTCTGGGCCCTTCTGAAGTTTGCTAGGGAGCATTTGGATGATCCAAAAGAGGATTGGGAGAATGTCATATGGTCAGATGAAACCAAAGTAGAACTTTTTAGTAAAAAGTCAACCCGTCGTGTTTGGAGGAGAAAAAATGCTGAGTTGCATCCAAAGAAAACCATACCTACTGTGTAGCATGAGGGTGGAAACATCATGCTTTGGGGCTGTTTTTCTGCTAATGTACCAGGATGACTGATCCGTGTAAAGGAAAGAATGAATGGGGCCATGTATGGTGAGATTTTGAGTGAAAACCTCCTTCCATCAGCAAGGGCATTGAAGATGAGATGTGGCTGGATCTTTCAGCATGACAATAATCCCAAACACACCTCCCGGGCAACGAAGGAGTGGCTTCGTAAGAAGCATTTCAAGGTCCTGGAGTGGTCTAGCCAGTCTCCAGATTTCCACTCCATAGAAAACCTTTGGAGGGAATTGAAAGTCCGTGTTGCCCAGTGACAGCCCAAAAACATCACTGCTCTAGAGGAGATCTGCATGGAGGAATGGGCCAAAATACCAGCAACAGTGTGTGAAAACCTTGTGAAGACTTACAGAAAACGTTTGACCTCTGTCATTGCCAACAAAGGGGAAATAACACAGTATTGAGATAAACTTTTGTTATTGACCAAATACTTATTTTCCACCATAATTTGCAAATAAATTCTTAAAAAATCAGACAATGGAATTTTATGGATTTTTTTTTCTCATTATGTCTCTCATAGTTGAGGTTATAACCTATGATGATTGAGATATATATATAGGGCATATGATGTCTAGGGGCGGAGTACCCCTATAACTCTATTAAAATTAAACGGGGCTGAGCTGCAATGCCACTTACAACCTATGAACAGGTGTGGCGCTGTAGACAAACTCATCTTTATTTCCCTATTCCGGCCCAGGGGACTCTCATCTCAGATACACAGTAAATTCACTTTCTATTGATTTTTGGCACTTTTTTTTCCTCCATCCAAATATTTAATTTTCTTTCTGTGTTTGTCAGAATAAAGATGAGAGGAGGCTGCGGGTAAATGAAGACTTTCCCCAGAAATAACAAGTCTTGTGCAGGCGAAGATGAAGGATAAACGTCTTGTTGGTGTCTGGGATGTCGGCCGTCTGCTGTTTGATGTGAAATGTTCTCTTTGTGGTGCTGCCGTGTGAAGCTTCACAGGACTACGGGGCCGTATCAGATCCTTCAGCCGATAGCTTGTCATTCATTATACATCACAATGATGCTTTTACAACCGCAAAACTACAACTTTCAACCTTGGTCTGGCAGAGCATGCTGGGACTTGTAGTTTCTGAGTACCAGTCAGACGCCTATGTAAAGTTGGATGTAATATTGGATGTTTGCATGTTTACTCAATGGGGACATAAAGGAAATAATCTGCAACCTGCCTCCTCTGGCATCGCCTCACCACCCAAAGGATTTGGACTTTTTGAAAGCCCCAGTGCCAAATATTTGTTTGTGGCCGTGTCTGGTACTGCAACCTACAGCAGCTCGGTCCCATTTAAGTCTATGAAGCCCCACAGCCTCTTTAGTCAGATGATTGTCATTTATTATACATCACAATGATGCTTTTACAACCACAAAACTGCAGCTTGGGCTGTCAGAGCATGCTGAGACTTGTAGTTTCTCAGCAGCAGGTTACAGACTGTAATATTGGTATATTGGCAATATTGGTATATTGGCAATATTGGCAATATTGCAGACTGTAATATTTCTCAGCAGCAGGTTGGCTGTAATATTGGTATTGCATTTTTACTCAATGGGGACATAAGGAAATAATCTGCTACCAGCCTCCTCTGGCATCGGCTCACCACCCTGAGGAGCAAAGCATCTGAACTTTTTCATAGTCACAGTGCCATATATTCATTTGTGGCCGTGCCTGGTACTGCAACCTACAGCAGCTCAGTCCCATGTGATGTATGGAGCACCAAAGCCTCTATAGGGGGCGCCCATATTACAGGATTATAGCAGTGGACCGTCCCTCTGCTGCCTGAAACATGACTTTAAATGGGCACTGTCATTAAAACTAATTTGCTATTGCGCTCCGTATGGTAAATAAAAAATCTTTCTAATACGCTTTGTTTAAAAAAAAATGTTTTCAATGTTTTACTTGTGTTTAAAAAAGCTGCCACTAGGTGTCTCCCTACTTGTCCAGTGCACATTTCCCTTAATCTCTTGCACAGACTCAAATGAACAAAAAGTCCCATCAAAACAAAAATGGTACTGATAAAAACTAGGGATCACAACCCAAAAATGAGCCCTCATACAGCCCCGTTTACAGAAAAAAAACTAAAGTTATGGAGGTCAGAATAGGACAATTTTAGTAATACTGATTAAAAAAAATATTAAAGTTTGACTTTCTCTTCAAGTATACACCAAAAAAAGATAGCACTAATTACACAAAATATATTAAGAACGTGAAATCCTTTATGGTAGATGTCTGACCGGGAGAGCGTGTGACCTCAACGCAGGTTTCGCTCCTACTGAGCTTCCAAGTCTTACAATATTAGAAAAATTACCATATATACTCGAGTATAAGCCGAGTTCTTCAGCACGATTTTTCGTGCTTAAAATGCCCCCTCGGCTTATACTCGAAAGCATCCCTTTCAGTGGTCTTCAACCTGCGGAACTCCAGATGTTTCAAAACTACAACTCCCAGCATCGGCTGTCCGGGCATGCTGGGAGTTGTAGTTTTGAAACATCTGGAGGTCCATAGGTTGAAGACCACTGCGGCCTTCGTCATCATCCAGACACCCCCTTTAGTTTTCTACTCACCTCCCCTCGGTGGGAAGGAAGGGTGAGCTGGTCCGGGCCATCTATGCTGCAGGGACCGTCCGGTGGGGAGGGTTAGTCGTTCCGGCCTGTCCATTTTCAACGGGAGGTCCTCTTCTCCGCTCTGGGCCGGCCCCGGACTAGTGACGTTGCCTTGACGATGACGCACAGGGACATCCGTGCGCAGCAGACAGGCCGGTGAAAATGGACAGGCCGGAACGACTAACCCTCTCCACCGGACGGTCCCTGCAGCATAGATGGCGCGGACCAGCTCATCCTTCCTTCCCACCGAGGGGAGGCGATTAGAAAACTAAAGGGGGGTCTGGATGATGACGAAGGCCGCAGTGGTCTTCAACCTGCAGACCTCCAGATGTTTCAAAACTACAACTCCCAGCATGCCGGACAGCCGATGGCTGTCCGGGCATGCTGGGAGTTGTAGTTTTGCAACATCTGTAGGTCCGCAGGTTGAAGACCACTGATGAAGGGATTGACAGGCGGTGATGATGATGACGGGGGTCTGGATGATGACGGGGGTGTTCATGACAGGCTTATAGTTGAGTCAATAACTTTTCTTGGGTTTTTGGGGGGGAAATTAGGGGCCTCGGCTTATATTCGGGTCGGCTTATACGGTATATAAATTGGGCATTAGTTTAATTGCATTTGACCTGCAAAATAAAGAGAACATGTTACATGTTAATTTTACCATAAAGTGCACTGTGTAAAAACCGAACACCCCCCCCCAAAAAAAAAAGTAGCAAAATTGTGTTTTCTTATCAATTTCCCTCCTCCCCACAAATAATATATTCCCTGTTAGCCAGTCTACCCCTAGTCGCCTCTATTCTAGTGTATAGATCTCTAATTTATGCATAAGTTAATGTAAATAGGATAATATATGTAAATAACTGGTTAATTACTTGTTTCCATTAGCGTTGCAGGACCTGCGGGTCATGTGACGAGCTGAACTCTATGGTATTTAGCTTAAGGACCTTTGGAGGCCCTGTGACATAAGCAATCCCATCTCACCATGTAATGGTGAATGGCAGACGTTCGGACCAATCAGATTCGCCACGCCCCTTGCCTATATAAGCGAGCGGTGGCCATGTTTCTCTCTCTTGTTCCTGGGCTTTCATGAGAGAAGAACCTGTACAGCAGTAATCGCAGTGAGTTAGGCCTGAGCCTTGAGGCAACGGCTGAACAATTATAATTATAGAGTGTATCACCTCCCAAACACTCTGCAGCATCACCGGACCTAATAACTCCCCTAAATCCGGACGGATCTGCAAATCTCTTCCTAAATTCAGAGACTGTATGTCTACCTCAAGGTCCGCAACTACTGCCAGTCACTAAGCAACCTAAGGACTGTTTGTATGAGACTGTTACTGTGCCGTAGTTATTGCAAGCACTTCAGTAAAAGTTTATGCACCTATCGTTACTGGGAAGGGCGGCGATAGGCCGGAACACCGATTCAGCAGACCAGCACTCAGCCTGGCGTCACCAACTATCGGGTTAACATTAAACCTTCACATACCGATACCATACCACCACTACCTTACACCCCCCAAGTCTACAACAAAGCCTTTTTGGCGTCATGAACAGGATTCGGGTGTGTGCCTACTATTGCCACTAGTGAAAGTGTACTCCCCCCAGAAATCGAACTTTATTCATGTGTTGCTGTGTACAAGAACGGTGCTTGTGGTGCACCATACAAGGGGGCCAAGAGAAAAGTAAGGGGGGAGGCGAAGATTTGTCTACAGTTGAAATGTGTAAACTGCGCAACGAATTCATGCTGCGATCATCTGGTCCGGTCGGCACAGGTGGAGCCGAACTGCTGCCGGAAAAGCGCAAAGAAAGCCCGTGCTGCGCCACGCCCGCCCCTGGGCGTGGACGCCAAGTTGCTGTGTCCCAGCCGAAAGGGAACTCAGAGATGCAGGAGTCGTTTCTGGAGGGACCGGAAGTCGGGGCTGCACCAATAGCATCCTTCCTGCCCAGCGCCATTTTGGAGAAGCCCACTATAAAAGACGCCACGCAGAGCAACCTGTTTAATGTCTTGTAAGTCAGAGAGACAGACAGAGCCGGAGAGTGCGGACATGGCGGAGAGCAGCGTTCCACGTGGTCAAGTTGGCAAAATGGCGCCAGAAACACGGAAAGTTGTGGCAGTCGCAGCCCAACTTTTTCAAGAACTTGCTGACCGTCTGCAGCAGTTGTCATTAGACGAAGAGGGGGCCTGCAATCTTCCCCCACTGCCTGATGATGACGACGATTGGCCAACAAAGAGACAAGTGCATCATCCTCTACGTACAGCAAAGAACCAAGTTCTTCATCTTCTTCATACCGTCGAGAGTCAAGTTCTACACAGGGTGAAGAAAACAGGCCAAAATTGCGGCCACCCAAGTCAGTACCTAGACCCTATCGGAGCAGTGAGAGTTTGTCTAACCCTGGGGTACCCACAGATGTACCAAGGCCCTCTTGGAGGTACCAACGAAAGACATTAAACAGGACATTAAACAGGACATTGAACAGTTAGCCAAGGCCTTTAAAGAGATGGCAGTACGAACAAACCCTTCCAGATCTGCAACACCACCACCTAAGAAGACTGACCCTCGCCCTGTCACTCCACCTAGGGTTCCTCCTGTGAGACCACCTGGGAGCCAAAGACCCGTTTGTAGTTATTGTAACAAGAATGGACACTGGAGGAGCCAATGCTGGGCTTTAAACGGGCGTCCCCTGGGGTTGAGGACCGCACCCCAGAAGTAGAGATTGAAGGTCCAGAATCAACCAGTGCCCTTACGTACAAATGATGATTGAAGGTGACCGGTTACAAGCTCTGATAGATACGGGGTCTCAGGTATCCACTATCCTACAAGGGGTTTTCTATAAGTACTGGGGCCCAGAAAGGTTGTGTGACCCTCAGGAAGCGGACTTCAGAGTAATTGCAGGGAACAGGAAACCAGTACCCAGGCATTGTTACCGGGAGCCCACGGTGCAGGTGGGAAAGCATGTGTTAGGAAGGCAAGGGGTGATCGACACAAATGTTAGAGATGAGGGAGCAGCCGATTTCATTTTAGGCATGAATATTATGAGACACTGTTTTGATGATATTGTCTGCGCACTGCATGCATCTCTCCCTCACTTGTCATCCCCAGGCCGGCGAGCTGCCCAACATCACCTCAAAACCCTCCAAGCAGAACAGAAGTTCGTGAATCCTCATGGAGAAATCTGTCGAGTAAGGACTCAAGATATCCGAGCCATTAGTCTACAGCCACAGACAGAGACAGTTATTTGGTGCTGTGCCCGACCCGGGGTGAAAAATCAAGATTACCAAGCGCTCTTGGAGCCCCTTCTGCTGGAAGATTGTCCCTTGGTGCGAGCTGCTAGAAGCCTGGTAACCGTACGGAATGGGAAGGTCCCAGTGAGGCTTATCAATCTCTCTCAAGTGGCTGTCCAGCTATCCAAGTACACCTCAGTGGCTTCTTTACACCATCTGGATGTCAGAGATGTAGTCTCGAAGTCACAGGTGGTCCAACCTGGACCTGATCAGAGCCCTGCGGAACCTTGGTGGAACCAGCTGCAGATAGGAGATGAAGATACCCCCAAGGAACAGGTGGAAGGAGTCATCCAGGTGGCTAAGAAACATCAAGAACATAGGATTCTCACCGGAGATAATCCACCCATTAAAGAGAGGCATCGCCCTGTCACTCCTGGGATGTATCAGACCATAAAGAATGCTGGTGGAGATGAAAGAGGCCGATGTCATCCAAGAAAGCCAGAGTCCTTGGGCTGTACCTTTGGTCTTGGTGAAAAAGAAAGATGGCACCATCTGCTTTTGCATAGACTACCGGAAGCTAAACAACATAACTCATAAGGATGCCTATTGTTACGCCGAGCGCTCCGGGTCCCCGCTCCTCCCCGGAGCGCTCGCTACACTCCTCTCACTGCAGCGCTCCGGTCGGTTCCACGGACCCGGGGCGCTGCGATACCGCCTCTGGCCGGGATGCGATTCGCGATGCGGGTAGCGCCCGCTCGCGATGCGCACCCCGGCTCCCGTACCTGACTCGCTCTCCGTCAGTTCTGTCCCGGCGCGCGCGGCCCCGCTCCCTAGGGCGCGCGCGCGCCGGGTCTTTGCGATTTAAAGGGCCACTGCGCCGCTGATTGGCGCAGTGGTTCCAATTAGTGTTTACACCTGTGCACTTCCCTATATCACCTCACTTCCCCTTCACTCCCTCGCCGGATCTTGTTGCCTTAGTGCCAGTGAAAGCGTTTCCTTGTGTGTTCCTAGCCTGTGTTCCAGACCTCCTGCCGTTGCCCCTGACTACGATCCTTGCTGCCTGCCCCGACCTTCTGCTACGTCCGACCTTGCTTCTGTCTACTCCCTTGTACCGCGCCTATCTTCAGCAGCCAGAGAGGTTGAGCCGTTGCTAGGGGATACGACCTGGTCACTACCGCCGCAGCAAGACCATCCCGCTTTGCGGCGGGCTCTGGTGAAAACCAGTAGTGACTTAGAACCGATCCTCTAGCACGGTCCACGCCAATCCCTCTCTGGCACAGAGGATCCACTACCTGCCAGCCGGCATCGTGACAGTAGATCCGGCCATGGATCCCGCTGAAGTTCCTCTGCCAGTTGTCGCTGACCTCACCACGGTGGTCGCCCAGCAGTCACAACAGATTGCGCAACAAGGCCAACAGCTGTCTCAACTGACTGTTATGCTACAACAGTTACTACCACAGCTCCAGCAACCATCTCCTCCGCCAGCTCCTGTACCTCCTCCGCAGCGAGTGGCCGCTTCTGGACTACGACTATCCTTGCCGGATAAATTTGATGGGGACTCTAAGCTTTGCCGTGGCTTCCTTTCCCAATGTTCATTACACTTGGAGATGATGTCGGACCAGTTCCCCACTGAAAGGTCTAAGGTGGCTTTCGTAGTCAGCCTGCTGTCTGGAAAAGCCCTAGCTTGGGCCACACCGCTCTGGGACCGCAATGACCCCGTCACTGCCTCTGTACACTCCTTCTTCTCGGAAATTCGAAGTGTCTTTGAGGAACCTGCCCGAGCCTCTTCTGCTGAGACTGCCCTGTTGAACCTGGTCCAGGGTAATTCTTCCGTTGGCGAGTATGCCGTACAATTCCGTACTCTTGCTTCTGAATTATCCTGGAACAATGAGGCCCTCTGCGCGACCTTTAAAAAAGGCCTATCCAGCAACATTAAAGATGTTCTGGCCGCACGAGAAATGCCTGCTAATCTTCATGAACTTATTCACCTAGCCACTCGCATTGACATGCGTTTTTCCGAAAGGCGTCAGGAGCTCCGCCAAGATATGGACTCTGTTCGCACGAGGCGTTTCTTCTCCTCGGCTCCTCTCTCCTCTGGTTCCCTGCAATCTGTTCCTGTGCCTCCCGCCGTGGAGGCTATGCAGGTCGACCGGTCTCGCCTGACATCTCAAGAGAGGACACGACGCCGCATGGAGAACCTCTGCCTGTACTGTGCTAGTACCGAACACTTCCTGAGGGATTGTCCTATCCGCCCTCCCCGCCTGGAAAGACGTACGCTGACTCCGCACAAAGGTGAGACAATTCTTGATGTCCACTCTGCTTCTCCACGTCTTACTGTGCCTGTGCGGATGTCCGCCTCTGCCTTCTCCTTCTCTTCTGTGGCCTTCTTAGACTCTGGATCTGCAGGAAATTTTATTTTGGCCTCGCTCGTCAACAGGTTCAACATCCCAGTGACCAGTCTCACCAGACCCCTTTACATCAATTGTATAAACAATGAAAGATTGGACTGTTCCATACGTTTCCGCACGGAGCCCCTTCTAATGAGCATCGGATCTCATCACGAGAGGATTGAACTTTTGGTCCTCCCCAATTGCACCTCGGAAATTCTCCTTGGACTTCCCTGGCTTCAACTTCATTCCCCAACCCTGGATTGGTCCACTGGGGAGATCAAGAGTTGGGGGCCCTCTTGTTCCAAGGACTGTCTAAAACCGGTTCCCAGTAACCCTTGCCGTAACTCTGTGCTTCCTCCAGTAACCGGTCTCCCTAAGGCCTATATGGACTTCGCGGATGTTTTCTGCAAAAAACAAGCGGAGACTCTACCTCCTCACAGGCCTTATGATTGTCCTATCGACCTCCTCCCGGGCACTACTCCACCCCGGGGCAGAATTTATCCTCTCTCTGCCCCAGAGACTCTTGCCATGTCTGAATACGTCCAGGAGAATCTAAAAAAGGGCTTTATCCGTAAATCCTCCTCTCCTGCCGGAGCCGGATTTTTCTTTGTGTCCAAAAAAGATGGCTCTCTACGTCCTTGCATTGACTACCGCGGACTTAATAAAATCACGGTTAAGAACCGCTACCCCTTACCCCTCATCTCTGAACTCTTTGATCGCCTCCAGGGGGCCCACATCTTTACTAAATTGGACTTAAGAGGCGCCTATAACCTCATCCGCATCAGAGAGGGGGATGAGTGGAAAACAGCATTTAACACCAGAGATGGACACTTTGAGTATCTGGTCATGCCCTTTGGCCTGTGCAACGCCCCTGCTGTCTTCCAAGACTTTGTTAATGAAATTTTTCGTGATCTGTTATACTCCTGTGTTGTTGTATATCTTGATGATATCCTAATTTTTTCGGCCAATCTAGAAGAACACCGCCAGCATGTCCGTATGGTTCTTCAGAGACTTCGTGACAATCAACTCTATGCTAAAATTGAGAAATGTCTGTTTGAATGCCAATCTCTTCCTTTTCTAGGATACTTGGTCTCTGGCCAGGGACTACAAATGGATCCAGATAAACTCTCTGCCGTCTTAGATTGGCCACGCCCCTCCGGACTCCGTGCCATCCAACGTTTTTTGGGGTTCGCCAATTATTACAGGCAATTTATTCCACATTTTTCTACCATTGTGGCTCCTATTGTGGCTTTAACCAAAAAAAATGCCGATCCCAAGTCTTGGCCTCCTCAAGCGGAAGACGCCTTTAAACGACTCAAGTCCGCCTTCTCTTCGGCTCCCGTGCTCTCCAGACCTGACCCATCTAAACCCTTCCTATTGGAGGTTGATGCCTCCTCAGTGGGAGCTGGAGCTGTCCTTCTACAAAAAAACTCTTCCGGGCATGCTGTTACTTGTGGGTTTTTTTCTAGGACCTTCTCTCCGGCGGAGAGGAACTACTCCATCGGGGATCGAGAGCTTCTAGCCATTAAATTAGCACTTGAGGAATGGAGGCATCTGCTGGAGGGATCAAGATTTCCAGTTATTATTTACACCGATCACAAGAACCTCTCATACCTCGAGTCTGCCCAACGGCTGAATCCTCGTCAGGCCAGGTGGTCTCTGTTCTTTGCCCGATTTAATTTTGAAATTCACTTTCGGCCTGCTGATAAGAACATTAGGGCCGATGCTCTCTCTCGTTCCTCAGATGCTTCTGAAATTGAACTCTCTCCTCAACACATCATTCCTCCTGACTGCCTGATTTCCACTTCTCCAGCCTCCATCAGGCAAACTCCACCAGGAAAGACCTTTGTTTCTCCACGCCAACGCCTCGGAATCCTCAAATGGGGTCACTCCTCCCATCTCGCAGGTCATGCGGGCATCAAGAAATCTGTGCAACTCATCTCTCGCTTCTATTGGTGGCCGACTCTAGAGACTGATGTGGTGGACTTTGTGCGAGCCTGCACTATCTGTGCCCGGGATAAGACTCCTCGCCAGAAGCCCGCTGGTTTTCTTCTTCCTCTGCCTGTTCCCGAACAACCTTGGTCTCTGATTGGTATGGATTTTATTACTGACTTACCCCCATCCCATGGCAACACTGTTATTTGGGTGGTCGTTGATCGATTCTCCAAAATGGCACATTTCATCCCTCTTCCTGGTCTTCCTTCAGCGCCTCAGTTGGCTAAACAATTTTTTGTACACATTTTTCGTCTTCACGGGTTGCCTACGCAGATCGTCTCGGATAGAGGCGTCCAATTTGTGTCTAAATTCTGGAGGGCTCTCTGTAAACAACTCAAGATTAAATTAAATTTTTCTTCTGCATACCATCCTCAATCCAATGGACAAGTAGAAAGAATTAACCAGATCTTGGGTGACTATTTACGACATTTTGTTTCCTCCCGCCAGGATGACTGGGCAGATCTTCTACCTTGGGCCGAATTCTCGTATAATTTCAGAATCTCTGAATCTTCCTCCAAATCCCCGTTTTTCGTGGTGTACGGCCGTCACCCTCTTCCCCCCCTCCCTACCCCCTTGCCCTCTGGTCTGCCCGCTGTGGATGAAATTTCTCGTGATCTCTCCATCATATGGAGAGAGACCCAAAATTCTCTCTTACAGGCTTCTTCACGCATGAAGAGATTCGCGGATAAGAAAAGAAGAGCTCCTCCCATTTTTTCCCCTGGAGACAAGGTATGGCTCTCCGCCAAATATGTCCGCTTCCGTGTCCCTAGCTATAAGTTGGGACCACGCTATCTTGGTCCTTTCAAGATTTTGCGCCAGATTAATCCTGTCTCTTACAAACTTCTTCTTCCTCCTTCTCTTCGTATTCCTAATGCCTTTCATGTTTCTCTTCTTAAACCACTTATCATTAACCGTTTCTCTCCCAAATCTGTTCCCCCCACTCCTGTCTCTGGCTCCTCGGACATCTTCTCCGTCAAAGAAATTTTAGCATCTAAAAAGGTCAGAGGGAAAACCTTCTTTTTAGTGGATTGGGAGGGTTGTGGTCCAGAAGAGAGGTCCTGGGAACCTGAGGACAATATCCTGGACAAAAGTCTGGTCCTCAGGTTCTCAGGCTCCAAGAAGAGGGGGAGACCCAAGGGGGGGGGTACTGTTACGCCGAGCGCTCCGGGTCCCCGCTCCTCCCCGGAGCGCTCGCTACACTCCTCTCACTGCAGCGCTCCGGTCGGTTCCACGGACCCGGGGCGCTGCGATACCGCCTCTGGCCGGGATGCGATTCGCGATGCGGGTAGCGCCCGCTCGCGATGCGCACCCCGGCTCCCGTACCTGACTCGCTCTCCGTCAGTTCTGTCCCGGCGCGCGCGGCCCCGCTCCCTAGGGCGCGCGCGCGCCGGGTCTTTGCGATTTAAAGGGCCACTGCGCCGCTGATTGGCGCAGTGGTTCCAATTAGTGTTTACACCTGTGCACTTCCCTATATCACCTCACTTCCCCTTCACTCCCTCGCCGGATCTTGTTGCCTTAGTGCCAGTGAAAGCGTTTCCTTGTGTGTTCCTAGCCTGTGTTCCAGACCTCCTGCCGTTGCCCCTGACTACGATCCTTGCTGCCTGCCCCGACCTTCTGCTACGTCCGACCTTGCTTCTGTCTACTCCCTTGTACCGCGCCTATCTTCAGCAGCCAGAGAGGTTGAGCCGTTGCTAGGGGATACGACCTGGTCACTACCGCCGCAGCAAGACCATCCCGCTTTGCGGCGGGCTCTGGTGAAAACCAGTAGTGACTTAGAACCGATCCTCTAGCACGGTCCACGCCAATCCCTCTCTGGCACAGAGGATCCACTACCTGCCAGCCGGCATCGTGACACCTATCCTCTCCCACGCATTGAAGAATCCTTGACTGCGTTGGGGTCTGCCGCCTACTTTTCCCCACTGGATCTGACGAGTGGCTACTAGCAGGTGCCAATGGCCGAAGAGGACAGGGAGAAGACCGCATTTGTGACCGCAATGGGTCTCTTCGAGTTCAAAAGTATGCCCTTTGGACTGTGCAATGCACCAGCTACTTTCCAACGCCTAATGGAGCGATGCTTAGGGCACCTTAACTTCCAGAGTGTTTTGTTGTATCTAGATGACGTCATAGTCTACTCTCGAACATATCAGGAACACCTGGATCACCTGAAAGAAGTTTTCCAAGTTCTTATCCGACATGGACTCAAGGTTAAGCCTTCCAAATGTCACTTACTAAAGCCTCAAGTGCACTACTTAGGACATGTCGTCAGTGCTCAAGGAGTCCAGCCTGATCCAGACAAAGTGAGTGCTGTGAAAGAGTGGCCTACACCCAGGACGGTGCGAGACGTCCGAAGTTTCCTTGGGTTTGCTGGATATTACCGGCGTTTCATCCCTCATTTTGCTCAAATTGCCGGACCCTTGACCGAATTACTGAGAGGGACTGCCCGGGATAATTATAATGGGAGGCTTCCCATCCATTGGGCCGAAGAACAAGAGGACGTCTTTCGAGCCCTGAAGTATCTCCTCACGGAACCCCCCATATTAGCGTATCCTGACTACAGCCTGCCGTTCCGTTTATACACAGACGCTAGCTTTGAAGGTCTGGGGGCAGTCTTATCTAAAGTGCAAGATGGCAAGTAGAGGGTGATTGCCTATGTCAGCCGGCATCTTCGAGGTGCTGAGAAGAATGATGCTAACTACAGCTCCTTAAAGCTGGAACTCCTGGCCCGGGTTTGGGCTATTACTGAGAAGTTTAAAGACTATCTGGCTTCTACTCCCTTCACGGTCTACACCGATAACAATCCCTTGGCCCATCTGAACACTGCTAAGTTGGGAGCTCTTGAACAGCGTTGGGCCTCTCGGTTGGCCAACTATGACTTTAACATCAAGTACCGCAGCAGAAAAAACAATGTCAATGCGAATGTACTTTCTCGCATGGCCCCGGGAGAAGCACCTCCTGCTGAAGATGTGTGGGAAGATGTAGAAATGCCTCCCTTCTACCGAAGGTTCGTGATCCAGAATGCTCTAACTGCCCAGGCGGGTGACAGACCTGAATCTCCCAAGGTCTCTGAAGATCTGTCTACCTGGAAGACACTTCAGGATGAAAGCAGAGTTATCGGGGACCTCCTCGACTATTGCCTCCACAAGAAAGTGCCTACTCGTGTGCGCAAGGCCCATGGAGACTTCGAACTGAAGCGGCTGTGGCGGCAGAGAAACCGCCTGTTTCTGCACAAGGGGTGGGTCTACCAAAATTTCCTGGACCCAGTCTCTGGAGACCGCATACACAAGATTGTGGTTCCCAGGAGGGATGCAGCCATGGTTCTGAATGGGCAAGCAATGGGCGTTCCCTCACAATTTTAATGTGACGTGTAAAATATTTTTGTCATTTTTGCATTCATCTTTTACTGGACCTATTAAAGGTTAAGTTTTAACCACCATCTTCACCCGGGAGCTGGACTACACTTCACCTCCTCTCCATGGTTCTGAAGGCTTATCATGACCAATCCAGACACTTCGGGGTGCATAAGACGGAGATGACAGTCAGAAGGAGATTCTACTGGATTGGGATGCGGGGAGACATCGAGAAATGGTGTGCCGAATGCTCTGTGTGCAACGTGATAAAGAACCCCTGGAGGGATGCAAGAGCCCCTTTGCATCCCATCTGTACAGAAAGACTGAATCAAATTGTTGCCTTGGACCATGTGAAACTGGCCCCCACTCAATCTGGCTATTGTCATGCCCTAACAATGGTGGATCATTACTCCAAGTGGGTGGTCGTGGTCCCGTCAAGGACCTTACCGCCAAGACTGCTGCTCAACTCTTCTATCGGCTTTGGATCCAACCGTTGGGGTGTCCCGAATCGGTCCTCACGGATCGGGGAACCGCCTTTGAAGCCCAGTTGTTCCAGGAACTTTGCCGACTGCATGATTGCAAGAAGCTCCAGGCAACAGCCTACCATCCCCAAGGGAATGGACTCTGTGAGAGGATCAATCAAGAGTTCATCCAGATGCTCAGAGCAGCCTCTGTCTCGAAGCACGAAGAGTGGCCTCAGCTGCTGCCAGAACTCCTGGAAATCTACAATAACACTGTTCACTGCTCTACGGGGTATACGCCCTTTTTCTTGATGATGGGCCGACACGGCCAATTGCCAAAGGATCAAACCTTTGGGCTACAGGCACCTTTCAACAATTCTCCTCAGACTTCCCAAGGTTGGGTGTCAGAGCATCGACGAAGAATTGAGGAAGCCAAGGACATTGTTGAGAAGAAAATGGGTGAAGTTCATGAGCGCCAGCAGAAAGACTATAATCAACATGCTTTGGCTCAGCCCTTGCAGCTTGGAGATAAAGTGTGGCTCAGAAAATTTCTTAGAACCCATAAATTGGACTACCTGTGGGAAACGGAGCCATACACCATCACTGCAGCTCCTTACCCTGAAACGGACGTGTATGAGATAAAAAAACATGGGTTCGAGCCACAGGTGGTTCACCGGAATAGGATAAAAGTGTGCCAGAAAGAATGCTTGGCCCATCTCCTCCAACTCCTCCTGATCCTCCTGCTACTTCTACTAAACCTCCGACAAGGCCTGTGAGAGACTATGTGCCGGGAGAAGGAATTCATCCCACTATGGACGTTCCTTTGTTCCCATCTCAGCAGCCTACCATGTATTGGGGCATACCGTTCCCAGCTCCATCCAGTCAGCCGACACTGGTCGCACCAACCAGTCAGTTGCCAGTAGCCGTTGCCCCATGTCAACCACCATTGGACGCTACCCCCAACCTCAGTCCTGCTCCAGTGACCGCTCTAGTCAGCTTGATGCTAAAGGTAAATAAAGCTGTACTAATGTTCAGTTTAGCCTCCTCAGAATGTATAGAGAGCTAATAAAAATGTCTTAGGCCGCTATCTAATTGTCTAGAGAGATCTAATTGCCTAGTAAGCCTCAAAATGTATTATAAGTTTTATAAAGTTGTATAGGAAGCTAGAAACTAAAGGATAGATAGCTTTCTTTAAATGTCTAGATGGCATTCAACTGTCTAGATAGCATTCAAATGTCTAGATAGTATTCAAATGTCTAGATAGCATTCAAATGTCTAGATAGCATCCAAGTGTGTTTAGTCTACCTAGGATGTATAGCAAGAGTACGGATCATCCTGTTCTATAGCATCCTGTTCTAGTCCTAGTCCCTCTGTCTCAGGGGACAGACATCGAGGCCGACTTATCTTTAGTAAGGGGGTTTGTGGTGTCCCAGTACCGCATTCTATACGGTACCTGTTTATTTATGGGTCCACATAGCCAGAGTCTCTAGGACTTAGGGATCCCTCTTAGCCAGCCTACCCCTAGTCACCTCTATTCTAGTGTATAGATCTCTAATTTATGCATAGGTTAATGTAAATAGGATAATATATGTAAATAACTGGTTAATTACTTGTTTCCATTAGCGTTGCAGGACCTGCGGGTCATGTGACGAGGTGAACTCTATGGTATTTAGCTTAAGGACCTTTGGAGGCCCTGTGATGTAAGCAATCCCATCACACCATGTAATGGTGAATGGCAGACGTTCGGACCAATCAGATTCGCCACGCCCCCTCCCCATATAATGGAGCGGCGGCCATGTTTCTCTCTCTTGTTCCTGGGCTTTCATGAGAGAAGGACCTGTACAGCAGTAATCGCAGTGAGTTGGGCCTGAGCCTTGCGGCAACGGCTGAACAATTATAATTATAGAGTGTATCACCTCCCAAACACTCTGCAGCATCACCGGACCTAATAACTCCCCTAAATCCGGATGGATCTGCAAATCTCTTCCTAATTTCAGAGACTGTATGTCTACCTCAAGGTCCGCAACTACTGCCAGTCACTAAGCAACCTAAGGACTGTTTGTATGAGACTGTTACTGTGCCGTAGTTATTGCAAGCACTTCAGTAAAAGTTATTCAAGTTCAAGTTCAAATCTCCTTGTGGACCTTCAGTTATTTTATGCACCTATCGTTACTGGGAAGGGCGGCGATAGGCCGGAACACTGATTCAGCATACCAGCCCTCAGCCTGGCGTCACGAACTATCGCGTTAACATTAAACCTTCACATACCGATACCATACCACCACTACCTTACAACCCCCAAGGGCTACCACAGATGTCCTTAGGATGCAGGAAGGGCAATTACCATATGTAAAGTCCTAATGACTTGGCAAGGGTGACTGCTATAGGGGAAGTCCTTAGGACCCGAGAAGAGCAAATGCCATAGGTGAAGTCCTTAGGACCTGGGAAGGGAGACTGCCATAGGTGAAGTCCTTATGACTTGACAAGGGCCACTGCCATAGGTGAAGTCCTCAGGACCCGAGAAGAGCAACTGCCATAGGCGAAGTCCTTAGGACATGGGAAGGGGGACTGCCATAGGTGAAGTCCTTATGACTTGACAATGGCCACTGCCATAGGTGAAGTCCTTAGGACCTGGTAAGGGCAATTGCCATAGGTGAAGTCCTTATGACTTGGCATGGGCGACTGCCATAGGTGAAGTCCTTAGGACCTGGGAAGGGAGACTGCCATAGGTGAAGTCCTTAGGACCTGGGAAGGGAGACTGCCATAGGATAAGTCCTTAGGACCTGGGAAGCGGGACTGCCATAGGTGAAGTCCATATGACTTGACAAGGGCCACTGCCATAGGTAAAATCCTCAGGAAGGCAATTGCCATATGTAAAGTCCTTAGGACCTGGGAAGGGGGACTGCCATAGGTGAAGTCCTTATGACATGACAAGTGCCACTGCCATGGGTGAAGTCCTTAGGACCTTGAAAGGGCAATTACCATAGGTGAAGTTCTTATGACTTGACAAGGGCCACTGCCAAAGGTGAAGTCCTTAGGACCTGGGAAGGGCAATTGCCATAGGTGAAGACCTTATGACTTGGCAAGGGCGACTGCCATAGGTAAACTCCTTATGACTTGGCAAGGGGGACTGGCATAGGCGAAGTCCTTAGAAGCCGGGAAAGACAACTACCATAAGTGAAATATCTAGGACTCCGTATGGGCAACTGCAATAGGTGAAGTCCTTAGTACCCAGGAAGAGCGACTGCCATAGGTGAAGTCCTCAGAACTCGGAAAGGACAACCGCCATAGGTGAAGTCCTCAGGACTCAGACAGGACAACTGCCATAGGTGAAGTCCTCAGGACTCAGACAGGGCAATTACCATAGGTGAAGACCTTGAGACCTAGGAAGAGTGACTGCCATAGGTAAAGTCTTTAGGACCCAGGAAAGTGTCCAGACCCCGGAGGCCAACCTGATATACAGATGAAACGGAGAAAGTGTGTAAAAGTAATTTTTTTTGTATATATTTTTTTATTTTAATCCCATATAATATATATTTATATATTTTTGGCAATGCGTAAATTTAAAGTCTCGACTACTGAGCGCAGCCTTGAAAGTATTGTCTAGCGCTGATGAATTTTTATATTTACGAGAAGACGCTGGTAGATCCACATACTGATATATTCATCCGGCATCACGGTATCTGAGGATGTTTATGACACGGAGACAGCGCAGACGCTCCGAACACAGCAGAGAAATACTGCGCCAAAGTGTGGTGCGACATGCTGGAAATTGTAGTTGTGCACCATCTGGAGGCCCACACCTCATGTAGTCTCGATCTTATATCTACAGGTTTAAGTGGCTCATCCCAATCCCAATACATGTCGGCCGCATTCTGAGCGTAGGAATCAATGTCCGCCGGAGTCCACAGCCCGCCCCAAACAGCCATTGATCTGATTTCCGCGGTGTTTGCAGAACATTGATCTCACACAGCGGCTGACACGTCCTGATAATCAGCAGCGCCAGTATTTAGCTGTGATGGCATTTACAGAGGAAAGGAGAAGAGGGATGGGGAGCAAAGAGGTGCGGGTCATAGAGGAAGAGGGAGAGATGTGTATATCAGGGAAGAAAAACACCTACAGATATATATATATATATATATATATATATATATATATATATACACCGTATTTTTTGCCGTATAAGACGCACTTTTTCTTCCCCAAAACTGGGGGGAAAAATTTGAAGGCATCTTATCCCTTATCCAAAGGATGTTTGATCATGGGAGGCCCAACCCTGGGATCCACCGCGATCTCTGTGCAGCACCTGCATTCCTAGCGGGATCCAGTCTTTGTTTCCGGGACTGGAGATGTGAGTTCACACCACGCCCCCTCATGAGGTCACACCACGCCCCCTCGTAAGGTCACACCACGCCCCCTCCATTCATGACTATGGGAGGGGGTGTGACGGATGTCACACCCCCTCCCATAGACATGAATGGAGGGGGCGTGGTGTGACCTCACGAGGGGGGGGTGGCGTGAACTCACATCTCCAGTCCTGGAAACATGGATAGGGGATAAGATGCCTTTGGAGGGAATACCCCTTTAAGCAGCTGCCCACTCTGCCTGCTCCCCACCAGTCGCTTTTCTTGTGCCATTCTTGTAGCCTATTAGCTTTACCGCCTATGTGCAGACCCAGCTCTGCTACATCTGTTCATATCTATTCATTTTCCTGGAATTTGTCTTCTTTCGACACTTTTATAACGGAGGCTGAATAACTCTTCATGGCGGCCAGAGAGGAGGAAAATACATTGAACAATTTTACAGGGTAATTTTAACACTTACTAAAGAAAATGAAAATACGTTACACTAAATTGTTCATCCCGGTGCAGAAGGTAAATGGGGAAATGTCACTGCTCTGCGCTGTAATATTTATTAGTGAAATCATCAGAATAAAGGAGCAATTGGTAATCGGGATTGTACCATTCTCCAAAAATTATGTTCAGACCGCGAAGAGCCGCGATTATTATCACCGCACTGGAATTATCCCATTATATGCTGCAATCTACATGTTTAATGAGGGACGATCTCTAGAAATAAAATGTCACACACCACTGCCTCCCCCCTCCTATAAAAACTGTGTACAGCCAACCAGAGAATAGTGGTGGGGGCTCCGAAATACCACATAAGTTATAAGATCTGTAATGAAATAACAAGGTAAAAACATATAGAAAAGAGCTCCTGCTAAAATACTGGTGTTTTCTATTTAAAATGTCCTTCACATCATCCTATGCACATATGGATACAATAACACTGCCCCATATGTACAAGAATATAACTACTATAATACTGCCCCATTTGTACAAGAATATACCTACTATAATACTGCTCCTATATACAAGAATATAACTACTATAATACTGCTCCTATATACAAGAATATAACTACTATAATACTGCCTCCTATGTACAGGAATATAACTACTATAATACTGCTCCTATATACAAGAATATAACTACTATAATACTGTCTCCTATATACAAGAATATAACTACAATAATACTGCTCCTATATACAATAATATAACTACTATAATACTGCTCCTATATACAAGAATATAACTATTATAATACTGCTCTTATATACAAGAATATAACTATTATAATACTGCTTCTATATACAAGAATATATCTACTATAATACTACTCCAATATACAAGAATATAACTACTATAATACTGCTCCTATATACAAGAATATAACTACTATAATACTGCTCCTATATACAAGAATATAACTACTATAATACTGCTCCCTATATACAAGCATATAACAACTATAATACTGCTCCTATATACAAGAATATAACTACTATAATACTGCCTCCTATATACAAGAATATATCTACTATAATACTGCTCTATATACAAGACTATAACTACTATAATACTGCTCCTATATACAAGAATATAACTACTATAATACTGCTCCTATATACAAGAATATAACTACTATAATACTGCTCCTATATACAAGAATATAACTACTATAATACTGCTCCTATATACAAGAATATAACTACTATAATACTGCTCCTATATACAAGAATATATCTACTATAATACTGCTCCTATATACAAGAATATAACTACTATAATACTGCTCCTATATACAAGAATATAACTACTATAATACTGCCTCCTATATACAAGAATATAACTACTATAATACTGCTCCTATATACAAGAATATAACTACTATAATACTGTCTCCTATATACAAGAATATAACTACTATAATACTGTCTCCTATATACAAGAATATAACTACTATAATACTGTCTCCTATATACAAGAATATAACTACTATAATACTGTCTCCTATATACAAGAATATAACTACTATAATACTGTCTCCTATATACAAGAATATAACTACTATAATACTGTCTCCTATATACAAGAATATAACTACTATAATACTGCTCCTATATACAAGAATATAACTACTATAATGCTGCTCCTATATACAAGAATATGACTACTATAATACTGCCTCCTATATACAAGAATATAACTACTATAATGCTGCTCCTATATACAAGAATATAACTACTATAATACTGCTCCTATATACAAGAATATTACTACTATAATACTGCCCCCTATATACAAGAATATAACTACTATAATACTGCTACTATATATAAGAATATAACTACTATAATACTGCTCCTATATACAAGAATATAACTACTATAATATTCATCAAAGAGAAAAAGAATAGACGGACGACTCACCCAGGTGCAGTAAAAAATTCTTCTTTATTTTCATGAAGTATTCATATATCCACGGCAGAGCAGTACAGGCGGGTTATCGGAGGGATGCAGGGTATGCGGGTGTGCAACAATTGTATCGCTCGTTCACTGAGCTTCTTCTACTATATAATACTGCTCCTATATACAAGAACATAACTACTATAATACTGTTCCTATATACAAGAATATAACTACTATAATACTCCTCCTATATACAAGAATATAACTACCATAATACTGCTCCTATATACAAGAATATAACTACTATAATACTGCTCCCTATATACAAGAATATAACTACTATAATACTGCTCCTATATACAAGAATATACCTACTATAATACTGCTCCTATATACAAGAATATAACTAATATAATACTGCTCCTGTTACGCCGAGCGCTCCGGGTCCCCGCTCCTCCCCGGAGCGCTCGCTTCACTCCCTCCGCTGCAGCGCTCCGGTCACGTCCTCTGACCCGGGGCGCTGCGATCCTGCTGCCAGCCGGGATGCGATTCGCGATGCGGGTAGCGCCCGCTCGCGATGCGCACCCCGGCTCCCCTACCTGACTCGCTCCCCGTCTGTTCTGTCCCGGCGCGCGCGGCCCCGCTCCCTAGGGCGCGCGCGCGCCGGGTCTCTGCGATTTAAAGGGCCACTGCGCCGCTGATTGGCGCAGTGGTTCCAATTAGGGTTTTCACCTGTGCACTTCCCTATATTACCTCACTTCCCTTGCACTCCCTTGCCGGATCTTGTTGCCTTAGTGCCAGTGAAAGCGTTCCTTGTGTGTTCCTTGCCTGTGTTTCCAGACCTTCTGCCGTTGCCCCTGACTACGATCCTTGCTGCCTGCCCCGACCTTCTGCTACGTCCGACCTTGCTTCTGCCTACTCCCTTGTACCGCGCCTATCTTCAGCAGCCAGAGAGGTGAGCCGTTGCTAGTGGATACGACCTGGTCACTACCGCCGCAGCAAGACCATCCCGCTTTGCGGCGGGCTCTGGTGAAAACCAGTAGTGGCTTAGAACCGGTCCACTAGCACGGTCCACGCCAATCCCTCTCTGGCACAGAGGGTCCACTACCTGCCAGCCGGCATCGTGACAGTAGATCCGGCCATGGATCCCGCTGAAGTTCCTCTGCCAGTTGTCGCTGACCTCACCACGGTGGTCGCCCAGCAGTCACAACAGATAGCGCAACAAGGCCAACAGCTGTCTCAACTGACCGTTATGCTACAACAGTTGCTACCACAGCTTCAGCAGTCATCTCCTCCGCCAGCTCCTGCACCTCCTCCGCAGCGAGTGGCCGCTCCTGGGATACGCTTATCCTTGCCGGATAAATTTGATGGGGACTCTAAGTTTTGCCGTGGCTTTCTTTCCCAATGTTCCCTGCATCTGGAGGTGATGTCGGACCTGTTTCCCACTGAAAGGTCTAAGGTGGCTTTCGTAGTCAGTCTTCTGTCCGGAAAAGCCCTGTCATGGGCCACACCGCTCTGGGACCGCAATGACCCCGTCACTGCCTCTGTACACTCCTTCTTCTCGGAAATCCGAAGTGTCTTTGAGGAACCTGCCCGAGCCTCTTCTGCTGAGACTGCCCTGTTGAACCTGGTCCAGGGTAATTCTTCCGTTGGCGAGTATGCCGTACAATTCCGTACACTTGCTTCAGAATTGTCCTGGAATAATGAGGCCCTCTGCGCGACCTTCAAAAAAGGCCTATCCAGCAACATTAAAGATGTTCTGGCCGCACGAGAAATTCCTGCTAATCTACATGAACTTATTCACCTAGCCACTCGCATTGACATGCGTTTTTCTGAAAGGCGTCAGGAACTCCGCCAAGATATGGACTCTGTTCGCACGAGGCGTTTCGTCTCCTCGGCTCCTCTCTCCTCTGGTCCCCTGCAATCTGTTCCTGTGCCTCCCGCCGTGGAGGCTATGCAGGTCGACCGGTCTCGCCTGACACCTCAAGAGAGGACACGACGCCGTATGGAGAACCTCTGCCTGTACTGTGCTAGTACCGAACACTTCCTGAGGGATTGTCCTATCCGTCCTCCCCGCCTGGAAAGACGTACGCTGACTCCGCACAAAGGTGAGACAGTCCTTGATGTCTACTCTGCTTCTCCACGTCTTACTGTGCCTGTGCGGATGTCTGCCTCTGCCTTCTCCTTCTCTACAGTGGCCTTCTTGGACTCTGGATCTGCAGGAAATTTTATTTTGGCCTCTCTCGTCAACAGGTTCAACATCCCAGTGACCAGTCTCGCCAGACCCCTCTACATCAATTGTGTAAATAATGAAAGATTGGACTGTACCATACGTTTCCGCACGGAGCCCCTTCTTATGAGCATCGGATCTCATCATGAGAGGATTGAACTTTTGGTCCTCCCCAATTGCACCTCGGAGATTCTCCTTGGACTTCCCTGGCTTCAACTTCATTCCCCAACCCTGGATTGGTCCACTGGGGAGATCAAGAGTTGGGGGTCCTCTTGTTCCAAGAACTGTCTAAAACCGGTTCCCAGTAACCCTTGCCGTAACTCTGTGGTTCCTCCAGTAACCGGTCTCCCTAAGGCCTATATGGACTTCGCGGATGTTTTCTGCAAAAAACAAGCTGAGACTCTACCTCCTCACAGGCCTTATGATTGCCCTATCGACCTCCTCCCGGGTACTACTCCACCCCGGGGCAGAATTTATCCTCTCTCTGCCCCAGAGACTCTTGCCATGTCCGAATACGTCCAGGAGAATCTAAAAAAGGGCTTTATCCGTAAATCCTCCTCTCCTGCCGGAGCCGGATTTTTCTTTGTGTCCAAAAAAGATGGCTCCCTACGTCCTTGCATTGACTACCGCGGTCTTAATAAAATCACGGTTAAGAACCGCTACCCCTTACCCCTCATCTCTGAACTCTTTGATCGCCTCCAAGGTGCCCACATCTTCACTAAATTGGACTTAAGAGGCGCCTATAACCTCATCCGCATCAGAGAGGGGGACGAGTGGAAAACGGCATTTAACACCAGAGATGGACACTTTGAGTATCTGGTCATGCCCTTTGGACTGTGCAATGCCCCTGCCGTCTTCCAAGACTTTGTCAATGAAATTTTTCGTGATCTGTTATACTCCTGTGTTGTGGTATATCTGGACGATATCCTAATTTTTTCTGCCAATCTAGAAGAACACCGCCAGCATGTCCGTATGGTTCTTCAGAGACTTCGTGACAACCAACTCTATGCCAAAATTGAGAAATGTCTGTTTGAATGCCAATCTCTTCCTTTTCTAGGATATTTGGTCTCTGGCCAGGGACTACAGATGGATCCAGACAAACTCTCTGCCGTCTTAAATTGGCCACGCCCCTCCGGACTCCGTGCTATCCAACGCTTTTTGGGGTTCGCCAATTATTACAGGCAATTTATTCCACATTTTTCTACCATTGTGGCTCCTATCGTGGCTTTAACCAAGAAAAATGCTGATCCCAAGTCCTGGCCTCCTCAAGCAGAAGACTCCTTTAAACGACTCAAGTCTGCCTTTTCTTCGGCTCCCGTGCTCTCCAGACCTGACCCTTCCAAACCCTTCCTATTGGAGGTTGATGCCTCCTCAGTAGGAGCTGGAGCTGTTCTTCTACAAAAAAATCCTTCCGGGCATGCTGTCACTTGTGGTTTTTTCTCTAGGACCTTCTCTCCAGCGGAGAGGAACTACTCCATCGGGGATCGAGAGCTGCTAGCCATTAAATTAGCACTTGAGGAATGGAGGCATCTGCTGGAGGGATCAAGATTTCCTGTTATTATCTACACCGACCACAAGAACCTCTCCTACCTCCAGTCGGCCCAACGGCTGAATCCTCGCCAGGCCCGGTGGTCTCTGTTCTTTGCCCGATTTAATTTTGAGATTCACTTTCGTCCTGCCGATAAGAACATTAGGGCCGATGCTCTCTCTCGTTCCTCGGATGCCTCAGAAGTTGATCTCCCTCCGCAACACATCATTCCACCTGACTGCCTGATCTCCACTTCTCCTGCCTCCATCAGGCAGACTCCTCCAGGAAAGACCTTTGTTTCTCCACGCCAACGCCTCGGAATCCTCAAATGGGGTCACTCCTCCCATCTCGCAGGTCATGCGGGCATCAAGAAATCTGTGCAACTCATCTCCCGCTTCTATTGGTGGCCGACTCTGGAGACGGATGTTGGGGACTTTGTGCGAGCCTGCACTATCTGTGCCCGGGATAAGACTCCTCGCCAGAAGCCCGCTGGTTTTCTTCATCCTCTGCCTGTCCCCGAACAGCCTTGGTCTCTGATTGGTATGGATTTTATTACTGATTTACCCCCTTCCCGTGGCAACACCGTTATTTGGGTGGTCGTTGATCGATTCTCCAAAATGGCACATTTCATCCCTCTTCCTGGTCTTCCTTCTGCGCCTCAGTTGGCTAAACAATTTTTTGTACACATTTTTCGTCTTCACGGGTTGCCTACGCAGATTGTCTCGGATAGAGGGGTCCAATTCGTGTCTAAATTCTGGAGGGCTCTCTGTAAACAACTCAAGATTAAATTAAATTTTTCCTCTGCATATCATCCCCAGTCCAATGGACAAGTAGAAAGAATTAACCAGATCCTGGGTGATTATTTGCGACATTTTGTTTCCTCCCGCCAGGATGACTGGGCAGATCTCCTTCCATGGGCCGAATTTTCGTATAACTTCAGGGTCTCTGAATCTTCCTCCAAATCCCCATTTTTCGTGGTGTACGGCCGTCACCCTCTTCCCCCCCTCCCTACCCCCTTGCCCTCTGGTCTGCCCGCTGTGGATGAAATTTCTCGTGACCTTTCCATTATATGGAGAGAGACCCAAAATTCTCTCTTACAGGCTTCTTCACGCATGAAGAGGTTCGCGGATAAGAAAAGAAGAGCTCCCCCCGTTTTTTCCCCTGGAGACAAGGTATGGCTCTCCGCTAAATATGTCCGCTTCCGTGTCCCTAGCTACAAGTTGGGACCACGCTATCTTGGTCCTTTCAAAATTTTGTGTCAAATTAATCCTGTCTCTTATAAACTTCTTCTTCCTCCTTCTCTTCGTATCCCTAATGCCTTTCACGTCTCTCTTCTCAAACCACTCATCCTCAACCGTTTTTCTCCCAAATCTGTTCCTCCCACTCCTGTTTCCGGCTCCTCGGACGTCTTCTCGGTCAAGGAAATTTTGGCTGCCAAAAAGGTCAGAGGGAAAAATTTTTTTTTAGTAGACTGGGAGGGTTGTGGTCCTGAAGAGAGATCCTGGGAACCTGAGGACAACATCCTTGACAAAAGTCTGCTCCTCAGGTTCTCAGGCTCCAAGAAGAGGGGGAGACCCAAGGGGGGGGGTACTGTTACGCCGAGCGCTCCGGGTCCCCGCTCCTCCCCGGAGCGCTCGCTTCACTCCCTCCGCTGCAGCGCTCCGGTCACGTCCTCTGACCCGGGGCGCTGCGATCCTGCTGCCAGCCGGGATGCGATTCGCGATGCGGGTAGCGCCCGCTCGCGATGCGCACCCCGGCTCCCCTACCTGACTCGCTCCCCGTCTGTTCTGTCCCGGCGCGCGCGGCCCCGCTCCCTAGGGCGCGCGCGCGCCGGGTCTCTGCGATTTAAAGGGCCACTGCGCCGCTGATTGGCGCAGTGGTTCCAATTAGGGTTTTCACCTGTGCACTTCCCTATATTACCTCACTTCCCTTGCACTCCCTTGCCGGATCTTGTTGCCTTAGTGCCAGTGAAAGCGTTCCTTGTGTGTTCCTTGCCTGTGTTTCCAGACCTTCTGCCGTTGCCCCTGACTACGATCCTTGCTGCCTGCCCCGACCTTCTGCTACGTCCGACCTTGCTTCTGCCTACTCCCTTGTACCGCGCCTATCTTCAGCAGCCAGAGAGGTGAGCCGTTGCTAGTGGATACGACCTGGTCACTACCGCCGCAGCAAGACCATCCCGCTTTGCGGCGGGCTCTGGTGAAAACCAGTAGTGGCTTAGAACCGGTCCACTAGCACGGTCCACGCCAATCCCTCTCTGGCACAGAGGGTCCACTACCTGCCAGCCGGCATCGTGACAGCTCCTATATACAAGAATATAACTACTATAATACTGCTCCTATATACAAAAATATAACTACTATAATACTGCTCCTATATACAAGAATATAACTTCTATAATACTGCTCCTATATACAAGAATATAACTACTATAATACTGCCTCCTATATACAAGAATATAACTACTATAATACTGCTCCTATTTACAAGAATATAACTACTATAATACTGCCTCCTATATACAAGAATATAACTACTATAATACTGCTCCTATATACAAGAATATAACTACTATAATACTGCTCCTATATACAAGAATATAACTACTATAATACTGCTCCTATGTACAAGAATATAACTACTATAATACTGCTCCTATATACAAGAATATAACTACTATAATACTGCTCCTATAAACAACAATATAACTACTATAATACGGCCTCCTATGTACAAGAATATAACTACTATAATACTGCTCCTATATACAAGAATATAACTACTATAATACTGCTCCTATATACAAGAATATAACTACTATAATACTGCTCCTATATACAAGAATATAACTACTATAATACTGCTCCTATATACAAGAATATAACTACTATAATACTGCTCCTATATACAAGAATATAACTACTATAATACTGTCTCCTATATACAAGAATATAACTACTGTAATACTGCTACTATATACAAGAATATAACTACTATAATACTGCCCCTATATACAAGAATATAACTACTATAATACTGCTCCTATATACAAGAATATAACTACTATAATACTGCCTCCTATATACAAGAATATAACTACTATAATACTGTTCCTATATACAAGAATATAACTACTATAATACTGCCCCTATATACAAGAATATAACTACTATAATACTGCTCCTATATACAAGAATATAACTACTATAATACTGCTCCTATATACAAGAATATAACTACTATAATACTGCCCCTATATACAAGAATATAACTACTATAATACTGCTCCTATGTACAAGAATATAACTACTATAATACTGCTCCTATATACAAGAATATAACTACTATAATACTGCTCCTATATACAAGAATATAACTACTATAATACTGCCTCCTATATACAAGAATATAACTACTATAATACTGATCCTATATACAAGAATATAACTACTATGGCAGTATTATAGTAGTTATATTCTTGTATATAGGAGCAGTATTATAGTAGTTATATTCTTGTATATAGGAGCAGTATTATAGTAGTTATATTCTTGTATATAGGGGCAGTATTATAGTAGTTATATTCTTGTATATAGGAACAGTATTATAGTAGTTATATTCTTGTATATAGGAGGCAGTATTATAGTAGTTATATTCTTGTATATAGGAGCAGTATTATAGTAGTTATATTCTTGTATATAGGGGCAGTATTATAGTAGTTATATTCTTGTATATAGTAGCAGTATTACAGTAGTTATATTCTTGTATATAGGAGACAGTATTATAGTAGTTATATTCTTGTATATAGGAGCAGTATTATAGTAGTTATATTCTTGTATATAGGAGCAGTATTATAGTAGTTATATTCTTGTATATAGGAGCAGTATTATAGTAGTTATATTCTTGTATATAGGAGCAGTATTATAGTAGTTATATTCTTGTATATAGGAGCAGTATTATAGTAGTTATATTCTTGTACATAGGAGGCCGTATTATAGTAGTTATATTGTTGTTTATAGGAGCAGTATTATAGTAGTTATATTCTTGTATATAGGAGCAGTATTATAGTAGTTATATTCTTGTACATAGGAGCAGTATTATAGTAGTTATATTCTTGTATATAGGAGCAGTATTATAGTACAAGAATATAACTACTATAATACTGCTCCTATGTACAAGAATATAACTACTATAATACTGCTCCTATATACAAGAATATAACTACTATAATACTGCTCCTATATACAAGAATATAACTACTATAATACTGCCTCCTATATACAAGAATATAACTACTATAATACTGATCCTATATACAAGAATATAACTACTATAATACTGCTCCTATATACAAGAATATAACTACTATAATACTGCCTCCTATATACAAGGATATAACTACTATAACACTGCCTCCTATATACAAGAATATAACTACTATAATACTGCTCCTATATACAAGAATATAACTACTATAATACTGCTCCCTATATACAAGACTATAGATATTCAGTCCTGACTTCCCGCTGGATAATGATGAAGGGTCGGAGTCTCCCCACAGCTTATTGCACAGTTCTTGGAGACGACATATAACGACAGACAAAATAATTGTTTTTCCTATTATCAAACAGTCTGTGATAATGGAGGATTAGATTGGTGACACCGCCGCTCCCGACCTCCAATGCCTTTTCCTTTCAGTTATCTAAATGTCTCCTTCTTTGGCTCCTTCACACTCGGCCGGCGCCCGCGCTGATCCTGTCTCTACTCTCTAGCGGATGATTTTCGTTCCCTCAGGAGGATTTCCCGCCTTCTTGAAAATACACTTTCCTGCTGATAATTATTTTGAAGACTAATTTAGCATTGTTTGATCTAATAGGAAATTATCCACACGGCTCGGGGGAAGGCCGGAGCGGGATGTGTCGGCGCCGTCAAGGACGAACGCGGTCAGGGGGCGAAGGGTCTTCATCATGTCCGTTTTTGTATAAATCATGTAATGCAAACATAAAATGTAACAAAGGCTGAAACGGAAAGTACTAAACATACAGAGAATATTCCAGTACGGCTTTGTTCACACAGAATTTCCACGTCTGTATCAATTCTGCATCCGCATTCATTTTTGCAGTATTCCACATTATTTTTGCATTTGCGGAATTTTTTTGAAATGCACCCGGAGTTTAATGCAGAATTTCCTGCAGATTTTCCTGAAGAATTCTGTAGGATTCCTCAGTACACTTCTTAAAGGAGGACACACAGTGTTACTAACGTGCAAATTCTGCGCCAATTCCGCACGAATTCAGCAGAAACTCAAGCCTCATTAACGTCAATAAGGTTCCTCTGCGGAATTCCACAAAATTATAAGACAAGACATATATTTTTGCAGAATGCAGAATTTCTGCAGCGGAAAATGGTTCAGCGGAAACCAATTAAAGTGAATGGGCAATTAATGTCTGCAGAATTTACTGCAGAATTTTCATGCTGAATTCCGTGCAGAAATTCTGCTGTATGAACATACCCTAAGGCCGCGTTCACACGGCGGAAATTCTGTGCAAACTACCGCTTGGAATGTCTGCACTGAATTTCCTGTTGAATTCATCAAAATTTCCGTGCTGGATATTTCTGCGGCGGAAATTCCATTTTCTTTGTCCGCACAAAGAATTAACTCGATCATTCTTAGTGCGGATTCCTCACGGAATGCTTAGCTGTCAATGAAACGGCACATTCCATGAGGTCCTAGCCGCTGGCAATACCTTTTAGTGGGATTCCGCCGTCCCATTCACACAGCAGATTTTCTGCTGCAGGAATTCTATTGAAGTGAATGGTCTATAAATTCATGCAGAATTTCCATGCAGAATTCAGAGCAGAAATTCTGCTGCGTGAATTCAGCCTAAGGCCAAGTTCACACGTCGGAAATTCTGCCTATCTGCATTCGTTTTCTGCAGAATTTTTTTACATTTTCAGAATTGGTGCAAAATTTGGGTTGAAATGTATGCTGAATCTCCAAAATTCCACATGATTCCGCATGATTGAAGTGAACAGTCAAAGTCAAAGTTTGTGCATTCCGCACAAATTCAGCAAAAATGATGCCTTCAAAATATAAGACAAGAGTTATATTTTTTGGTACCACGAAAATCTGGATTTTCGCAATCAATCATTCCGCAGCAGAAATTCTGTTGTGTGAATTACATTGCGGAATCCAGTTCAGGTTAAAGGGCAATAAAGTTATGTAGAATTCCACTTTCACACGGTGTAAATTCTGCATGTCCGCATCAATTCCGCATCCTTATTTGTTTTTGCAGAAGTCCTCATCTTTTTCCGTATTTGCGGAATTGACGCAGAATTGATGCGGAATGCAGACGCTTTCTGCGTGATTACTTTGCCCAGTAAGGCTATGTTCACATGGCAGAATTTCTGCATGAAAATTCTGCAGTAAATTCCGCTGAATTTATTTTCCATTCACTTTAATAGAATTCCTGCAGCGGAAATTCTGCAGCAGGAATTCTGCTGTGTGAATGGGACAGTGGAATTCCATTGAAGTGAATTGGCTGTAATTTCATGCCACATTTTCATGCAGAATTCTATGCAGACTTCCGTGCAGAAATTCTGCTTTGTGAACCCTGCCTAAGGGTGCGTTCACACGCTAGTACCATATTTTTCGCCGTATAAGACGCACTTTTTCTTCCCCAAAACTGGGGGGGGGGGGGGGGTAGTTGGTGCGTCTTATACGGCGAATACACACACCTATCGGGCCGGTCCCTTCGGCCATCAACGGCCGGGACCCGCGGCTAATACAGGACATCACTGATTACGGTGATGCCCTGTATTAACCCTTCAAACGCGGCGATCAAAGCTGACCGCTGCGTCTGAAGCCAAAGTGACACCAACCCGGCTGCTCAGTCCCGTCATCCAATAGGAGCGGCGTGTGTAGCGACGTGATGATGGCGACGGAGAGCGTGGATCCCGGGGAAGAAGCGTCGGGGACACCCCGGGGACGCAACGACAGCGATGGAGCGACATCCAGGGCAGCGGTGACGAGTGGTGACGGGTCCGGAGCTGCGGGGACACGTATTACCTCCTATCCAGTGGTCTTCAACCTGCAGACCTCCAGATGTTGCAAAACTACAACTCCCAGCATGCCCGGACAGCCGTTGGCTGTCCGGGCATGCTGGGAGTTGTAGTTTTGCAACATCTGGAGGTCCGCAGGTTGAAGATCACTGTTGGGTGCAGAATCTTTTTTTTCTAGATTTTGCACTAGAGATGAGCGAACTTACAGTAAATTCGATTCGTCACGAACTTCTCGGCTCGGCAGTTGATGACTTTTCCTGCATAAATGAGTTCAGCTTTCCGGTGCTCCAGTGGGCTGGAAAAGGTGGATACAGTCCTAGGAGACTCTTTCCTAGGACTGTATCCACCTTTTCCAGCCCACCGGAGCACCTGAAGGCTGAACTAATTTATGCAGGATAAGTCATCAACTGCCGAGCCGAGAAGTTTGTGACGAATTGAATTTACTGTAAGTTCGCTCATCTCTATTTTGCACATTTAAAATCGGGTGCGTCTTATATGCCGGTGCGTCCTATAGGGCGAAAAATACAGTAACTAGCAACGGCTTTCCCGCTGTTTCCCGCTACCATTCATTTGAATGGGTCTGCGGACAGTGGACCCATTTAAATCAATTGTAGCGTAACTCGCAGCGGGATTCCGGCAGCGGACAACCTGCTGCTAGTAATAGCGGGCGGATTCTGCTGGAAAAATTCTGCTTGAAAAAATCAGCAAAATTTACCGCACATCGAATTAAATGGGGATTCCGCTGTCCCATTCACATAGGCGAAAGGAAAGAAAGAAAAGGATAGCGCTACCCTGGATAGCAAGCAAGGTCCGGATACGTAAAAGCGTTTATTGAGACATACATAAAGTAATAGACATGTGCAAGACGCGTTTCGAGGGGAGCCCCCTCTTTCTCAATTGCTTGCAGAATCCCATTGAAGTCAATGGGGCTTTGAATTTCAACAGTGCTGTGCTTTTAGTGCATAGAAATTCTGCCGAAATTCTGCCAAACTGCTAAAATTCCGCAGCAAGCCTTACAAAATGGTATTAGAAGGGAATACATAGCCTAAGACTGGAAACGTACACGGGGGGGGGGGGGGTACTGATTAACAGGTGCGACTTTTGGCCAGTTGGGAAACACTCCACACCAGTGTTTCCCAACCAGAGTGCCTCCAGCTGTTGCAAAACTACAACTCCCAGCATGCCCGGACAGCCATGTGGCTCTCTATGGAGTTCTCTGTTACTTTTATGGTTTTCGCTCCATCGTTCCGGCAGGCACAGCATTCTCTGTAATTAAATCAGTTGTATTATACGTCTGCAGATATTAATTACATTGTTATTCAATGCAAAGTCATTACAGAGAGGGATCCACTTAATGTGTTATTGTTTCTTCTCCCAGGCTTAAGAGAATGAGAGCGAATTCCAGGATTTATAGCTACAACCTAAATATATACAGCGAGGAGAGCTCTGCAGTATATGGGATTATATACATTACTTATCCTGTACTGATCCTGAGTTATATCCTGTATTATACTCCAGAGCTGTACTCACTATTCTGCTGGTTAGGTCACTGTGTACATACATTACATTACTTATCCTGTACTGATCCTGAGTTATATCCTGTATTATACTCCAGAGCTGTACTCACTATTCTGCTGGTGGGGTCACTGTTTATATACAATATGGTAATAAGTATGTTACTTTGCCTAACACAATGTATCAGCTATCATCTCCTTTAATGTTGACTTATACACTGTAAACTATTGCTGCATCAACATTTCTTCTCTTTAGTTTAATTAGGGATATGATGGTAGTTTTTAGTAAATAAATAAATAGATAAATAATTAATATCAAGTAAAATGTTGTTGTTTTATTTTTATAGTGATAATATGATTAATATAATAATAAATGACATTAATATTATTTTTAGTATCTCATTTTTGCAAAACTTGCTCACAACCAATATATCTACCGTTATAGGGATGGGAAGTCGAGAGAACGATCAAGTCTGTATTGCTTCCAGCATTAGAGGAGGGCCTGATTGATAAACCTCTGTTCGAATTTCTTAATGTAAAACACCCTATAACACCTTATTTATACATATTACCCAAGATTCATAAGTCACTACAGTGTCCGGGAGGGAATCCGTGACAAGTCACATTTCCATATTTTTGGACAGAGTTTTACACCCCTACGCAAGTAGAGCAAAATCATACATTCGAGACACATCAGACTTTCTCGAAAAAATTCAAACTATCTTTGTACCGGAGGGTGCTATACTAGCCACACTTGACATTGTGATTTTATACACCTCAAACCCCCATACTGAGGGTATTGAGGCTGTGAGACAGACGATCACGGGGGACTTCTCGGACAGACAGACAAAGTTGCTCACTGATTTACTGGAGTTGGTTCTGAATAAAAACTACTTCAATGAGCAATTTTTCATCCAATGCACAGGGACTGCAATGGGGACGACCGTTGCACCAATGTATGCAAATTTGTTCATCCCCCATTTAGAGGAGGATGTTGTCTATGTGTCCCACCATTTCAGCCATGTGCTGGGATGGTGGCGATACATAGACGACGTCTTCCTCGTTTGGTCAGGAGACACAGACCAACTTAAGGCCTTTCACGAATATCTGAATTCCATTCATACTACCATTAAATTCACGTTATCCTATTCCACCAATAGTGCACAATTTCTGGACACTACAGTAGAGATACAGGAGAACTACCTGCAGACAGGCTTGTTTGTCAAGCCTACAGATAGTAACGCTATTCTAAGGTACGATAGCCAACATCCAAAACATATGCTTAATTCTTTACCAACAAGCCAGATGCTTAGAGCAAAAAGAATTGTCAGTTCGGATGACAGGTTGGAAATGGCCCTTAACAAGATGGCATGAAATTTCACAGAACGTGGCTACCCCAAAAAATTGATAGAACTAAGTAGACACAAGATTGTGCAGACATCTGAACCTTTCACAGACATGAAACAAATAGAGAAGTCCCCACCCAGGGTCGCATTTGTTTCCACTTTCTCTGATATTTCAGGGAGGGTGTCGGAAATATTGCGACGACACTGGCACATTCTAAGGGATGGTTATGACAAGGTGAAGGAATTTTCATCTCCTCCATGTCATACCGGAGAACAGGCAACCTTAGAGACCGCCTTGTGAGGGCAGATGTGAGTGGAGAACGCTCTAAACAGAGCTACATCACTAGTGCTAACCTGGGGTCCTTTCCCTGTAGATCGTGTGTGAACTGTTCCCTAATGCACAGGGGCAACAAGTTCACACACCCTACTACGGGTGAGGATTTCCAGATTAAGCACTACTTGACATGTAATTCTACCCATGTGGTTTATGTACTATGGTGCCCATGCAAACTCCTATATATAGGAGAAACTACATTTACACTTTAAAACCAGAATAAACCATCACAGATACACAATCCAGAAAAAACGGCAAAATCTCCCAGTGGCTAAACATTTTGATGAACTTGGTCATACTGAACGAGAATTACGGTTCATGCTGTTGGACCATGTCCCCCCCCCCCTTAAGAAGGGAGGGGATCGGACCGTCAAACTGAAGCGGTGTGAATTAAAGTGGATTTATACTTTAAACACTCTTAGACCAGCAGGTTTAAACATGAAATAAATATGTAACCCATAATACCTCCATGAGTGACATCTATGCCATAGAATGCTTTCGACAGAACCTGGTGTATGTGTGATATTATTTATTAATATTTTCTTCTTTACCTTCCACAGATGTAAAAGGAGTACCATGCATCCGCGACCACACCTGAAACAGAGGACATCCACGCCATTTTTTCTTTTCTTTTCTTTTTATTTCCTAACCACTTGGACACCTGAGCACCCCAATCCCATGTTGAATGTGCACATAAGCAAAGATGGGGACGTGGACGCCCGGATGTCTCTTATACTGTTGTCAGCGGAACAAGAGACCGACACCCAGATGGATTTCCAGTCGAGGTGTCGGTTCCCCGTTCTAAGACAGCGCTCCGGAGTTGTACGACATCCCCACCCCCACAATGCGCTGGTATATCCAGCAAGTTGCACTATGCAGCAGTGAGAGGCCAGAAAGCAGGGATGCCAGGATGGCAAGATGGCGCATATTGAAACAAGTGAGTGCACGCATGCGCGAACTCACACACATGCATTTGTTTACACTGAGGTCATTTCCGGCTCAGATCGGAGCTAGGACGGAAGTGAAGACTGAAGGATGTGGCGTCCTCGTGTGTGTGGGTTGTGGGAATCGCGCGCAAAGGAACTCCTCCTACAAGGAAGGTACACTTATGTCACATGGACACTTATACTTATGATTATGTTTTTTCGTGCATCTATGGACACGGATATGTTTTTCATTACTAACAGGTGCCCTATGTATAGATATGATGTGTATATTGCCCTGTATAGTATGATCATCCTCACATTATACCGTGCCCCATGTATTTTGTAAACAATCACGTGATTTACTAGCTGTCACCTGAACACTATTTAAACCTCACATTGTATATCAGTCACTGCTTGACAATGCCTGTGTGAGACTGGCGAAACGTCGCTCCTGTAGATGTTTGGTTAAAATAAAAGCCACTAATTTTTTTCACTTGGATATTGGTGTGCCGCTGCTTTTCTGCATACCATTATAGGGAGATTTCTCCTGAATGGCAAATATAAATAGTAGAGTTATGATATATAAAAATACAGATTTACAATATATAGCAGTGTTTCCCAACCAGGGAGCCTGAATGATGACGAAGGCCGCAGTGGTCTTCAACCTGCGGACCTCCAGATGTTTCAAAACTACAACTCTCAGCATGCCCGGACAGCAGATGGCTGTCCAGGCATGCTGGGAGTTGAAGTTTTGCAACATCTGGAGGTCCGCAGGTTGAAGACAACTTGTGGGGGTGGGATGATGACAGGCGGTGATGATGAATGGGGGGGGGATGATGACAGGCGGTGATGATGAATGGGGGGTGGGATGATGACAGGGGGATGATGACAGGCGGTGATGATGAAGGGGGGATGATGACAGGGTAATGATGAAAGGGGGGGATGATGACAGGCGGTGAAGATGAAGGGGGGGACGATGACAGGCGGTGATGATGAAGGGGGGGATGATGACAGGGTAATGATGAAAGGGGGGGATGATGACAGGCGGTGATGATGAAGGGGGGATGATGACAGGCGGTGATGATGAAGGGGGGGATGATGACAGGCGAAGATGATGAAGGGGGGGTGGGATGATGACAGGCGGTGATGATCAAGGGGGGGTGGGATGATGACAGGCGGTGATGATGAAGGGTGGGTGGGATGATGACAGGCGGTGATGATGAAGGCGGGGTGTCACGATTCGGCTTCCAGGTAGTGGATCCTCTGTGTCAGCGAGGGATTGGCGTGGACCGTGCTAGTGGACCGGTTCTAAGAGGCTACTGGTTTTCACCAGAGCCCGCCGCAAAGCGGGATGGTCTTGCTGCGGCAGTAGCAACCAGGTCGTATCCACTAGCAACGGCTCAACCTCACTGACTGCTGAGAAGGCGTGGGACAGAAGGACTAGGCAGAGGCAAGGTCAGACGTAGCAGAAGGTCGGGGGCAGGCGGCAAGGTTCGTAGTCAGGATGGATAGCAGAAGTTCAGGTAACACAGGCTTTGGACACACTAAACGCTTTCACTGGCACAAGGCAACAAGATCCGGCAAGGGAGTGCATGGGAGGAGATCAGATATAGTCTGGGAGCAGGTGGAAGCCAATTAAGCTAATTGGGCCAGGCACCAATCATTGGTGCACTGGCCCTTTAAGTCTCAGAGAGCTGGCGCGCGCGCGCCCTAGAGAGCGGAGCCGCGCGCGCCAGCACATGACAGCAGGGGGCCGGGACGGGTAAGTGACCTGGGATGCGATTCGCGAGCGGGCGCGTCCCGCTGTGCGAATCGCATCCCCGACGGCCATGACAGTGCAGCGCTCCCGGTCAGCGGGACTGACCGGGGAGCTGCAGGGAGAAAGACGCCGTGAGCGCTCCGGGGAGGAGCGGGGACCCGGAGCGCTAGGCGTAACAGTACCCCCCCCCTTAGGTCTCCCCTTTTTTTTGTCCGGTGACTGCCTCCCCTGGGATGAGGACACCGGGAAAGAATGGAGGGTTTCCTCAACGGCAGGCAGTACAGCAGGAGTTGGAATGGGGAGGGAGGGCAGAGGGTGAAGCTTGGCACGGGGCAGGGAGACACAAGGACGGGAGCCATGAGGAGGCACAGAGGCTTGCCTGATGGGACTGGGAGGGGGGGAGAGGCACTTCCTGTGGCAGGCAGAGTCCCAGTTCCTGATCTCCCCGGTAGTCCAATCAAGGGTGGGAGAATGAAGCCGGAGCCATGGCAGACCGAGGAGGACCTCAGAGGTACAATTGGGGAGAACGAAGAGCTCAATCCTTTCGTGGTGGGGTCCAATAGACATCAGGAGGGGTTCTGTGCGGAAACGCACGGTGCAATCCAATCTGACTCCGTTGACCGCGGAGATGTAGAGCGGCTTGACGAGACGGGTCACCGGGATGCTGAATTTATTCACAAAGGACTCCAAAATAAAATTCTCAGAGGCACCAGAGTCCAAGCAGGCCACGGCTGAAAGGGAGGAGTTGGCTGAAGGAGAAATCCGCACGGGCACCGTGAGACGTGAAGAAGCAGACTTAGAACCAAGAGACGCCACACCCACGTGAGTTGGGTGCGTGCGTGCGTTTCCCAGGCGTGGAGGACGGATAGGGCAATCCACCAAGAAATGCTCGGTACTGGCACAGTACAGACAGAGATTTTCTTCCCTACGGCGATTCCTCTCTTCCTGGGTCAGGCGAGACCGATCCACTTGCATGGCCTCCTCGGCGGGAGGCCCAGGCGTAGACTGCAAAGGATGCTGTGGGAGAGGTGCCCAGAGATCTAAGTCTTTTTCCTGGCGGAGCTCTTGGTGTCGCTCAGAAAAACGCATGTCAATGCGGGTAGCCAAATGGATGAGTTCTTGGAGGTTGGCAGGAATCTCTCGTGCGGCCAGCACATCCTTGATGCGACTGGATAGGCCTTTTTTAAAGGTCGCGCAGAGAGCCTCGTTATTCCATGATAACTCGGAAGCAAGAGTACGAAATTGGATGGCGTACTCGCCCACTGAAGAATTACCCTGGACCAGGTTCAGCAGGGCAGTCTCGGCAGAAGAAGCTCGGGCTGGCTCCTCGAAGACACTCCGGACTTCAGCGAAGAAGGACTGGACTGTGGCTGTGGCAGGATCATTGCGGTCCCAGAGCGGTGTGGCCCAAGACAAGGCCTTTCCTGAATGAAGGCTTACTACGAACGCCACCTTAGACCGTTCTGTAGGAAACAAGTCCAACAACATCTCCATATGCAGGGAACACTGAGACAAAAATCCACGGCAGAGTCTGGAGTCCCCATCAAATTTGTCCGGCAGGGACAAGCGGAGGCTAGGAGCGGCCACTCGCTGCGGAGGAGGTGCAGGAGCTGGCGGAGGAGATGGTTGTTGCTGTAGCAGAGGCAGAAGTTGCTGTAACGTGGCGGTCAACTGCGACAGCTGCTGTCCTTGTTGGGCAATTTGCTGCGATTGCTGAGCGACCACCGTGGTAAGGTCAGCGAGACTTGGCAGCGGCACCTCAGCGGGATCCATGGCCGGATCTACTGTCACGATTCGGCTTCCAGGTAGTGGATCCTCTTTGTCAGCGAGGGATTGGCGTGGACCGTGCTGGTGGACCGGTTCTAAGAGGCTACTGGTGTTCACCAGAGCCCGCCGCAAAGCGGGATGGTCTTGCTGCGGCAGTAGCAACCAGGTCGTATCCACTAGCAACGGCTCAACCTCACTGACTGCTGAGAAGGCGTGGGACAGAAGGACTAGGCAGAGGCAAGGTCAGACGTAGCAGAAGGTCGGGGGCAGGCGGCAAGGTTCGTAGTCAGGATGGATAGCAGAAGTTCAGGTACACAGGCTTTGGACACACTAAACGCTTTCACTGGCACAAGGCAACAAGATCTGGCAAGGGAGTGCATGGGAGGAGATCAGATATAGTCTGGGAGCAGGTGGAAGCCAATTAAGCTAATTGGGCCAGGCACCAATCATTGGTGCACTGGCCCTTTAAGTCTCAGAGAGCTGGTGCGCGCACGCCCTAGAGAGCGGAGCCGCGCGCGCCAGCACATGACAGCAGGGGGCCGGGACGGGTAAGTGACCTGGGATGCGATTCGCGAGCGGGCGCGTCCCGCTGTGCGAATCGCATCCCCGACGGCCATGACAGTGCAGCGCTCCCGGTCAGCGGGACTGACCGGGGAGCTGCAGGGAGAAAGACGCCGTGAGCGCTCCGGGGAGGAGCGGGGACCCGGAGCGCTAGGCGTAACACGGGGGATGATGACAGGGTAATGATGAAAGGGGGGATGATGACAGGCGGTGATGATGAAGGCGGGGGATGATGACAGGGTAATGATGAAAGGGGGGATGATGACAGGCGGTGATGATGAAGGCGGGGGATGATGACAGGCGGTGATGATGAAGGGGGATGATGACAGGCAGTGATGATGAAGGGGGGATGATGACAGGCGGTGATGATGAAGGGGGGGATGATGAAGGAGGGGTGATGAAGGGGGGATGATGACAGGCGGTGATGATGATGGGGGTGATGATGACAGGGGGGAATGATGTATTTCCCACCCTAGGCTTATAGTCGAGTCAATAACTTTTCCTGGGTTTTTGGGGTGAAATTAGGGGCCTCGGCTTATATTTGGGTCGGCTTATACTCGAGTATATACGGTAGGTTGAAAAGAACTGTTATCATTTGTTGTGTTTGCAGCATTTACTGAAATCAAAAGCTATTTCAATCAAACTTTTAACAACATTTTAACAGGTCACGTTACATTTTACATAGGACCCCTTATTTGATTCACAAGTCTGTCATCCATTGAGCTTGTGAGTTTTTGGACAGTTTCTGCTTGAATTTGTTTGCAAGATGTCAGAAGCTGCCTCCCAGAGCTGCTGTTTGGATGTAAACTGCCTCCCACCCTCATAGATCTTTTGCTTGAGGATGCCCCAAAGATTCACGATAGGATTGAGGTCAGGGGAGGATGGAGGCCACACCATGACTTTCTCTCCTTTTATCCCCATAGCAGCCATTGATGCAGAGGTCTTCTTTGCAGCATGAGAAGGTGCATGAAGATTTTTTTTATTTTTTACAGGAAGCATAGTTCTTCCTTCTGTACCAGGGAAGAAAATTGGTCAGTCAGAAACTCCACATACTTTGCAGAGTTCATCTTTACACCTTCAGGGACCCTAAAGGGGCTGACCAGCTCTCTTCCCATGATTCCGGCCCAAAACATGACTCCACCACCGCGTTGCTAATGTCGCAGCCTTGTTTGAACAGTCGTCCACCAACCATCCACTACTCAATCCATCTGGACCATCCAGGGTTGCACGGCACTCATCAGTGAACAGGACTGTTTGAAAATTACTCTTCATGTATTTTTCTGCCCAATGCAGCAATTTCTGCTTGTGAGCATTGGTTAGTGGTGGCAGAATAGAAGGTTTATGCACAGTTGTAAGACTCTGGAGGACTGTACACCTTGATGTCTGTGGGACTCCAGAGGCACCAGCAGCTATAAATATCTGCTTGCTGCTGTTTAATGGTATTTTAGCAGCTGCTCTCTTAATCCGATGCATGGATCTGGCAGAAATCTTCCTCAATTTTCCTATAGCTGCACAAACCCGTCAGTGCTCTGAATCAGCCATAACTCTCTTAATAGTGCGATGATCACACTTAAGTTTTCGTGAAATATCTAATGTTTTCATACCTCGTCCAAGGCTTTGAACTATTTCCCTCTTTTTGGCAGCAGAGAGATCCTTTTTCTTCCCCATATTGCTTGAAAATGGTGTCTGCTTATGTGGTGTCCCGGTACCGTATTGTATACGCTACCTGTATAGAGGTCCCCATAGTCAGAGTCCCTAGGACGTCGGGGTCCCTCTTTTGTAGTTTTCCCCTTGTCACCTCTCACTTAGTTGTTGACTATATAGCAGTTCTATTTAATATTAATATAAGTGTAAGTATAGAAATATGTATATATTTAGTTATCTACCTGTTATCTACCGTAGCAGGACCTGCGGGTCACGTGATTAGGTTAAAACTCTATGGCTTTGCTACAGGACCTTTGGAGGTTCCCGTGACGTGTTCACCCACAATGCACTGTAACGGTGAGTGACAGTCGTTACGGACCAATCCAAAACAGCCGGCCCCTGTCCATATAAGGGACCCGCGCCATCTTGATCCCTCTCTTGGGTTGCTGACTCTGGAAGAGGTAGGACCTCCGCAGCTTACAAGACAATTTACTAGGCCAAAGCCTTGCGACCTCGGCCTCTAACATAGCAGATAGACTAAGCAATTCCTCGCTACTCATGGCAATATCACTGGACCTAATTACTCCCCTAAATCCAGAGGATCTCGGCTATACAATTCTTCAGAAGCTAAATTGGGCTTATCTGATCCCAACCGACTGTCAATCGCTGCTCAGCTATATCTGTAGAGACTCTGTTATCTGGACTGTTACTATTACTACATGTACAGAAATTCTTCAGTAAAAGTTCCTGCAAGTTTTCAGTTAACAGCGGTTGTGGACAATCCTTTATTTCTGCATCACCTATTGCTCTTGGGAAGGGTGGCAATAGGCCTATCACGAAACACAGCATTTAACCCTCACCCTGGCATCACGAGTGACAAGGGTTAACAGCGCCCTTAACTATTCTGCACAGCAACACCCTAAATACCCTACACCCCCAAGACAGTATCCTCTCATCCGCCACCACACTTAATAATGTGGAACACCCACCTTTAGTAGTTTTTGCTTAAATTGGGCTCACCTGGCAATCTAAATATCACAGGTTTCCGAGATGGTTTTCAGTGATCAAAAGAGCCTGAGACACATTGACCCTGATTTACTAAGAGTGTTGTGTAGGTTTCTTTGTGGGTTTTAATTCCCTACAATTTATTTTCCACAGTATTTACTAAGGTTTCTCTACATTTTCCACTTTCCCTACATTTTGCTTTTATGAGGCTGGGTTCACACCACGTTTTTCAAATACGGTTACCGTATACGGTTTTCCACTAAAAAACCTATGGCAAAAACCGTATACAACCGTATGACTCCAAATTAAAACGTATACGTTTTTTTCCCATACGGTTCTATCCGTTTGCATCCGTTTTTGCCAACGGTTTTGCTATTTTGTTGGAATTAGTTTTCCAGCAATTTAATAAAGTTACTATTGTTCTATTGAAATTCCAATCTGCGCATGTGTCAACTCCAAAAACGGATTAGAAAAAGCGCGTGCAACCGTATTCTGAAATTCTGTGTACGGTTCTCATAGACAACAATGTTAAAAGAAACGCATACGGTTTTCCAACCGGAGGCAAAAACGTGGTCGACAGCGTTTTTGCCTACGGTTGAAAAATCGGCAAAACCGTATCCGAGGCAAAACGGATGCAACCGTACACAACATTTGGAATACGGTTTACAATGCATTCTCTATGCATACGGTTTCGGATACGTTTTTTTGTATTTGAAAAACGTGGTGTGAACCCAGCCTTACACATGTTCTGATCTGTGGGGTTTTCCTCAGCTCAAATCCACCACATTTTATGTGGAAACCTTAGTAAATATGTTGGGTTTTTGTGAAAATGTCAGGAACACGCCCCTTTTGGAGACCACACCCTTTCCCTGGAGGCCACGCCCATTTTTCAGGTTTTCTTAGCAAAATGGAGAGTTAGTCAGGTTTTTTCCAATTCTGGCGCAAATTCTGGTGCAAATTCTGGCGCAGACAGAATTTTTGGCGCAATGCGACAGGATTTGGCGCAGAACCCGACAAAACATGTCGGGTCTGCAATAGTAAATGAGGACCACTGTATCCATGAGTTACACTGAAAAACAAAGTATTTAATCTTTGTGACACTTAAATAGAATTTGCATAATAGTTTGGAACAGGGTGTCAATACATATATAACAATATATATACCGTATTTTTCGCCGTATAAGACGCACTTTTTCTTCCCCAAAACTGGGGGGGGGGGGGAAGTTAGTGCGTCTTATACGGCGAATACACAGCTATCGCGGCGGTCCCTGCGGCCATCAATGGCCAGGACCCGCGGCTAATACAGGACATCACCGATCGCGGTGATGCCCTGTATTAACCCTTCAGACGTGGTGATCAAAGCTGACCGCCGCGTCTGAAGGGAAAGTGACACTAACCCGGCTGCTCAGTCGGGCTGTTCGGGACCGTGGTAAAATAGCGGCGTCCCGAACAGCTTACAGGACACCGGGAGGGACCTTACCTGCCTCCTCGGTGTCTGCTCCGTGCCGGGATCCCCTGCATGGCCGGCGCTCTCCTTCGTCATCACCACGTCGTCGCGCACGCCGTCCCGTCATCCAATAGAAGCGGCGTGCGTAGCGGCGTCATGGTGGCGACGGAGAGCGAGGATACAGGGCAGCAGAGACGTTCCGGACCGTGGGGGACACCCTGGGGACGCGGCGACAGCGATGGAGGGCGACATCCAGGGCAGCGGTGACGAGCGGTGATGGGTCCGGAGCGGCGGGGACAGGTGAGTATAACCTCCAATACAAGTGGTCTTCAACCATCGGACCTCCAGATGTTGCAAAACTTCAACTCCCAGCATGCCCGGACAGCCAACGGCTGTCCGGGCATGCTGGGAGTTGTAGTTTTGCAACATCTGAAGGTCTGCAGGTTGAAGATCACTGTCCTATACTTTACATTGTATTTGGTTCAGAATCTTTATTTTCTAGATTTTTATCCTATAAAATTAGGTGCGTCTTATATGACGAAAAATACGGTGTATATATATATATATATATATATATATATATATATATATATACACACACACAATATTGTAATTTATTTATTTTATTTTTTTACAATAAATCCATCAGGATGCGGCCGGCGTTGTGAGTCGCAGCTCTTGGCCTTGATCATTGTTCCCTTACATGACCGGTCATTGTAAACATTTTTCTTGCGTTTTTACCTAAGATGTGAGGGACGACGGGTCCTCCGCCTGATACGGCCCCGGGGCCTCACATCTCATTCCAGATGAGACACGGAATGCGTTCACATGATCTGCGCTACAGAGACAGCAAACAGCTGGGGTCTCCCCGCCGCTCCCCCACCCCCGTACACTGATTCATTGAGATAGCGATCTTTAATTAGACCTAAATATTAATGGCTCAGCGCACATCCTATCAGTCAGCCCGGCGGGAGCGGAGACATTGGCGCAGCGCTCAGACTCACGTTCACGTCACATGTTCTCTGATTGTCGGAACTACAGGTGACCGTATCGGGCGCTATCACTCCGGGCTGCGTCACATGGGAAATGGGTCGATTTTATTTTTCATTTATTTTTAGTCGTAAGGACGGAGGCTTATGCTACATATACAGGAAATGGATTTAAAGGGAACCTGTCCCCTGGTTTTCACGGCCCCAAAGAAAAAGAGGTGAGCAGGGTCCCCGATCACTATGGCACGTTTGGACGTTTCAGAGAAATCATAGTTTAAAGGGGTACTCTGGTGAAAAACTATTTTTTTTTTAAATCAACTGATGCCAGAAATGTAAACAGATTTGTAAATTAGAAGAAGGGCGGAGAGGCTCCTGCGGGAAGTTTCACTACAATGACCCGGGCAACTCAAACTAACACCTGTACCCAAGGTGTCTGAAAAGGGAGTAGTAGACAAAAAGGAATTTTTGAGGCTCAAGGTCTTTGGATAAGGAACACACTTGTTGGTTAAGATATATAAAATATTTATTAATTAATTACTATCAACTGATAGTCCGGGATCACAGGGCCCTTGTAAATCCACGGAATCAGAAGATTCATAAAAAATATAAAATTCATATGTATATTCATAAAATAAAATTATATATATCTATAGATGTATTAGACCACTGAAAAGGGTAGCAGCTTTTTCAAATCGGCACTCGGGATAGTGTTTGTATATAGATAATGTCCATCAAAGTGCCAGTGCAGTCCTGAAAATATGTAACACAGTCTATCACACTTATAAATGTCCTTTCAAGACAGTAAAGTGGCAGTAGAATAATATTCAGGTGTCTGTGGCTCCAGACTTAGATGTCGCTCTGTATGTTATATAGAGCAATCCTAGGATGCTGTATTCCACAGCGGTAAATTCAAAGTATGCGCATAGTGTTTGGGAAAGGTTTAGCTCACCGGTCCTGATGCGATTCTCGGGAGGTAACTTTACCGTTCCTTGCTTGTCCTCAGCGATGTCAGGTAGCCGTCTGTCCCCCGCTCTCTGGCCTGAGAGCGCACCGCTGGAGTCTCTGCCGACTCCTATTCGTGCGATGTTAGCAAATGGTGGGCGATAGATACAGGGGCTGCTGCGCTTTCAAGGCAGGTAATCCAGGTGGCGTCCTCGTGTAGAGAGCGCGCGCTCAGAAATGTCCGTGTGATAGCCGGTAATTGCTCTGGACTGTAAATGATGATAGTGGTCTCATACGTCTCTTAGGGGGGGTGTCGCCGGACGCCTATCTAGGCCTATCTAGGCCTATCGCCACCCTTCCCAGAAACGATAGGTGCGTGCAGAAATACATGATTGTCCACGGCAGTGCTGAACTTGAACTTGCAGGAACTTTACTGATGAATTGCGGTACATTCAGTAACGGTAACAGTCTTAGTCTCTTATCAGCACGACAGTGACTGACAGTTGCTTAGGACCAATAAGTTATCCTGAGATTAGTAGGATTGGGTTTTGCAGAGATCCGCTGGATTTAGGAGTCTGTTTAGGTCCAGTGATCTTGCGGAGTAGTAGGAATGATGGCCGTTGCTGCAAGGCTTTGGCCTAGTGGTTGCCGATGACAGCTGCGCAGATCCGTAATCATCATCAGCCCACGAGGAAAGAGAGAGATTAATGGCCGCCACTCCCTTATATGGGCAGGGGCAGGGCCGTTTTGGATTGGTCCACGTCAGCTGTCACTCACCGTTACAAAGCATGGTGGGTGATCACCTGACTACCTCCAAAGGTCCTTGAGTAAAAACCATAGAGTTCTGGAATGCATCATGTGACCCGCAGGTCCTGCGACACCAACAACAAGGTAGTATTTTTTATATACATATAAACAATTAGAATTTGAATACTTTTAATTATTAAAGGGGTGACTAGGGGCTAACTATAGATGAGGATCCCACTGGTACCTAGGGGGACCTCACCACAAGGTAACGGATGCAATCCGGTACCGGGACACCGCACTATGTTTAGGGGATAAGATCTACAATGAATCTGCTACAAAATCCAAATGAAATATGTGCGTTTTTAGCTGCAGTAAAATATTCTGATGCATGTGGAATCACCAGGGCTCAGGTCCTGCAGGAACGCATGGGAACTGAGTTCCTGCCCTTTTTTCACAGCAGGAACACCATTCTCAGGAGTCCTGCAGGACCAGCCCATGAATGGAAATCTTTGATGAGTTCCCTCACTTTTTTTCCCCAGGACTTGACCCCTGGGAATCGCCCTATTGAGGCGTATTCAGTCCAAACTGTATATACGGCCCTGCCGATTGCCGTATCTTTTTGTCATCTAATACCTTCGGATCTTAAACCCTTGCAAAAAGAAATTGTTGTGACAGTACGGAGATGGCAGGAGTAGACTCTGCAGGGTGGCACTTCATGTAGGAGAAGAGATATGGCACATAGTCATACCCACCAAGGGACAGGGAGTCGGAGAGCAGCTGGACACCAGCACTGAAGCATGGATTTCTAGGAAAGTTTTCATCTAATTCGTGCACTTGGCGAGAGCGACGTTAGGGGGGGGGGGGTGAATGGCGGGGGACTTTATATGCCCCGGCACAAATCCCAGACACATGTGCCAGCCCTGGAGAAACATGTCCTGTCCTTGGGATACGTATGGAGATATTGTCAGCTGTAATGAATGTTTCCCGGACGCTCATCCACATTGACGCGCAGTGTGAGACGACTTTAAAGCTGTCATAGCGATTAATGTGGATGCGGCGATGGAGCGGACCAGCCGGCAGTCCTTACTCCACACCGGTGCTGAATTCAACTCTACATCTGCCCGGAAATAATGTGTGAAGCAGAGCTGAGTAACCGCCTTGCTTTACTCTACAGGCACTATCCACAGCAGCATTCAGAATTCTGCATCTTTCCATACGTTTTCGTCTTAGAGGAGGAGAGAGCTGAACAAGGGCCTCTCTGAACCCCTCTCTCTCTCTCTTTTTCCAGTTGTTGCAAAACTACCACCCCAGCATAACAGTTTTGCCTGAGCTGCACCCACAGGTCGGGCGGATTGCGCGGGCACCATCAATGTGTCAATCAGCAGAAGGACCATAGCTATCCTATACAGCTAGAATCTTGCTGCAAATTTTCTGGATGTTTGACCTCTAAGATGCCTCAGTCCACAGCAGCTGTGGCATTTTAGTGATTTACCAGGGGGATTGGGCGACCTCCGTGACCCCACTGCAGCGTCCCAGAACAGATCCTGCTCTCAAAAAATGTCCTGCTTGTTGTATGGCTGCCAGGGCCGGTGTCACGATGCCGGCTGGCAGGTAGTGGATCCTCTGTGCCAGAGAGGGATGGCGAGGACCGCGCTAGTGGACCGGTTCTAAGCCACTACAGGTTTTCACCAGAGCCCGCCGCAAAGCGGGATGGTCTTGCTGCGGCGGTAGTGACCAGGTCGTATCCACTAGCAACGGCTCACCTCTCTGACTGCTGAAGATAGGCGAGGTACAAGGGAGTAGGCAGAAGCAAGGTCGGACGTAGCAGAAGGTCGGGGGCAGGCGGCAAGGATCGTAGTCAGGGGCAACGGCAGGAGGTCAGGAACACGGGCTAGGAACAACAAGGGAACGCTTTCACTAGGCACAAGTGCAACAAGATCCGGCAAGGGAGTGCAGGGGAAGTGAGGTGATATAGGGAAGTGCACAGGTGGAAACTAATTAAGCTAATTGGGCCAGGCACCAATCATTGGTGCACTGGCCCTTTAAGTCTCAGGGAGCTGGCGCGCGCGCGCCCTAGAGAGCGGAGCCGCGCGCGCCAGCACATGACAGCAGGGGACGGGAACGGGTAAGTGACCTGGGATGCGATTCGCGAGCGGGCGCGTCCCGCTGTGCGAATCGCATCCCCAACGGCCATGACAGAGCAGCGCTCCCGGTCAGCGGGACTGACCGGGGAGCTGCAGGGAGAAAGACGCCGTGAGCGCTCCGGGGAGGAGCGGGGACCCGGAGCGCTAGGCGTAACAGTACCCCCCCCCTTAGGTCTCCCCTTCTCTTTATCCGGTAACTGCCTCCCCTGGGATGAGGACACCGGGAAAGGATGGAGGGATTCCTCAACGGCAGGCAGAACAGCAGGAGTAGGAATGGGGAGAGAGGGCAGAGGGCGAGACCTGGCACGGGGCAGTGTGACACCAGGACGAGGGCCATGCGGGGACACAGGGGCTTGCCTAATGGGACTGGGAGGGGGGGAGAGGCATTTCCTGTGGCAGGCAGAGTCCTTAATGACCTTAGGGGGACCGGATACAGGAGGAACCACAGGGTCACGGCAGGGAGTACTGGGAACCGGTTGAAGGCAGTCCTTGGAACAAGAGGGGCCCCAACTCTTGATCTCCCCAGTGGACCAATCCAGGGTTGGGGAATGGTGTTGAAGCCAGGGTAGTCCAAGGAGAACTTCAGAAGTGCAATTAGGAAGGACCAAAAATACAATTTCCTCGTGATGAGGTCCGATGCACATTAGGAGGGGCTCCGTGCGGAAACGCACGGTGCAATCCAACCTGGCTCCGTTGACCGCGGAAACGTGGAGTGGCTTGACAAGACGGGTCACCGGAATGCGGAATTTATTCACTAAGGACTCCCGAATAAAATTCCCAGAAGCTCCAGAGTCCAGGCAGGCCACGGCTGAGAGGGAAGAGCTGGCTGAAGTAGAAATCCGAACAGGCACCGTGAGACGTGGAGAAGCCGACTTAGCATCAAGAGACGCCACACCCACGAGAGCTGGGTGCGAGCGTGCGTTTCCCAGACGTGGAGGACGGATTGGGCAATCCACCAAAAAATGTTCAGTACTGGCACAGTACAGACAAAGATTCTCTTCCTTACGGCGATTCCTCTCTTCCAGGGTCAGACGAGACCGATCCACTTGCATGGCCTCCTCGGCGGGAGGCCTAGGCGCAGATTGCAGTGGAGACTGTGGGAGAGGTGTCCAGAGATCTAAGTCTTTTTCCTGGCGGAGCTCTTGATGCCTCTCAGAAAAACGCATGTCAATGCGAGTGGCTAGATGAATGAGTTCATGCAGGTTAGCAGGAGTCTCTCGTGCGGCCAGAACATCTTTAATGTTGCTGGATAGGCCTTTTTTAAAGGTCGCGCAGAGAGCCTCATTATTCCAGGATAGTTCAGAGGCAAGAGTACGGAATTGTATGGCGTACTCGCCAACGGAGGAATTACCCTGGACCAGGTTCAGCAGGGCAGTCTCAGCAGAAGAGGCTCGGGCAGGTTCCTCAAAGACACTTCGAATTTCCGAGAAGAAGGAGTGTACAGAGGCAGTGACGGGGTCATTGCGGTCCCAGAGCGGTGTGGCCCATGACAGAGCTTTTCCAGACAGAAGGCTGACTACGAAAGCCACCTTAGACCTTTCAGTAGGAAACTGGTCCGACATCATCTCCATGTGCAGGGAACATTGCGAAAGAAAGCCACGGCAAAACTTAGAGTCCCCATTAAATTTGTCCGGCAAGGACAGGCGGAGGCTAGGAGTGGCCACTCGCTGCGGAAGGGGTGCAGGAGCTGGCGGAGGAGATGGTTGTTGCTGCTGTAGCTGTGACTGTACTTGCTGTAGTTGTGACTGGAGTTGCTGTGTCATGGTGGTCAAGTACGACAGCTGGTGATCTTGTTGGGCGATCTGACGAGCTTGCTGGGCGACCAGCGTAGAGAGGTCAGCGACAACTGGCAGAGGAACTTCAGCGGGATCCATGGCCGGATCTACTGTCACGATGCCGGCTGGCAGGTAGTGGATCCTCTGTGCCAGAGAGGGATGGCGAGGACCGCGCTAGTGGACCGGTTCTAAGCCACTACAGGTTTTCACCAGAGCCCGCCGCAAAGCGGGATGGTCTTGCTGCGGCGGTAGTGACCAGGTCGTATCCACTAGCAACGGCTCACCTCTCTGACTGCTGAAGATAGGCGAGGTACAAGGGAGTAGGCAGAAGCAAGGTCGGACGTAGCAGAAGGTCGGGGGCAGGCGGCAAGGATCGTAGTCAGGGGCAACGGCAGGAGGTCAGGAACACGGGCTAGGAACAACAAGGGAACGCTTTCACTAGGCACAAGTGCAACAAGATCCGGCAAGGGAGTGCAGGGGAAGTGAGGTGATATAGGGAAGTGCACAGGTGGAAACTAATTAAGCTAATTGGGCCAGGCACCAATCATTGGTGCACTGGCCCTTTAAGTCTCAGGGAGCTGGCGCGCGCGCGCCCTAGAGAGCGGAGCCGCGCGCGCCAGCACATGACAGCAGGGGACGGGAACGGGTAAGTGACCTGGGATGCGATTCGCGAGCGGGCGCGTCCCGCTGTGCGAATCGCATCCCCAACGGCCATGACAGAGCAGCGCTCCCGGTCAGCGGGACTGACCGGGGAGCTGCAGGGAGAAAGACGCCGTGAGCGCTCCGGGGAGGAGCGGGGACCCGGAGCGCTAGGCGTAACAGCCGGATTAAAGGGAGGACATCCAGGGCTTCTACTACTGGACAGTAAGTGGGCTCACCAGTAGTGTCCCACTTGTAAGTTACTGACGTATTCCAGACCGGGATGTTAAAGGGGTAGTCCAGTGGTGAAAAACATATCCCCTATCCTATCCCCTATCCTTCAGCTCTGCCATAGAGTTGTATTGAGGGGGCGTGTTGGCTGCTGCTTCGTGCGGAGGTCGACACGCCCCCTTCCCGCGGGCTGTCGGGGCTCCGTACAGGAGATCGCAGGGGGCCCCAGCATTCGGACCCCCCGCGATCTGCAACTTATCCCTATCCTTAGGATAGGGGATAAGTTGCTCACCACTGAGTCACCACTGGACTACTCCTTTAATTGCAAAAAAGTAGTCAACAACAGGGACGTAGCTGCTAGAGGCAGGAGGGGCATGTGCCTAGGAGTTGAGGGCAACAGAAGATGGAGGAAGGAAAGCGTCAGTGTTTCCTCCTCAGCTCCTCTCCTTCTCATGTCCCTGCCCCAGCTCTGCTTCTCTCCTGTATAATCCTTCCTGTAGCAGTCAGGTCAGGTCAGTGAGGAGAGGAAAAAGCACAAGAAGAGAAAGCTGAGCTGTGCTTCTCTCTTCTCCTCCATGATTTATTATCTTTACCAACCATCTCAGCTTCCTCCTCAGCTCCTCTCCTTCTCATGTCCCAGCCCCAGCTCTGCTTCTCTCCTGTATCATCCTTCATGCAGCAGTCGGGTCAGTGAGGAGAGGGAGGGGGCACAGCACATGAAAGAGAGGGAACAGCATAAGAAAAGGAAGCTGAGCTGTGCTTCTCTCTTCCCCTCCATGATTTATTATCTGTACCAACCATCTCAGCTCCTCTCCTTCTCATGTCCCTGCCCCAGCTCTGCTTCTCTCCTGTATAATCCTTCATGCAGCAGTCGGGTCAGTGAGGAGAGGGAGGGGGCACAGCACATGAAAGAGAGGGAACAGCATAAGAAAAGGAAGCTGAGCTGTGCTTCTCTCTTCCCCTCCATGATTTATTATCTGTACCAACCATCTCAGCTCCTCTCCTTCTCATGTCCCTGCCCCAGCTCTGCTTCTCTCCTGTATAATCCTTCATGCCGCAGTCGGGTCAGGGAGGAGAGGGAGGGGGCACAGCACATGGAAGAGAGGGAACAGCATAAGGAAAGGAAGCTGAGCTGTGTCCTCCTCTTCCCCTCCATGATTTATTATCTGTCCCAATCATCTCAGCTTCCTCCTCAGCTCCTCTCCTTCTCATGTCCCCGCCCCAGCTCTGCTTCTCTCCTGTATTATTCTTCCAGCAGCAGTCGTGTCAGTGAGGAGAGGGAGGGGGCACAGCACATGGAAGAGAGGGAACAGCATAAGGAAAGGAAGCTGAGCTGTGTCCTCCTCTTCCCCTCCATGATTTATTATCTGTCCCAATCATCTCAGCTTCCTCCTCAGCTCCTCTCCTTCTCATGTCCCCGCCCCAGCTCTGCTTCTCTCCTGTATTATTCTTCCAGCAGCAGTCGTGTCAGTGAGGAGAGGGAGGGGGCACAGCACAGGGAAGAGAAGGAACAGCATAAGGAAAGGAAGCTGAGCTGTGTCCTCCTCTTCCCCTCCATGATTTATTATCTGTCCCAATCATCTCAGCTTCCTCCTCAGCTCCTCTCCTTCTCATGTCCCCGCCCCAGCTCTGCTTCTCTCCTGTATTATTCTTCCAGCAGCAGTCGTGTCAGTGAGGAGAGGGAGGGGGCACAGCACAGGGAAGAGAAGGAACAGCATAAGGAGAGGAAGCTGAGCTGTGTCCTCCTCTTCCCCTCCATGATTTATTATCTGTCCCAACCATCTCAGCTTCCTCCTCAGCTCTTCCCTTAATTATGTTCTTATGTCCCCGCCCCAGATCTGCTTCTCTCCTGTATTATTCTTCCAGCAGTAGTTGGGTCAGTGAGGAGAGGGAGGGGGCACAGCACAGGGAAGAGAGGGAACAGCATAAGGAGAGGAAGCTGAGCTGTGTCCTCCTCTTCCCCTCCATGATTCCTCATCTCTGCCGACCATTGCCATCCACACTGCTGCCCTCGGATGTGGGGAGTGTGATGGCATCTGAGGAGATTATTTTATAGACAGGATCCTGGTATATGACTAAATATATATATCGGAGTGGTCCATTACCACGTGGCAGGAGGGTGGAGCTATTGCCACCATCTAAATCGGTGGTTTCAAACTGTGGCCCTCCAGATGTTGCTGTGGTGTCCCGGTACTGAACTTAGTCCCATACCTTTGGTTGTGGGTTCTCATAGTCAGAGTTCCTCATTCTGGTGGGATGGCCCCTAGTCGCCTCCTAATATTCCTGAAAATGTATGTATTTAATATGTTTTGATATAGTGTAAGTAATGTACAGGACCTTAGGTCATGTGATCTCTAATAATTGTATTGTGCTAGGGGTCAAGGACTTGCAGGTCATGTGACTAGGTCATGTGTTAGTACCATAATCCTTTGTAATAGGACTGCTTATTTGGGCCTGCCCCTTGACATATAAGGGCGCTGTATCCCATGATTTCTCTCTTGGGTTCCGGACTAACAGAGAGAACACAGCTCCGTGCATACCTACAAGACAATTTAGACCTGAAGCCTATCTCTTCAGCATCTTGCTAATCGTGAGTTTATCCAACTCCATCCTAAAATCCTACATGACTACTGAACTGTGGTAGCCCTTGGGGGGTGTATGGTAGTTGGGGTGTTGTTTCGGTAGATGAGGGGTTAAGGTTAACCCCATAGTTCGTGACGCCAGGCTGAGGGCTAGTATGCCGAGATAATTCTCCGGCCTATCGCCGCCCTTCCCAGTAACGATAGGTGCGTGCATAAAATGACTGAAGGTCCACAAGGTAGTTGAACTTGGATAACTTTACTGAAAGGCTTGCGGTACATCCAATGAACAGTAACAGTCTCAGAAATACAGTCTCTATATAGTTGAATGACTGACAGTTGTTGCGGACCTTGACTTCTGATATAGTCTGAGAATTTAGGGTAATTTGCGAAGATCCGTCCAGATTTAGGGGATAGATAAGGTCCGGTGATCTTGCAGAGTGTTTAGGGATTGATACACTCACGATTTTGAATAGATCAGCCGTTGCCGCAAGGCTCGGGCCTAACTCACTGCGGAAGACAGCTGCGCAGATCCTGCTCGTTTGACAGCCCGGGAACAAGAGAGAGAGTAATGGCCGCCACTCCCTTATATGGGCAGGGGCAGGGCCGCTGTTTACTGGTTCAAGCAACTGTCACTCAGTGGGAGTGATGGGCGAAATACGTCACAGGGACCTCCAAAGGTCCTTAAGCATAAAAACCATAGAGTTTACCTGATCACGTGACCCGCAGGTCCTGCTACACTCCGTACAAGTAATTAACCATTTATATACATTTGTACAATTATATTTATATAAATCCTAAATAACTGCTAGATAAGTAATACCTAGATGAGAGGTGACAAGGGGTGGACTAGATACGAAGGACCCCGACGTCCTAGGGACTCTGGCTATGAGGACTACTACACAGGTACCGTATAGGATGCGGTACTGGGATACCACAGAACCTAAAACATACCCCTAAATTCAGTGGAACAGCGTAAAACAAGGATTCAAAGCTTATTTCCTACAAAGTCCCAGCCAACCTGTGAGGAGCCTAAATTCCGGTCCTCTTGTACAGACATTTGTTAATTGCATTCTGCATAAAATCTGCAGTAAAGTTGTTTCAAGTTCAATACAATTCCGGCTGTGGACAATCCTTTATTCCTCCCTATCGTTCCTGGGAGGGGTGGCGGTAGGATATATATATATATATATATATATATATACACACACACATTGAGGAAACCCTCACCCTGGCATCACGACAATTAAGAGTTACTCCTATACCCAGCAACACTACACTGCAACACCCCTGTTCATCCCTCATCCCAAGTCACCACATTGCAAAACTTCAACTCAGAAGTTTTGCAACATCTGGAGGGCCACAGTTTGAAACCACTGATCTAAATACAGTATTTTCCCCTGTAAGTTTCTTTTTTAATACTCTATTGAAGCTATTGACCCTTTGACCCTTTGTTTGTGTCTTTTTATAGGGACCACAACTCGCCTGCGCCACTCTTATTATGTGTTGAATGGGCGCCAATTATACATTCCCTACCTAATACGGGTAAGGCGCACGTTGAGCTCTGCTAAGTGAGGGAGTAGCGCGCGGCGGAGCAATATTACTTCGCATACTGATACAATTAACAGGATTGCTTTATGGAGGGTCCTGGGTATAATCATTCCTCTTCTCCCACTCATTGCAGGAAAATAAATCCATTACGGAGACAGGAAACGCAAAGGCGCCCGCCCCGGAATCTTTATCGCCTCTTTACTTCTTATATTAATGCCGGCAGAGATTTGGGGGCTTAACCAACCGGACAGTATAAGCTGAAAGCGGGATGAAGAGGAGAGACAGAGCCCCTTGTGTCAGCATCAATACTGTACAGAGAAGCCCCTCGGCTACTGTCTATAGGGACTGGGGGACTATGGGGGAGATTTATCAAAACCTGTGCAGAGGAAAATTTGCTGAGTTGCCCATAGCAACCAATCAAATCGCTTCTTTCATTTTTCAGAGGCCTTTTCAAAAATGAAAGCAGCGATCTGATTGGTTGCTATGGGCAACTCAGCAACTTTTCCTCTGCACAGGTTTTGATAAATCTCCCCTTATATCACTTAAAGGGGTACTACGGTGGAAATTATTATTATTTTTTTTTTTAAATCAACTGGTGCCGGAAGTTAAATAGATTTGTAAATGACTTCCATTAAAAAATCCAGTATTTAAAATCCAGTATCCAGTATTTATTAGCTGCTGAATGCTACAGAGGAAATTATTTTCTTTTTGGAACTGTCCAGAGCAGCAGAGGGCAGAGGTGTCAGCAGAGAGCACTGTGCTCGTGATGTCAGCAGAGAGCTCTGTGTTCCAAAAAGAAAATAATTTTCTCTGTAGTATTCGGCAGCTAAGGCTGGGTTCACAACAAGTTTTCTTAAATACGGTTCCCGTATACGGTTTGGAGGAGGGGGGCGGGGCTTAATCGCGGCGCCCACACTCAGCCGTATTCGGGAACCGTATTTAATGCAAGTCTATGAGCCGACCGGAGTGAACCGCAGCCTATGGTCGGCTTCGTTTTCGGCCGTATGCGGTTTCCCCACCACAGGCAAAAACGTGGTCGACCGGAGACTGCGGTTCACTCCGGTCGGCTCATAGACTTGCATTAAATATGGTTCCCGAATACGGCTGAGTGCGGGCGCCGTGATTAAGCCCCGCCCCCCTCCTCCAAACCGTATACGGGAACCGTATTTAAGAAAACGTGGTGTGAACCCAGCCTAATAAGTACTGGAAGGATTAAGATTTTTTTTAATAGAAGTAATTTACCCTGACATTACAGACTCCATAGAATACAGAGATGTAAAGAATATTGATTTAATATCATTTACAGGAGTACTCAGGTATATGAAAACGTATCCCCTATCTTTAGGGGCATAGCTATAGAGGTAGCAGTTGAACTAAGGGGTGCCTAAGGGGGCCTCAAATTACATCTGCCCCATAAGAGACCAGTAGTACAATTGGCATATGGGGCCCTGTTGCAGATTTTGCATCAGGGCCCAGAAGCTACAAGCTACTCCTCTGCCTATCCTAAGGATGGGGGATAAGTTTCAGATCGCATGGGGTCCGACTGCCGGGACCCCCCCCAGGTTAAAAGTTTTCATTTCCTATTTCATATACTTCATAAGACTATTAGTGTCCTGAGCTTCCTGGTCCATTAATACAGTTTTGGGGTTATGCTAAGACAATGTTCACACAGTGTATTTTCTTACTCAAAAATATTTTGGTTATATAAGCATTTTTATGCACTTGTTTAGAGCTATTTGAGTGCTTTTGGGCATTTTCTACAGTCATTTCCGGCACATAATGTATTTACTTGCAAACCATAAAGGGGTACTCCAGGGGGAAGAAATGTAGTATTATAGTAGTTATATTCTTTTATATAGGAGCAGTATTATAGTAGTTATATTCTTGTATATAGGAGCAGTATTATAGTAGTTATATTCTTGTATATAGGAGCAGTATTATAGTAGTTATATTCTTGTGTATAGGAGCAGTATTATAGTAGTTATATTCTTGTATATAGGAGCAGTATTATAGTAGTTATATTCTTGTATATAGGAGCAGTATTATAGTAGTTATATTCTTGTGTATAGGAGCAGTATTATAGTAGTTATATTCTTGTATATAAGGGGCAGTATTATAGTAGTTATATTCTTGTATATAGGAGCAGTATTATAGTAGTTATATTCTTGTATATAGGAGCAGTATTATAGTAGTTATATTCTTGTATATAGGAGCAGTATTATAGTAGTTATATTCTTGTATATAGGAGCAGTATTATAGTAGTTATATTCTTGTATATAGGAGCAGTATTATAGTAGTTATATTTTTGTATATAGGAGGCAGTATTATAGTAGTTATATTTTTGTACATAGGAGGCAGTATTATAGTAGTTATATTCTTGTATATAGGAGCAGTATTATAGTAGTTATATTCTTGTATATAGGAGCAGTATTATAGTAGCTATATTCTTGTATATAGGAGCAGTATTATAGTAGTTATATTATTGTACATAGAAGCAGTATTATAATAGTTATATTCTTGTATATAGGAGCAGTATTATAGTAGTTATATTCTTGTATATAGGAGCAGTATTATAGTAGTTATATTCTTGTATATAGGAGCAGTATTATAGTAGTTATATTCTTGTATATAGGAGGCAGTATTATAGTAGTTATATTCTTGTATATAGGGTCAGTGTTATAGTAGTAATATTCTTGTATATAGGGGCAGTATTATAGTAGTTATATTCTTGTATATAGGGGCAGTATTATAGTAGTTATATTATTGTACATAGAAGCAGTATTATAATAGTTATATTCTTGTATATAGGAGCAGTATTATAGTAGTTCTATTCTTGCAAATAGGAGCAGTATTATAGTAGTTATATTCTTGTATATAGGAGCAGTATTATAGTAGATATATTCTTGTATATAGGAGCAGTATTATAATAGTTATATTCTTGTGTATAGGAGCAGTATTATAGTAGTTATATTCTTGTATATAGGAGCAGTATTATAGTAGTTATATTCTTGTATATAGGAGCAGTATTATAGTAGTTATATTCTTGTATATAGGAGCAGTATTATAGTAGTTATATTCTTGTATATAGGAGCAGTATTATAGTAGATATATTCTTGTATATAGGAGCAGTATTATAATAGTTATATTCTTGTGTATAGGAGCAGTATTATAGTAGTTATATTCTTGTATATAGGAGCAGTATTATAGTAGTTATATTCTTGTATATAGGAGCAGTATTATAGTAGTTATATTCTTGTATATAGGAGCAGTATTATAGTAGTTATATTCTTGTATACAGGAGCAGTATTATAGTAGTTATATTCTTGTACATAGGAGCAGTATTATAGTAGTTATATTCTTGTATATAGGAGACAGTATTATAGTAGTTATATTCTTGTATATAGGAGCAGTATTATAGTAGTTATATTCTTGTATATAGGAGTAGTATTATAGTAGATATATTCTTGTATATAGGAGGCAGTATTATAGTAGTTATATTCTTGTATATAGGAGCAGTATTATAGTAGTTATATTCTTGTATATAGGAGTAGTATTATAGTAGTTATATTCTTGTATATAGGAGCAGTATTATAGTAGTTATATTCTTGTATATAGGAGCAGTATTATAGTAGTTATATTCTTGTATATAGGAGCAGTATTATAGTAGTTATATTCTTGTATATAGGAGCAGTATTATAGTAGTTATATTCTTGTATATAGGAGCAGTATTATAGTAGTTATATTCTTGTATATAGGAGGCAGTATTATAGTAGTTATATTCTTGTATATAGGGGCAGTGTTATAGTAGTAATATTCTTGTATATAGGGGCAGTATTATAGTAGTTATATTCTTGTATATAGGGGCAGTATTATAGTAGTTATATTCTTGTATATAGGGGCAGTATTATAGTAGATATATTCTTGTATATAGGAGCAGTATTATAGTAGTTATATTCTTGTATATAGGGGCAGTGTTATAGTAGTAATATTCTTGTATATAGGGGCAGTGTTATAGTAGTTATATTCATTTACAAAGGGTTAAGTAGTAGTGATATTAAAATCTAAAACTGGATTCGCTCTTTAAAAATCCTAAGAAAAAAGCGCAGATAACCTTTTCGAGTTCTTATCAGGTGTTTTATTGCTCCGCTCAGATTTCATGAATCTCAGACATAAATACATTGCAGAATATGATTTGTTTGGGATGAGGCGCGGGGCGTCTCAGGCAGAACACATTTCCTATCGCACTGTAAACATGCAGAGACGAGGTAATCTGCGGATTTTATCTGGAAACAATCTGGCTTCTAGTAGTAATGTAAGCAAATATGGCCTCCGAATGGCAGAATCTTCCTGACAATAGAGAATTGCGATGTGAGTCATCAGTAGATCATTACGTCCTGGCGAAGACACACAACGCTGGATGAGAGCCATGTCTTAATCTGCCGCAATTACGATTAAACCACCGGTGAATCAAATGGGTCACAGAGAGGGCAGGAACACCAGTGTGCCCATCTCCAGGAGCCCATCGTTCCCCTCAATGTCATTGTCACATTTTGCGCTGATTTATACCTTTTTTTTTTGTTACGTTGTGCAGCTTTGCATTATCTATGCTCTCCCCTATCCTTTATACTCCAGCTTTGATTCTGTATATTGGCAGCTGTGTAAAAATACATCAGGATTCCATGGACAATTGCCTGAAAAGTCCTTGTAGTCCCACCAGAGTGGCAGGATGGCATCACGGTAGTTGGTCGTGTTGTTTGGCCCAGATCACTAACCCGAAGTTCACTACAACTGAAAGAAAGAGGAGATGTGCAAGTGTGTTGGTACCTTGACCCCCGGAGCACACCATGCTTAAAGGGGTACTCCGGCGCTTAGACATCTTATCCCCTATCCAAAGGATAGGGCATAAGATGCCTGATCGCGGGGGTCCCGCTGCTGGGGACCCCCGTGATCTTGCACGCTGCACCCCGTTAAAATCAGTCCCCGGAGCGTGTTTGCTCGGGTCTGATTACTGTCGATCACGGGGCCGGAGCATTGTGACGTCATGGCCCCGCCCCGTGTGATGTCACGGCTCCGCCCCGTGTGATGTCACGCTCTGCCCCCTCAATGCAAGCCTATGGGAGGGGGCGTGGCAGCTGTCCGGCCCCGTGATCGACAGTAATCAGACCCGAGCAAACACGCTCCGGGGCAGTGGCGTTGCTAGGGTTGGTGTCACCCGGTGCGGTAGAAAATGGTGTCACCCCCATACCTACCCCCTCCCCCCAGTAAGTTTTTATCCTGTTGTGACAGACACCACTGTTGTAGCGCATTGTGAGAAATTCCAGTATAATAATCAGATATACCAGTTGCCACAGAATAGGAAAGTGTTAAAGAAGTTTTCACCATTGAAATATACAGCTCCCAGAATTACTTAAAGGGGTACTCCACTGGAAAACATTTACTTTTATATCAACTGGTGCCAGAAAGTTAAGCAGATTTTTTAATTACTTCTATTTAAAATCTTAATACTTACAGTACTTATAAGCTGGTGTATGCTCCACAGGAAGTTGTGTAGTTCTTTCCAGTCTGACCACAGTGCTATTTGCTGACACCTCTGTCCATGTCAGGAACTGTCCAGAGCAGGATAGGTTTGCTATGGGGATTTGCTCCTACTATGGACAGTTCTTGACATGGACAGAGGTGTCAGCACAGAGCACTGTGGTCAGACAGAAAAGAAATTAAAAAAGAAAATAACTTCCTGTGAATCGCTTATACAGCAGCTAATAAGTACTGGAAGGATTAAGATTTTTAAATAGAAGTAATTTACAAATCTGTTTAACTTTGTAGCACCAGCTGATTAAAACATTTTTTTTCCAGTAGAGTACCCCTATATGCAGTGGTGAGGTTATGCTGGGAGTTGTAGTTTCACTGACCTAACTGTAGAACGGACAAGTGACTACAGCTCTGATAGGACATAGAGAGGAGAATGTACATTGATATCAGTGACTACAGGTGACGTCTTCTCTATAGTCTTTCCTTATCTAATTCAGATGGTACATACCGCCAGGACATGTTCCAGCTAAAACTTCTCTCTGTAGAATGTGACGCCCAGACGTCTCCTCACTCTGTCAGCGCATTCTCATCCTCTATATGAAAACAATAATTATTATAAACCTGACAGACACTGTATCCTCTAAATATAATACTACTATACACTATACTCTTTGATTATAAACCTTCCATACACCTTACCCACTGAATATAAAGCTACCACACACTGTACATTCTGAATATTATACCAACACATACTGTACACTCTGAATATAAATCTGCCACATACTGTACCCCTGAATATAATACTATCACATACTGTACCCTCTGAATATAAATCTGCCACATACTGTACCCCTGAATATAATACTATCACATACTGTACACTCTGAATATAAATCTGCCACATACTGTACCCCTGCATATAATACCGCCATACACTGTACCCTCTGAATATAATACTACCACACACTGTACATTCTGAATATAATACCAACACATACTGTACCCTCTGAATATAAATCTGCCACATACTGTACCCCTGAATATAATACCGCCACACACTATACCCTCTGAATATAATACTACCACAAACTGCGCCCTCTGAATATAATACTACCACAAACTGCGCCCTCTGAAAATAAATCTGCCACATACTGTACCCTCTGTATATAAATCTGCCACATACTGTACCCTCTGAATATAATACCATCACATACTGTACCCTCTGAATATAAATCTGCCACATACTGTACCCCTGAATATAAATCTGCCACATACTGTACCCTCTGAATATAATACTACCACCCACTGCACCCTCTGAATATAATACTTAGAGATGAGCAAACTACAGTAAATTCAACTCATCACAAACTTCTCTGCTCGGCAGTTGATGACTTTTCCTGCATAAATTAGTTCAGCCTTCAGGTGCTCCCGTGGGCTGGAAAAGGTGGATACAGACCTAGGAGACTCTTTCCTAGGAATGTATCCACCTTTTTCAGCCCACCGGAGCACCTGAAGGCTGAACTAATTTACGCAGGATAAGTCATCAACTGCCGAGCCGAGAAGTTCGTGACGAATCGAATTTACTGTAAGTTCGCTCATCTCTAATAATACTACCACAAACTGCGCCCTCTGAATATAATACTACCACAAACTGCGCCCTCTGAATATAACGTTGCCATACAGTGCACCCTCTGAATATAATACTACCACCCACTGCGCCCTCTGAATATAACGTTGCCATACAGTGCACCGTCTGAATATAATACCACAACCAAAGTAACACCCCTCAACATCCGTTAGCTGATGCTATTACCACGGGAGGGGGGTATTGGTGGTGTTGCTAGTGGATGATGGGGGTGCTACTACTGGGGAGGTGTTGCTGGAGGATGATGAGGGTGCTACTGGCCATCCCCCCTGGCAGTATCACCCCCATCATCCATCGGCAGGATCATCCTCCTGGCAGGAGCACCTCCATCATCCACCATCAGGATATGTTGATGGAGGTGCTGCTGGGGGGGGGGGGGTGTTGCTGGTGGATGATGAGGGTGCTACTGCCAGGGGGGAAGCATTAGGTAGGCAGCAGTGCCCCCACATTAGGTAGGTCGCAGTTTCCCCACATTAGGTAGCATCTATTCCCCACATTAGGCAGCATAGATTCCCCACATTTGGTACCAGTTCCCCCACATTAGGTAGGTACCAGTTACCCCACATTAGGTAGCAATTTCCCCACATTAGGTAGCACAGATTCCCCACATTAGGTAGCAATTTCCACACATTAGCTAGCACAGATTCCCCACATAAGGTAGCATAGACTCCCCACATTTGGTAGCACAGATTCCCCACATTAGGTAGCATAGACTCCCCACATTTGGTAGTAGTTTCCCCACATTAGGCCGCAGGTCCCCTTGCAGGTTCCCCACAATGGGTCAGAGTTTCCCCACAATAGATCGCTGGTTATACCCCCCCCTCCCTCCCCCACACACACACACACACAAAAAAAAAAAAAACACATACAACACAGAGAGACAAACACACACACACACACACAGTCAGAGAGACACTCACTCACAGACAGACACACACAGAGTCGCACAAACACACACACACAGAGTCACACACACACACTCAGAGAGTCACACAAACACACACAGTCACACACAAGCATAGATAGAGACAGAGAGACAGACACACACACTCACCCATCCAGCGCAGCGCTCCTTCTCACCGGGCGCAATGCGAGTGACGTAACTCCTGCGTCCTCCTGCGCGGCCGTGCGGTGTGACGTCAGGCCGGCGCAGACGTGGGAGCGGAGGACGGGCACAGTACTGGTGAAGGTGAGGGGGGGTGTGATGACGGTCGGGCGCACAGTGAAGGTGAAAGAGGGGGTTTGCTGACGGACGGGCGCACCGCACACACAGCGGGGGGGTGCTGACGGATGCGAGGCCGGTCGGGCACAGGTTAGGGGGGTGTCTGTGTAGCTGGGGAGGGGGAGGGGAGGGGTGCCGCGGAGCGTCTTGGTGTCACCCCATTGGGTTGGTGTCACCCGGTGCGGGCCGCACCCCCCGCACCCGGGTCGCAACGCCACTGCTCCGGGGACTGATTTTAACGGGGTGCGGCATGCAAGATCACGGGGGTCCCAAGCAGCGGGACCCCCGCGATCAGGCATCTTATCCCCTATCCTTTAGATAGGGGATAAGATGTCTAAGTGCCGGAGTACCCCTTTAACCATGTCCTGGTCAATGTTGGTTAGGGTGCCCTTTATCAAGCAGACAAAAGCCAAAACTCTGTGACTCAAAGAGCTGCTTTCCAAACTGGTAACTTTACTAAACCGTAGAACTTCATCCACAGAGTCGGAATTACACAACAATTGGTGGTTCCTGGCAATGAAGAGTCTCCCCCTTTGCTAAATCTGGAAGTGGCAAAAGTTAGTACCTGAGATGATTAAAGGGGTAGTCCAGTGGTGAAAAACTTATCCCCTATCCTAAGGATAGGGGATAAGTTTGAGATCGCGGGGGGTCCGACCGCTGGGGCCCCCTTCGATCTCTCTGTACAGGGGCCAGGCTCTCCGCCCAGATAGCGGGTGTCGACCCCCGCACGAAGCGGCAGCCGACAAGCCCCCTCAATACATCTCAATGGCAGAGCCGGAGATTGCCGAAGGCAGCGCTTCGGCTCTGCCATAGAGTTGTATTGAGGGGGCGTGTCGGCCGCCGCCTCGTGCGGAGGTCGACACTCCCCCTTGCCACGGGCTGTCGGGGCTCCGTACAGGAGATCGCAGGGGGCCCCAGCGGTCGGACCCCCCGCGATCTGCAACTTATCCCCTATCCTTAGGATAGGGGATAAGTTGCTCACCACTGAGTCACCACTGGATATCTCCTTTAAAGGGGTTCTCCACCATAAGGGGATTTTATTACTTACCTATCAGACAGTAACAGACATGCTTAGAAAGGACCCATGCTTGTCTTGAACCTATCATAACGCTGCTGATTTCTTTTTGTGAACTGGCTATTTCCTGTTGAAATTCCCTCCCTCCAACTACATGTCCTAGGATCCCTTGTTAGTAAGTGTGAAGTCACTTTTCTCCCTTCCACACATCAGCCACCCCACCCAATGTAGCACAGCTGAGCTGCCTTCCATGTAAGTTGTGCTTGAAATTCGAATTCCCTGTATCCCTGTGGAGAATGATCTCCCCCTCACCCAGCGGTCGCTCCATCCATTGAAGCACAGACATGCTTCTTTTCAACACTTGACTAGAGATGTAATGTCTCAGGTCGCACTGTAACCTGGGAAAGGTCTGAGACAACACTCATTTTGTATGCTGCTAAAAATACACATCGGGGCAAAGATCACATAAGAATTGCGAGACCACCAACACACACAGGTACAGACACTATATTATGAACTACACTAATTTACCACCCCTGTAGTATAGTCAAATAAAATCAGGGAATTCTCCTTTAAAGGTAATGAAATCAAATAATTTGTCTTTCCAGTAGTAGAAGGTTGTCTTTACCTTACTGGAGGTCCATGAAGGCAACAGAGAGCTAAGGGGCCCTTGAAGTTGTTATCCCCTCAGACTAGAGACAAGAAAAAGCTGGTCACAAGAAAGAATAACCCACAGGCCATGGAGAGGTTGGTACACAGGGTCTCTGTAGTCGCAGCACATGGTGACCAGGAGGGGTCCCATGTGCCCCTGCGTAGGCCTTGACAACTAACTCACACCCACGACCTGAGGTGTCAACACGTAGTCAGGTAAAAGCTCCGGATTTAAAGGGCTACTCCACTGATAGACATGTTATACCCTATCCAAAGGATCGGGGATTACATGTCTAATCGTGGGGGTCCGAAGCTGGGGACCCCCGTGATCCCTGCCGCAGCACCCCAGTCATCCGGTACACGGAGTGAACACGCCCACCTAGCCTATGGGAGGAGGCATGATGGCTGTGTACTAGCTGTCACCCCCCTCCCATAGACATGAATGGAGGGGGCGTGGCATGACGTCACTATGTTTCCAGGCTTATGTGACTGTAGCGTCACAGGCTTCCGTAACCATAAGGCCGCAGCATCGGTCCGGAGATCCCTGGGGGTCCCAGCGGCCGGACTCCCCGCGATCAGACATGTTATCCCCCATCCTTTGGATAAGGGATAACATGTATAGGGGCAGAGTAACCCTTTAAGGGAATCTGATTATACTAACTCCTCCTCTTTCACTAGAATGTTCTAAGATGCAAACCAAAGAGCATGTTGTTCACCAGTGGGTGGCAGTAAAGAGCATTGATGTGATTTAGTTTAACTCTTCACCATCTGCCATGTATATAGTGTAGCACAGTGGTTCTTAACCTTGTTGGAGGTACTGAACCCCACCAGTTTCATATGCACATTCACCGAACCCCTCTTAATTGGAAAAATAATATATGATTTTTTCAAATTCAAAAACATAGGAGGTATATATTTATGTAAATATTTACAGTGACCCCCCCCCCCCCCCGACCTACGATGGCCCCGACATACGATCATTTCAAGATACGATGGACTCTCAGAGGCAGCATCAACATACGATGCTTTTGTATGTCGGGGCCATCGCATAAACGGCTATCCGACAGCGCAGACTGCTTCAGCTGCCACCGGATAGCCGGTTACGGTGACCCATGTGGTCCGCTGACGATCACTTACCTGTCCTCGGGGCTCCGGCGCGTCCTCTTCGGGATCCCCTGCATCGTCGGCGCTCTCCATCGTCGTCATCACGTCGCTGCGCACGTCGTTCCGTCATCCAATAGCCGTTGGCTGTCCGGGCATGCTGGGAGTTGTTGTTTTGCAACATCTGGAGGTCCGCAGGTTGTAGACCACTGTCCTATACTTTACATTGCACGGATCCCTCAACATACGATGGTTTCAACAAACGATGGTCCATTTGGAACAGATTACCACCGTATGTTGAGGGACCACTGTATAAATAGGTTCACAAAATGAACAAAACCATTAAGAACAAAGAACAAAACCGTGAAAACATGATTTTCACACAAAAACATAATAAATATTTACTGCAAATCAGTGACTTCTGCTGTTGTCTTTCAGAGACCAGTTCAGAAATGCGCGGCTTTACCTTGGCGAGTGCCACTCTCATGTCATTTTCGCAACAATGGCAGTGTTCCCCCACATTAGGCAGGCAGTGTTCCCCCACATTATGTAGGCTAGTGGTATTCAACCTGCGGACCTCCAGATGCTGCAAAACTACAACTCCCAGCATGCCCAGACAGCCGTTTGCTGTCCGGGCATGCTGGGAGTTGTAGTTTTGCAACATCTGGAGGTCCACAGGTTGAAGATGACTGATGTAGGCAGTGTTCCCCCACAGACATACAGCCTCCAGTAGGGATCGACCGATTATCGGTTTGGCCAATATTATCGGCCGATAATCACGATTTTGGGCATTATCGGTATCAGCAATTACCTTGCCGATAATCCGATAATGCCCCCCGCATCGCGACCGCCTCCCCACCGACTTGCCGCACCGCCTCCACCGCACCGCCCCCATTGCCTCCCCCACCCCCGGTTTTATAATTACCTGTTCCCGGGGCCCGGGGTCCACGCTACTTCTGACTCCTGCTGCGTCCTGCGTTACGCTGTGCGCAATGACAAGTGACGTGACGTGACGCAACGTCACCATCAGTGCGCACAGGGACAGCTCAGGAGGACACCACCAGAGCCAGATGTAGAGTGGACCCCGGGCACAGGTAATTATAAAACCGGGGATGGGGGAGGCAATGCGGCCGGGGTGGTGCGGTGGGGCGGTAGGGGCCGCGGAGCGGTGTCGAGGGGGATAAATAGCCGATAACTTATACTGGAATATTGGTATAAGTTATCGGCTATCGGCCCTAACCTCCACAGATTATCGGTATCGGCCATAAAAAAAATTATATCGGTCGATCCCTAGCCTCCAGCCATATACAGTGTATGCCTTTGTAATGCCCACTTCAGTGCTCCGACCACCGCTCCGGCTATAGCAGTAGGTCTCGGGACCGGTGGTCGGAGCACCAAAGATGACATGCCGCCGGTCACTTACCAAGCTGCCCAGCGCGCGTCTTCCTCCTTCTCTATCCTCCGGTCCTCGGCGCCTTCGTTTCCATGGGCGCAGGCACGGGACGTCAGTGATGTCCTGGCGTGCGCTATGTCCTGGGGGCCCTGCGTTTTTAAACTTAACGCAGGGCCGCAGGGAGTTAATAGTGATGGGGGGAATTGCCCCGTCGCTACAGGACGGACAAACACCGACTCTGCTCGGGGCCCCAAGCAATTGCTTGGTTTGCCTGTCCTGTTGCGACCTCCCGCGCCGAACCCCCGGGACTGACTCACCGAACCCCTGGGGTTTGATCGAACCCAGGTCAAGAACCACTGGTGTAGCATATAAGAGCAATTACACATTATGAATTGTATTCTAAACATCACTACATTGTGGCTAGAGAAGAGCGAACTTACAGTAAATTCGATTCGTCACAAACTTCTCGGCTCGGCAGTTGATGACTTTTCCTGCATAAATTAGTTCAGCTTTCCGGTGCTCCGGTGGGCTGGAAAAGGTGGATACAGTCCTAGGAGACTCTTTCCTAGGAATGTATCCACCTTTTCCAGCCCACCGGAGCACCTGAAGGCTGAACTAATTTACGCAGGAAAAGTCATCAACTGCCGAGCCGAGAAGTTCGTGACGAATCAGATTTACTGTAAGTTCGCTCATCTCTAATTGTGGCATTGGGCCTCTTAATTGTAATTGATTTAAAGGGTGGACCGCCACGTTACCCCTTGAGGACATGGACTATTTTCGTTTTTGCGTTTTAGTTTTTTCCTCCCCGCCTTTTAAGAGACATATTTTTCCATTCACAGACCCATATGAGGGCTTGTTTTTGTGTGACCAATTATACTTTGTAATGATACTTTTACTTTACTATAAAATTTGGGAGAAAATTGATTTGATTTTGAAATTGACAATTTTGCCACTTTTGGAGTGTTTGGTTTTTACACAGTGCACGTTATGGTAAAAAGTTCTTTTTTCTGTATTTCAATGCGATTAAAATGATCCCCAATTGATATAGTTTTCTATTATTATACTATTATATTATAAAGCACACTTTTTTTTTTTTTTAACAAAATCAGTATGCCTAAAATTGTCCTTTTCTGACCCCTATAACTTTTTTGCTTCATCATCTGTAGTTTTTATTGGTACCATTTTTGTTTTAATGGCTTTTTATTCATTTTTATCTGATACATAATGTGATGGGGAAAAAAATCAGTATTTTTGGTGTTTGGTATATTTTTTCATGTTTACGCTGCTTACAGTGCACCATTATATTTTACATATATTACTAGTCGGACAATTATTCACGTGGCGATTAGTGTTGAGCGGCATAGGCCATATTCGAATTCGCGAATATTCGCGAATATATGGACGAATATTCGTCATATACTCGCGAATATTCGCATATTCGTTATATTCTAGTTTTATTTTCGCATATGCGACAATTCGTGTATGCGAAAATTAACGTATGTGAATATTAGCATATACAAAATTAGCATATGCGAAAATTCGCATATGCAAAAATGCGCATATGCTAATTTTCGCATATGCGAATTTTCGCACGCCAGTCTCACACAGTAGTATTACAGCCTTCTTTACACCACACAAGCTGGAAGCAGAGAGGGATGATCACTGTGATGTGTACTGTGAAGAAAAAAAACAAAACAAAAAAAAGAATATTCGTAATTACGAATATATAGCGCTATATTCGCGAAATTCGCGAATTCGCGAATATGCGATATTCGCGAATAATATTCGAATTGCGAATATTCGTGAGCAACACTAGTGGCGATCCCAAATATGTTTATTATTTTGTTTTTATATATATATATATATATATATATTATTATTATTATTATTATTATTATTATTATTTATTTCATGGTTTTTTTTTGTTAAATGGGAAAATGAGGGTGATTTTATTTTTTGGAACTTTTTTTTTTTTTTTACACTTTTTAAGTCCCCATAGAGGACTTATATGCAATCATTGGATCACATTCACTGTATAATGTTAAAGAAAATGGAATGTCCAGCGCAAGTCGATCCAACGGAGCAATTGCTCCGTTGGATCAACTTGCGCTGGACATTCCATTTTCTTTAGTTATTCGTTCTTGGTGTCGCCCACGCCAGTCCGTGCACATTGGGCATTGAGGAAGAAATCTGGGATCTCACTTGCATTCTTACTGTATAATGTTATGCCTAATACAAAGCATTACATCAGGGGTCCTCAAACTACGGCCCGCGGGCCACATGCGGCCCGCGGAGCGCATTTACCCGGCCCGCCGGGTGTTTTTGCCTTAGGACATCCCTGTGTTCCGAAAGATGCTTTCGGAACACAAGGATGCCTCTGTGAAGTCCCTGCGGCCCGCGTTTACTTTAAAAACGCGGGGACTGCCGGGAGCAGGCGCACGCAGCGACGTCACTGACGTCGCATGCGTGCGCCCATGGCAACCGAGCGCGGAGCAGCGGAGAGGAGTAGAAGCAAGGACGCGAGCGCTGGTAGTAGGTAAGTGTTTACCAGCGGCGCGTCCCTTCGGTGTTCTGACCACCGATCCTCCGGTCCTGCTATGGCCGGAGCGGTGGTCGGAACACTGAAATGGGGCAGTACACAGGCATACAGCCTCCAGCCATACTTTATGGCTGGAGGCTGTATGCCTGTGGTGGAACATACTGCCAACGTAATTTGGGGGACTATACATCCAGCCTAATGTGGGGGAACATACTGCCAACCTAATGTGGGGGAACTATACTGCACCTAATGTGGGGAGAACTATACTGCACCTAATGTGGGGAGAACTATACTGCACCTAATGTGGGGAGAACTATACTGCACCTAATGTGGGGGACTATATTGCACCTAATGTGGGGGACTATATTGCACCTAATGTGGGGGACTATACTGCACCTAATGTGGAGGAACTATACTGCACCTAATGTGGGGGAACATACTGCCAACGTAATGTGGGGGGACTATACTGCACCTAATGTGGGGGAACTATACTGCACCTAATGTGGGGAACTATACTGCACCTAATGTGGGGAACTATACTGCACCTAATGTGGGGGAACTATACTGCACCTAATGTGGGGGAACTATACTGCACCTAATGTGGGGAACTATACTGCACCTAATGTGGCGGAACTATACTGCACCTAATGTCGGGGAACTATACTGCACCTAATGTGGGGGAACTATACTGCCAGCCTAATGTGGGGGGACTATACTGCCAGCCTAATGTGGGGGGACTATACTGCCAGCCTAATGTGGGGGGACTATACTGCCAGCCTAATGTGGGGGGACTATACTGCCAGCCTAATGTGGGGGACTATATTGCACCTAATGTGGGGGGACTATACATCCAGCCTAATGTGGGGGACTATATTGCAACCACATCACGGGGGTCCAATGAAGCCCCTGAGCAAGCCAGGATGCAAGATAAGATTCTTTAGACACCGTGATCGCCATTGATTATGGCATCTAAAGGGATGACAATGGGCAGCGGTGGGATTGCAGCTGCTTGTCATTAGCGGTGAGTGTCCGGCTACTAATAGTAGCGGACACTCACAGTATGAAGGAAGCGGAGCTCCTGCTCTCGCTTCAAAGTTACTTTACGCTCCGGCGCATACAGGTACGCCCTGGTGTGTTACGGCCAATCCCCAATGGGTTAAAGGGTTTATCCAGGATTGAAAGAACAGAGCTAATTTCTTTCAACAGTGCCACACCTGTCTTTAGGTTGTATGTGGTATTACAGCTTCAGGCTATTCAGTCTATTAAAGGGGTACTCCAGTAGAAAACATTTTTTTTTTTTAAATCAACTGGTGCCAGAAAGTTAAACAGATTTGTAAATTACTTCTATTAAAGAAATCTTTACCCTTCCAGTACTTTTTAGCGGCTGTATGCTACAGAGGAAATTCTGTTATTTTTGAATTTCTTTTTTGTCTTGTCCACAGTGCTCTCTGCTGACACCTCTGTCCGTGTCAGGAACTGTTCAGAGCCGGAGAAAATCCCCATAGCAAACCTATGCTACTCTGGAAAGTTCCTGACACGGACAGAGGTGTCAGCAGAGAGCTCTGTGGACAAGACAAAAAAGAAATTCAAAAAGAAAAGAATTTCCTCTGTAGCATACAGCGGTTAAAAAGTACTGGAAGGGTAAAGATTTTTTAATAGAAGTGATTTACAAATCTGTTTAACTTTTTGGCACCAGTTCATTTAAAAAAAAAAAGTTTGCCACCGGAGTACCCCTTTAACTTCAATGGAACTGAGCTACAATACCACACACAACCTGAGGATGGGTGGTGCTGTAAACAAAAAGCATACCCCCTCCCCCTTCCCCAAAAAAAAATATATATATATATACTGGCTGCATGATGGTTTTTTTTTCCAATAGGGAAATATGAAACCTCAGAGACACATGGTGGTTTTTTTAATGTAATTAGTAATTAATTAATTAATGTATTTATTTCTTTATTTGTGTGTGTTTTTTAAATGTATTATTTTTTTATTTTTTATTTTTTTTACACATCCTTTATTGGAGTGTTTTTTTTTTTCCCTCCCATAAACTTCTACAGGTGAACATTTTTTTTTTTTCTTGTATTTTCCCCCAAACTTCTTAAAAAAAAACTCCTTAAGGGTCTATTCACACGTACAGTATTCTGCGCAGATTTGATGCGCAGGATCTGAAGCTGCGTTCAGTCATTCAGTTTACATTGAAATCTGCAGCAGAAAATCCTGTACATCAAATCTGAATAGACCCTAAAGAAAGAATCACATGACTTGTAATGAGAAAAACACATGGGATGACACAATAATCAGACTCTATACCAGTGTTTCCCACCCGCCTTTGGCTGTCCGGGCATGCTGGGAGTTGTAGTTTTGCAACAGCTGGAGGCACACTGGTTGGGAAATATTCAACCGCTAAAGGCACACTGGTTGGAAAATATTCAACAGCTGGAGGCACACTGGTTGGGAAATATTCAACCGCTGGAGGCACACGGGGTGGGAAATATTTAACAGCTGGAGGCACACTGGTTGGGAAATATTCAACCGCTGGAGGCACACTGGTTGGGAAATATTCAACAGCTGGAGGCACACTGGTTGGGAAATATTCAACAGCTGGAGGCACACTGGTTGGGAAATATTCAACAGCTGGAGGCACACTGGTTGGGAAATATTCAACCGCTGGAGGCACACTGGTTCGGAAATATTCAACAGCTGGAGGCACACTGGTTGGAAAATATTCAACAGCTGGAGGCACACTGGTTGGGAAATATTCAACAGCTGGAGGCATACTGGTTGGGAAATATTCAACCGCTGGAGGCACACTGGTTGGGAAATATTCAACCGCTGGAGGCACACTGGTTGGGAAATATTCAACAGCTGGAGGCACACTGGTTGGGAAATATTCAACAGCTGGAGGCACACTGGTTGGGAAATATTCAACTGCTGGAGGCACACTGGTTGGGAAATATTCAACAGCTGGAGGCACACTGGTTGGGAAATATTCAACCGCTGGAGGCACACTGGTTCGGAAATATTCAACAGCTGGAGGCACACTGGTTGGAAAATATTCAACAGCTGGAGGCACACTGGTTGGGAAATATTCAACAGCTGGAGGCATACTGGTTGGGAAATATTCAACCGCTGGAGGCACACTGGTTGGGAAATATTCAACCGCTGGAGGCACACTGGTTGGGAAATATTCAACAGCTGGAGGCACACTGGTTGGGAAATATTCAACAGCTGGAGGCACACTGGTTGGGAAATATTCAACCGCTGGAGGCACACTGGTTGGGAAATATTCAACAGCTGAAGGCACACTGGTTGGGAAATATTCAAGCGCTGGAGGCACAATGGTTGGGAAATATTCAACAGCTGGAGGCACACTGGTTGGGAAATATTTAACAGCTGGAGGCACACTGGTTGGGAAATATTCAACCGCTGGAGGCACACTGGTTGGGAAATATTCAACCGCTGGAGGCACACTGGTTTGGAAATATTCAACAGCTGGAGGCACACTGGTTGGGAAATATTCATCAGCTGGAGGCACACTGGTTGGGAAATATTCAACAGCTGGAGGCACACTGGTTGGGAAATATTCAACAGCTGGAGGCACAGTGGTTGGGAAATATTTAACAGCTGGAGGCACATTGGTTGGGTTATATTCAACAGCTGGAGGCACACTGGTTGGGAAATATTCAATAGCTGGAGGCACACTGGTTGGGAAATATTCATCAGCTGGAGGCACACTGGTTGGGAAATATTCAACAGCTGGAGGCACCCTGGTTGGGAAATATTTAACAGCTGGAGGCACACTGGTTGGGAAATATTCAACAGCTGGAGGCACACTGGTTGGGAAATATTCAACAGCTGGAGGCACACTGGTTGGGAAATATTCAACCGCTGGAGGCACACTGTTTGGGAAATATTGGTCTATACTAATACACACTATATTTTTTTTTTGGGGGGGGGGAATGCCAAAAAAAAAAAGCTGTGTCTATTGGTAGAAGATGTTATGATCCCGGCGTTACCGAACTCTGTATCTTAGGGATAACAGGGAAGAAGTGAGGAGAACAGATTATCTGGATCCGCCATGAAGTGCAGTAAATGGCGGTGATTCATGGGACGCGCTCGGAGTGATTGCTGCTTTAGTCGCAGACAAAACATGTTTGATGTGTTTCCTTCAGCAGCTGACAGGGAATGAGGCGGCTGCTGTCCGCGGTGCTGAACCCATCCATCCTGTCAGGCGGGGCCGAGGACTACACTAACAACATGACGGGGGCGTCTGGGGGGAAGGTGTGCTCAAGGGATATGGTGGACAGGTCTTCAAACTGTGGGCCTCCAGCTGTTGCAAAACAACTCCCAGCGTGCCGGTTGATTAAAGTGTGCTGGGTGGTCCGGGCCCGGACCACCCAGCACACTTTAATTTTGTAACTCAAAATAAGAGCAACAGTCCGGCAGTGCTAGACTAACATTTCCCAGGTGTATCGGCACTTTGCGATTTCGCGAATATTTAGAATATAGTGCTATATATTCGTAATGACGAATATTCGTTTGTTTTTTGTTTTATTTTTTTTCACAAGCAAATTTTTATGCAAATTTTCCATGCGAATTTTCAGTTTTTTTTCTCAAGCGCGAATTTTTATGCAAATTTTCGCATGGAAAAAAAAGGTGAATGAACATAGCGAATATGCGAATTTCACGAACATAGGACGAATAATCGTCAATATATTTGCGAAATATAGCAAATTCGAATATGGCCCCTGCTGCTAATCACTACTTAGGATTAGTGATGAGCGGCAAGGGCCATATTCAAATTGGCGATATTTTGCGAATATATTTTGCGATATTTTGCGAATATTCGTCCTGTGTTTGCGAAATTTGCATATTTGCTATTTTCGTTATTTATGCGAAAATTAGTACTGAAATTCGCATAGTACGCACGCGCAATTATATCTTTCCCCTAAAAGAAGTGAGGGATCGCTAAATTCTTAATATTCGTCAAATCGCGAAGTGCTGATATTCACGGTAAAAATTTGCATTTCGAATATTCGCGCTCAACACTACTTAGGAGTAGTGATGAGCGGCAGTGGCCATATTCGAATTTGCGATATTTCGCAAATATACTGACGATTATTCGTCCTATGTTCGCGAAATTTGCATATGTTCGTTATGTTCGTTCCCTTTTTTCCATGCGAAAATTTGCATAAAAATTTGCATATGAAAAAAAACACACAAAAAACCCCAAATATTGGTCATTACGAATATATAGCACTATATTCTAAATGTTCGCGAAATCGCAAAGTGCCGATATTCGCGATAAAAATTCGCATTACGAATATTCATGCTCAACTCTACTTAGGAGGGGATGAACAGGGGGTGTACAGCCAGGAAGGCTTCAGCTATCTAGCGCTTCATCAGGCCTCACACTGTAATTTTATGTAAAGGGGTGATCAGAGGAGAGAGGGGCCAACACTCGCTCTCTAGTCGCCTACATGGTGCGGTTGTGACCCCTTAAATGGGCTCTCATTAAAACAAATTTTTGCTATTGCACTCTTTATGGTAAATAAAAAATCTTTCTAATGTACATTGTTAAAAAAAAAAAAAAAGTTTTCATTTTTTTTTTAGAATTGTTTATGTAGTAATTTTTTATTATAACATGTAAAAGTAAAAAACATGTACAATGAACATAGCAGGGATTTAATTACATGATGTAAGTACATAAAAAATAAATAAAAACTTTGTAAATAGAAATAAGATAAGGGGTCAAATAAAATAGGTGGGGGGGGGGGGGGGGGGTCGGAAAGTAACTGTGAAAATAAATAAGATAAGTTAAAGGAGAAGTTTTCTATGTTTTATTTGTGTTTAAAAAAAGCTGCCACTAGGTGTCTCCCTACTTGTCCAGAGCCCATTTTCCCCCTTTTCTTGTACAGACTTTGGACTCCCGCTGGCTTGGCAGAAGTCCAAAGTCAGGAAATGCAGTCTGGAGTGCTGAGGGGGTGTGTGTGCAGCCTTAGCCAATCATAGCTCATCTCACACTGAACTGCTCTGGGCTGTGTGTAGCAGAGTGAGGGAGGAAGTTCTCCCCTGTATGGCTTCATATGATGTCCCGCCTGCTGGGGAACGCCCCTTCCCAGTCTGTGAATCTGACTGAGACTGAGCAGAAAATACAGAGCAATATCAAGGTAGAAAACTAAAAAAATAATAAAAATAAAGGCAGGGGGAGGTTTATCATGATGGGGGCCGTGATCTGGGAGGATTATAATTTTTTTTTAAGATTGTGACAGGTACTATTTAATCCTCCCATACACTAGAGACAGTTTACTGCATACTGTGATGCTATTGAATACAGTGTATAAAAAGTATTCAGTAAATGCTTTAGCTCCCTCTAGTGGCATCTGCAGGCAAAAGTCCTCAGAATTTTCTGCAGAGGATTTGTATCTAAGCATCAGAAAATTATGAGATTGAATTGATCCAAGGAAATATCCATATCCTGTGTTCTCTTGTCATATAAAAACAGCTCTAATACTTGTTTGTCTATGGAAGAACAATGTGATTGTTATGGATGCCGCCTTCCTTGCCAAAAAATACCGGCCATGCTAATTTTCATAATTAATTATATATGCGTGACATCACAGGATACACATATTCAGGGGAAATGTTGTCCTATTCTGACCCCTATAACATTGCGCCCTGATCTATAGTTTTTGTATTGATGGGACTTTTTGATTACTTTTTTTTTTTTTATTAAATTTGGGAGTAGCAGTTAGTTACTAACTACAACTTCCAGCATGCCCTGATATAGCCTGTAGACTACAACTCCCAGCATGTTGGACTATATAGTAGTATATAGTATAGGTCAGTATTTCCCAACCAGGAGTGTCTCCAGTTGTTGCAAAACTACAACTCTCAGCATGTTGGACTATATAGTAGTATATAGTAAAGGTCAGCGTTTCCCAACCTGGGGTACCTCCAGCTGTTGCAAAACTACAACTCCCAACATAGTAGTATATAGTAAAGGTCAGTGTTTACAAACCAGGGGTGCCTCCAGTTGTTACAAAACTACAACTCCCAGCATGTTGGACTATATAGTAGTATATAGTAAAGGTCAGTGTTTCCCTCCCCGGAGTGCCTCCAGCTGTTGCAAAACTACAACTCCCAGCATGTTGGACTATAAAGTAGTATATAGTAAAGGTATGTGTTTCCCAACTAGGGGCACCTCCAGCTGTTGTAAAACTACAACTCCCAGCATGTTGGACTATATAGTAGTATATAGTATAGGTCAGTGTTTCCCAACCAGGAGTGCCTCCAGCTGTTGCAAAACTACAACTCCCCGCATGTTGGACTATATAGTAGTATATAGTAAAGGTCAGTGTTTCCCAACCAGGAGTGCCTCCAGCTGTTGCAAAACTACAACTCCCAGCATGTTGAACTATATAGTAGTATATAGTATAGTTCAGCGTTTCCCAACCAGGGGTGCCTCCAGCTGTTGCAAAACTACAACTCCCAGCATGTTGGACTATATAGTAGTATAAAGTAAAGGTATGTGTTTCCGATCCAGGAGTGCCTCCAGCTGTTGCAAAGCTACAACTCCCAGCATGTTGGACTATATAGTAGTATATAGTATAGGTCATTGTTTCCCACCCCAGAGTGCCTCCAGCTGTTGCAAAACTACAACTCCCAGCATGTTGGACTATATAGTAGTATATAGTAAAGGTCAGCGTTTCCCAACCAGGAGTGCCTCCAGCTGTTGCAAAACTACAACTCCCAGCATGTTGGACTATATAGTAGTATATAGTAAAGGTCAGTGTTTCCCAACCAGGAGTGCCTCCAGCTGTTGCAAAACTACAACTCCCAGCATGTTGAACTATATAGTAGTATATAGTATAGTTCAGCGTTTCCCAACCAGGGGTGCCTCCAGCTGTTGAAAAACTACAATTCCCAGCATATTGGACTATATAGTAGTGTATAGTAAAGGTCAGTGTTTCCCATCCAGGAGTGCCTCCAGCTGTTGCAAAACTACAACTCCCAGCATGCCCGGACAGCCAACGGCTGTCCGGGCATGCTGGGAGTTGTAGTTTTGCAACAGCTGGAGGTGCTCTGGTTGGGAAACATTGGTATAGTATATAGTGCAACATTCAGGGAGTTGGAGGATTGGTTGAATATATATCGGCCATTGCATTGCCGGTATTTTTAATATATAAATACCGGCAGGGTGTCCAAAATAACGTCTGTGGCGGTAAAATGCTGGTCAGGTGACAACCCTAGTGATCGTCAATGTTGACAATAGACAACGTCTTATTTTCCTATATTTGACCACGAAGGTGGAATCTGCTGTAAAGTCAGATAGGCCGAGACGAGCTGCATAATCCCGCTGTCCCCGAACATCCCACGTACGAGTCGTGAGGTCAGGACTGACAGGTGCGATTCAATGAAATGATTAAAATGGTGCAGTCAGATCAATGGACACGGGCGCGATTGTGAACACAAAACCTAATGTGACAGCGCTGACAGAAGTGCGAGCGTGACAGGGCTCCAGCCGACACAGCCATGGGAGATAAGGAGCAGATTAACTCCCAGGTAATAGAGGCGCCATTATACTGTGCATCTATAAGCAGCCACATGGCTATCCACAACACTCAATCTACAAGATAAGCAACGTGGAGGCAAAACGTCGAACATCGAGCAAAAATGAGAAAGAATCTACAGCTTAATAACATAAACTAATATGTGGGAGAACATACGTGAAATGGCAAGGACAGGAATTATAGAAAAATGGCTTAAAGGGGTTATCCACAAAAAAAATAAAAAAATATTTGATATAGATCAACTGGCTCCAGAAAGTTAAATAGATTTGTAAATTACTTCTATAAAAAAAAAATCTTAATCCTTTGAGTATTTATGAGCAGCTAAAGTTGAGTTGTTCTATTCTGTCTAAGTGCTCTCTGATGACACCTACTGTCCAGAGTAGAAGCAAATCCCCATAGCAAACCTCTTCTACTCTGTGCAGTTCCTCGAGACAAGCAGAGATGTCAGCAGAGAGCACTGTTGCCAGACAGAAAACAACAACTCAACGTCAGCAGCTGATAATTATTGGAAGGATTAAGATTTTTTTTTTAATAGAAGTAATTTACAAATCGGTTTAACTCTCTGGAGCCAGTTGATATATAAAAATATATTTTTTTTCCTGGAATACCCCTTTAAAATCTCCAAAGGGGAGAAAGGAAAAAAAAAAAACAACGGCTCTGAGCACAGGTTCTATATGTCTACCATTACTAATACTCTAATAATGCCCCTTATATACAGGAAATAACACCAATATTCCTTTATGTACAAGAATATACAGTGAATACTATAATATTACTCCTATGTACAATATTATCACTACTATAATACTGTCCCCTATATACAAAAATATAACTACTATAATATTGCTCCTATATACAAGAATATAACTACTATAATACTGCCTCCTATATACAAGAATATAACTACTATAATACTGCTCCTATATACAAGAATATAACTACTATAATACTGTCTCCTATATACAAGAATATAACTACTATAATACTGCCTCCTATATACAAGAGTATAACTACTATAATACTGCCTCCTACAGAAAAGAATATAACTACTATAATACTGCCTCCTATATACAAGAATATAACTACTATAATACTGCTCCTATATACAAGAATATAACTGCTATAATACTGTCTCCTATATACAAGAATATAACTACTATAATACTGCTCCTATATACAAGAATATAACTACTATAATACTGTCTCCTATATACAAGAATATAACTACTATAATACTGCCTCCTATATACAAGAGTATAACTACTATAATACTGCCTCCTACAGAAAAGAATATAACTACTATAATACTGCCTCCTATACACAAGAATATAACTACTATAATACTGCCTTTTATAAACAAGAATGTAACTACTATTATACTGCCTCCTATATACAAGAATATACCTACTATAATACTGCTCCTATATACAAGAATATAACTACTATAATACTGCCTCCTATATACAAGATTATAACTACTATAATACTGCTCCTATATACAAGAATATAACTACTATAATACTGCTCCTATATACAAGAATATAACTACTATAATACTGCTCCTATACACAAGAATATAACTACTATAATACTGCTCCTATATACAAGAATATAACTACTATAATACTGCTCCTATATACAAGAATATAACTACTATAATACTGCTCCTATATACAAGAATATAACTATTATAATACTGCTCCTATATACAAGAATATAACTACTATAATGCTGCTCCTATATACAAGAATATAACTACTATAATACTGCTCCTATATACAAGAATATAACTACTATAATACTGCCCCTATGTATAGGAATATATCTTTTACTTATTTAATGTCCCAAATATTACATTGGAGCCCTTACAGGTCGGTATAATCCATGTGATGTCAGCCTGTTGTGCCTGTGAAGGAGATTTATATACGGTATATTATTATTACAATGTGCACACATTTGTAGTAATATACAGGAGAATCCCGCCTGGGGGCGGGGGCCGCAGCTCAGAGACTTACCCTTACCCTCAGCCGTGATTTCTTCTATTTCCTCCCTGACTGATGTTTCACCTTAGCTAAATGTATCTGTATAATATAAATAACAGGTCACTTTATCAGAGGGCTCTCGGCTGATTTCCCCAGTGTGCTCCTTTAAATAATGTCAGCGGTAAAAACGTGCGCCGCAGCTCGCCGTCTGCCGTGGCAGATTTATTTTGCCCCCCCCCCCCTCCACCTCTCTTCTTCTTACAGGATGGAATGAGAGTGTGGAAGAGATAGGAGGAGAAAATGAAGGAGAGAGAGCAAGAAAAGTCCAAGGAAGTGGCCGCGAAACAGTAAAGAGAGAATTGTAGCGACTAATGTTGTGGAGGGGTGAGGAGGCGGTATATATATATTACCGCCACATACCCTGCAAGAGCCAGGAGATGACTATTGTACAGATCTGGGCAGAGATTGTTACAATGGAATTAGACGCCATTACCTTTACCAGGGTGTTTTCTTGGTGGGTCGGGATATTCCAAGACAAAATGCTTCATTTTAAGATACCGCCATCTCTACGTGTGTGTGTGTATATATATATATATATATATATATATATATATATATATATATATATATATATACACAGTGCAATCGGGCAATACATTTCTTTAACCCCCTGGAAAAGCGGCCAATTAGATTTTTATTTATTTATTTATTACTTAAAAGCGGCCAATTTGATTTTTTATTTACTTGTTGTTATTTAAAAGCGGCCAATTTGATTTTCTAAATTTATTTGTTGTTATTTAAACGCGGACAGTTTTATTTTTTTATCTATTTATTTTTATTTAATTAATTTTTTTTTATTTTTTTTTTCTCCTTACCTTCTAACGGGTATCAAACAAAAAAAAATAAAAAAAAAAAATATATATATATATATACATATATATATATATTGAGCTTGACAGATGTCATTTTGACCGATGGGCCCCATTATAGTCAATGGGGTCTGTCGGGCGCCGCTGTTTTTCAGCAGGAGTAGAAAAAGACAGCGCAGTATTTTTTCTCCCGCTATTCTCCCCGGCAGCCCCGACAGCCGTCACTCCGCCGTATGACAATGTTAGTGTGAAAGTAGCCAAAGACATAACATTTTTTGTTACTATGAAAAGTTTTATAAGAAGTTGCATATAATGCAGTGTTCCCAACCAGTGTGCCTCCAGCTGTTGCAAAACTACAATACCCAGCATGCTCGGACAGCCTTCGGCTGTCCGAGCATGCTGGGCATTGTTGTTTTGAAACAGCTGGAGCCAAACTGGTTGGGAAACACTGGGTTACACTAAGCACTGAACTGCTGCAGTTGGTATAAGAGGGAAACCTTGATTTACCTAACAGGGACCGTGCGGTTCCTCTGGAGGGAAATGGGTTAGGAAGGTGCTACGTGGGCAGAAAGGAAAGAAACAAAGGCTGTTTGGGCATGCTGGGGATTACAATTTTGAAACAGCTGGAGGCACAGTGGTTGGGAAGCACTGAGCTACACTAAGCCCTGAACAGCTGCAGTTGGGATAAGAGGGAAACCTTAAAGGGGTACTCCGATGGAAAACCTTTTTTTTTTAAATCAACTGGTGCCATAAAGTTAAAGAAATTAGTAAATTAGTTCTATTTAAAAAAAAAATCAGGGACAGTGTGGATCCTCTGGAGGGAGATGAGTTTGAAAAGTGCTATGTGGGCAGAAAAGAAAGCAAGAAAGGCTTTCTGGGCATGCTGTGTGTTGTAGTTTAGCAGCAGCTGGAGAAACACTGGTTGGAAAGCACTGGTTTACGATAAGCACTTAACTGCTGCTGTTGGGATAAGAGGGAAACTTTGCTTTACCTATCGGGGATCAGTGGGAATCTTCTGGAGGGAGATGGGTTATCACAGTGCTATGTGATCAGAAAGGAAAGAAACAGCAGCACAGCAAGGAAGGGGTTGCACCAAGGGTTACGTTATGTAACCCCCAGGGATTGGTGTGTATTATCCTATAATTACATGAAGCGTCCAGTAGATGGGGACTGCACAAGCAAATTATATGAGCAGTGACTAAAGCTAGGAAAGAAGCAGGTTTTTTTTATGTGGACAAGTGCTTGTAGCCATCTTAGATTTTTCAGTTCCAACAGAGCAAGCAGAGAGAGAGAGAGGACACAGAGAGACAGCCAGTGAGGGGTCTTGGTTTAAAGAGTGCTGCAGCAGCTGAAAGAAATCTGCTCGCAGGTTGAACAAGATCCAGGGCTGGTAGCAGGAAAGCCTCTGTGAGGATTGAAAAAAACTTAAAGCTGCACTATCCTGATTTACAGTCTGAACACAAAGCGTAAGCATAATGTGCACCAACTGAAGGTACCCAATGGGTAGTACGACTAAAGTGGCTGCGCCCGCTGAAACACGTCACTCCTTGGTTCGTACATGCTGTGTCCTGTGTTCTTGTCAATGAAATAATAAAGCAGCATTCTTACTCCGTGATCGTGGTGCTGGAGTTTCCTCTTGTTTCTGGCTTCTCTACGTGTGCTGTCCTCGTGCTTCCGTGCACCTGTGACTTGGGGGTGAGCTGGACATCACACAGTGTTTCATTAATCTTTAGCTGTCTGGGCATGCTGGGAGTAGTAGTTTTGCAACATCTGGAGGCACACTAGTTGGGAAATACTGCTCTAAATATTAGCATCTATGGCTGCCTTTAAAGGGGTACTCCACTGAAAACATCTTACCCCCTATCCTTTGGATAGGGGGTAAGATGTTTTCAGTGGAGTACCCCTTTAAGGGAAAGTCCATTTTTGGGTAAGAGTAATATTGAGTCACGTTTTCTTCTCTATTCAGAACTAAAGAAAAAAATTAAAAATTCTGCCCTTTTCCTGTTTCGGACAAAAGCAGAGCATTGTGGGAGCTCAGTATTAGGTCACATGTCTGACAGTGGGTGGAGCTAAATGGTCAAGCAGAATTTTGAAAGCAGCTCTGGATGTGAATGGTGAAATTAGCGCAGAATATTTTTCTGTTTTAAAAACTAATAATAGTTTTTTGCCATATGGCGCCATTTTTCAGTTTGCGCTCGGCGCAGCCATGCCTGATGTTTGTCCTGTACAGGAGCAGAGGCCTCACCTCCTGACTTTCATTTTCATAGGTTTTCATCCACTTCGGTGCAAATAAAATGTAAGGTCCCTATTGTATCAGCATGAAATATAAAGGCCATGGGAGTCATTATACAGACGTCCTAATCGGTAGCCGCAGGCGCGGTGGGGACGGCCGGACTTGTTCCAGTCAATCTCATTCATGACAAGAGACCGGGAGCTCTGGGACTTTCTGTAGATTTCTTAGATATCAAAATATATGGCTCAGCGGATTGAGGAAAACGTGTAAAATGGCTCGAAAAATATCGCCATAAAAGATGTATAAAAAAATAGTCATATTTTTTATGTAAAGATGAACATAATAAAAGATATATATATATATATATATATATATATATATATATATATATATATATATATATATAGCTGTAATTGCTAGAATTATAACAAATTAGGACTGGGATACACGTATGGGGCTGGGGTTATAATAAATTAGGATTAGGGTACATATTTGGGGCTGGGGTTATAATAAATTAGGGCTAAGGTATATGTTGATTGATGGGGTTATAATAAAATAATAAATTAAGGCTGAGGTACATGTTTGGGGCTGGGATAATAATACATTAGGGATGGGGTACATGTCGGTGGATGGGGTTAAAATAAATTAGGGCTGGGGTACATATCGGTGGATGGGTTACATGTTGGTGGATGGAGTAGATGTTGGTGGTTGGGGTACATGTTGGTGGTTGGGGTACATGTTGGTGGATGGAGTACATGTTGGTGGTTGGGGTACATGTTGGGGGCTGGGGTTATAATAAATTAAGGATGGAGTACATGTTGATGGATGGAGTACATGTTGGTGAATGGGGTACATGTTGGTGGTTGGGGTACATGTTGGGGGCTGGGGTTATAATAAATTAGGGATGGGGTACATGTTGGTGAATGGAGTACATGTTGGTGCTTGGAGTACATGTTGGTGGTTGGGGTACATGTTGGTGGAAGGAGTACATGTTGGTGGTTGGGGTACATGTTGGTGGTTGGGGTACATGTTGGTGGTTGGGGTACATGTTGGTGGAAGGAGTACATGTTGGTGGTTGGGGTACATGTTGGTGGTTGGGGTACATGTTGGTGGAAGGGGTACATGTTGGTGGTTGGGGTACATGTTGGTGGTTGGGGTACATTTTGGTGGAAGGAGTACATGTTGGTGGTTGGGGTACATGTTGGTGGTTGGGGTACATGTTGGTGGTTGGGGTACATGTTGGTGGATGGGGTACATGTTGGGGGCTGAGGTTATAATAAATTAGGGATTGGGTACATGTTGGTGGATGGGGTACATGGTAGAGGCTGGGGTACATGTTGCTGCATTAAGCTGTGGTCTAATGATGCATCCCATATGTGGTATCCCAGTACCGGAGTGCGTCCTGTCAGGTAAACAGTCGGGTTCTGGATACTGGTGGGACTTGGTTGGACATACACTACGACAATTCTAAACTTATAGAATTATATTTGTGACTGAAAAATAAGTTCTAAACTTTGGAGTCAATCTACATATAATAAATATGCATAGAAACGCGTTTTAAGCATTCCTATTCCCCCCACCATAGAGCTCAATGGAGTAGGAATATAATGCTATAGATGTAAATTTTTTAGACTCTATTCATTTATATATGGGGGAGGGGAGGCTCTCAGTGACTCTATTCAGTCATTCCTACTTGAGCCCAATCAGTCCTAGTATTGTCCTGAAATGCGCTGAACTTACATCAGTCATCATCATCATCATCATCTCCGGTATTCATCTGACTGTATCTGCACCTCTGCTAGTGTATAAAGGAGACCCGGTGCTCAGCACGACTACATCTACGTGTCATAGATATCAGGTTCTGCAGAATGATTAAAGGGGTTATCCAGGAAAAAACTTTTTTTTTTTTATATCAACTGGCTCCAGAAAGTTAAATAGATTTGAAAATTACATCTATTGAAAAATCTTAATCCTTCCAATAATTATCAGCTGCTGAAGTTGAGTTGTTCTTTTCTGTCTGGCAACAGTGCTCTCTGCTGACATCTCTGCTTGTCTTGGGAACTGCACAGAGTAGAAGAGGTTTTCTATGGGGATTTGCCTCTAAACTGGGTGGTTCCTGTGACAGGTGTCATCAGAGAGCACTTAGACAGAAAAGAACAATTCAACTTCAGCAGCTCATAAGTACTGAAAGGATTAAGATTTTTTAATAGAAGTAATTTACAAATCTGCTTAACTTTCTGGAGCCAGTTATTATATATATATATATATATATATATATATATATATAAATAAAAGTTTTTCCTGGATAACCCCTTTAACTCTTTGTAAACTGCACTAAGTATTGGGCGCAGCTAATGTAATGTCTTCCTCATACAGAATCATGGCAGACATTACTGTGACCAAAGATCATGGCATTGCCTTGTAATACCTGGGTCAGTCTTCGCTTCAGTACTTGCATTGAGTTCATGAACCAGGAGCTCAGGATGAACATCGCTCCAGATAAGGGTGATTTTTCTATACGGTTTCGTTTTAAAAAAAACGTAAGCAACCGTACAGAAAACCGCGCCCATAGACTTTCCATTCTATACCGTATTTATCATAATTTATACGGTTGTCTCCGTTTTTCAAACCATACGTTTTTTTTTTTACTTTTTTCCGGACAGAAAACCGTGGCCTACCATGTTTTTTTTTTGGTCCGGTTGAAAACCGGATTTTAACCGTATGCGGTTATTTTAACATATGACTCTATGAGAACCGTAGGTTATTACGGTTCAGTCCGGGTTTGTCTATTCGCTTTTAACCTTGCACATGCGCAGTACGAGCCGAAAGAACCACCCACCTTCTGGAATGAGCTGTGAAATGCCCCTCCCTTCTTCCTCAAGCCCCAGAGAAGTCATTTCAAGGCAAGGCTAGTTTGCAAACCCCTCCTGCTCCCTTTGCAATTTCAATAGAACAACTGAAACTTTACTGAAATGTACAAAGAAAATATCGGAGTACCCCTTTAGTGATCAATTCTGCATCAAAACCTGGACACACCGAGCGCCATGTTGAGAGTTGTAGCTATTCATAGGCAGTAGCAGATGACAGTAAAGCATGTCAGAACAACATGAAACACATCTATCTAAAGCAGTGTTTCCTAACCAGTGTTACTTTAGCTGTTGAAAAACTACAACTACCAGCATGTCTGGATAGCCTTTTGGCATGTTGGGAGTTGTAGTTCTGCAACAGTGGAAGGCATGCTGGCTGGAAAAACACTGAGAGTGAGTGTTAAATGAGTTGTAGTTATTGACAGACAATAACAGGTGACAGTAAAGCATGTCAGAACAACATGAAACATGTCAGAACAACATGAAACATGTCAGAACAACATGAAACATGTCAGAACAACATGAAACACATCTATCTAAAGCAGTGTTTCCCAACATGAAGTTGGCTGTCTGGCCATGCTGGGAGTTGTAGTTTTGCAACAGCTGGAGACTGATAGGGTAACAGTCTCTGATCTTAAGTGAATGTTGATGATCAATTCTGCATCTGGACACGCTGAGCGCCATGCTGAGAGTTGTAGTTATTCATAGGCGATAGCCGATGACAGTAAAGCATGTCAGAAGAACATGAAACACATTTATCTAAAGCACTGTTTGCCAACCAGTGTGCCTCCAGCTGCAGCAAAACTACAGTTTACATGCTGGGAGTTTTGCAACAGCTGGGGGCACACTGGTTTGGAAAACACTGATCTAGAATGAGTGTTAAGTGAGTTGCAGTTATTGACAGTAAAGCATTTGAGAACAACATGAAACATGTCAGAACAACATAAAGCACTGTTTCCCAACCGGGTGCCTTCTGCTGTTGCAAAACTACAACTCCCAGGATGCCCGGACAGCCAAAGCATGTCAAAACAACATGAAACATGTCAGAACAACATGAAACATGTCAGAACAAAATAAATCAGTGTTTCCCATCCGGGTGCTTCCAGCTCTTGCAAAACCACAACTCCCAGGATGCCTGGACAACCGTTGGCTGTCCCGGCATGCTGGGAGTTGTAGTTTTGCAACAGCTGGAGGCACACTGGTTGGGAAACACTGATCTAGAGTGAATGTTAAGTGAGTTGCAGTTATTGAAAGTAAAGCATGTCAGAACAACATGAAACATGTCAGAACAAAATGAAACATGTCAGAACAACATGAAGCAGTGTTTCCCAACCGTGTGCCTCCAGCTGTTGCAAAACTACAACTCCCAGGATGCCCGGACAGCCAAAGCATGTCAAAACAACATGAAACATGTCAGAACAACATGAAACTTGTTAAAACAATATGAAACATGTCACAACAAAATAAAGCAGTGTTTCCCAACCTGGTGCCTCCAGCTGTTGCAAAACTACAACTCCCAGGATGCCTGGACAGCCGTTGGCTGTCCGGGCATGCTGGGAGTTGTAGTTTTGCAACAGCTGGAGGCACACTGGTTGGGAAACACTGATCTACAGTGAGTGTTAAGTAAGTTGCAGTTATTGACAGTAAAGAATGTCAGAACAACATGAAACATGTCAGAACAACATGAAACATGTCAGAACAACATGAAACATGTCAGCATGCTGGGAGTTGTAGTTTTGCAACAGCTGGAGGCACAGCGGTTGGGAAACACTGATTTAAAGTGAGTGGTAATGATCAACTCTGTATCTGGCCACGCTGAGAGTTGTAGTTACTCGTGAGCAAGAGCAGACGACACGTCCGAATCGCCCGTCTGCGCCTCTTCCCCCAATGGCAGTCCATAAATCCTGTCTCTATCGGCCCACGGCAGCGGCATGGAAGCCACTGGATCTCCTGGCTGGGAGACAAGCAGATGCTGCAGAAGTAATGTCCCTCCCGTCCGCGGTGGCCATAGATTTATCGTATCCTACTCTGCTTTATTGAACCGCATTTAATTACTAAAGGACAATAAACTGCTAATAGGATTATTAATGTTGCCTATTGGAACCTGCAGTAAACGTGATATCGCCGCCGTCGCGCCAGAAGTTTTCCTAATTTTTTCCCCCTCATCTCTATTTATCTAAAACAGGTGGACGACCCCTGTCAAGATGTTCCCGTGAAAAATCCATCGCCATCCCCCCAGAGGGGTCCGCTCGGCGGCGTCCACACTTATCCCCCCCCCGGTCCGAGCATTCATCATCTTCTTCAAATAGACTTTGCCGACGGCGGTCATTTATACTCCGATAATGGTAGAAGAAGAAAAAAAATCCATTGCGTAACTTTCCATCCCGTCTACCTTTTCCGAAATGTACACGACGAGACGCGTTTCGCTCCCATAAACATATGCTCAGCGTTCCTTTTACTATCACCCGGAACGTCGTATATCAGGCTCCGCCGCCCGCCTGTGCCACCCGCGAAAGCGATGGTAAAAGAACGGTTTTTAATTTGTCTCTTTTTGGCGTAAATTTATCGCGTCTCACTTGCATCTTTTCACCCGCTGCCAATGACAGCTCCGCGGATGAGGAATGATCGGACATGGCCGCCATAAGCAGAGCTTCCCCGCGCCGGGATACGTTCTGCACTATCATCATATGAAATATAGGATTTACGGACAATGCATATAAATTCACTTTTTTCACATTTTATGTTGGTCACATCACTAAATATATAAGTATATATATTAATATATATATATATATATATATATATATATATATATATATGTGTGTGTGTATTCAAATATATATGTGTGTTGAAATATATATATATATATATATATATATATATATTTGAATACACACATATATATTATTATTTATTTAAAGGAATAGAAAAGAAGAGCTAATTTCTTTTAAAAAAATGCTCCCGGTCTGTCTCCAGGTTGGGTGTGGTTCTGCAGCTGAGTTCCAATGAAGTGAATGGAGCCAAATTGTAATACCACAAACAACCTGGGGAAAGACGTGGAGATGTTTTTAAAAGAAATTATCTCTGTTTTTCTATTTCTGGATAACCCCTTTAAAAACATATATGCTGAGCTCTATAGGCAGTTCTTTCACCCTCATGGCTCAATTTTTTGCTCTGATATCCATTGTCCACTGTGAGACCTTATATCAGTGTTTCCTAACCAGGGTGCCTCCAGCTATTGCAAAACTACAACTCCCAGCATGCTCGGGCATGCTGGTAGTTGTAGTTTTGCAACAGCTGGAGGCACCCTGGTTGGGAAAATACTGATCTAACATTTATGTTGATGATTAATTCTGCTAACTGACAGGTTTGATCATCTCGGAGATGATCAAGAGAAATGGGAGGAGCCAGAGCTAAATTTTGCATCATAGCAAAGGTTTTGAATACTTATGTGCATGCCAAATTTTAATTTTTTCTTTTTATAAAATTTGCTTAAAAAAAATTACAATTTCAAAATTTCAAATTCTCATTATTTTTCGCCGTATAAGACGCACTTTTTCTTCCCCAAAACTGGGGGGGAAAAAGTCGGTGCGTCTTATACGGCGAATGCACCCCTATCGCGGCGGTCCCTGCGGCCATCAACGGCCGGGACCCGCGGCTAATACAGGACATCACCGATCGCGGTGATGCCCTGTATTAACCCTTCAGACGCGGCGATCAAAGCTGACCGCCGCGTCTGAAGGGAAAGTGACACTAACCCGGCTGCTCAGTCGGGCTGTTCGGGACCGCCGCGATTTCACCGCGGCGGTCTCGAACAGCCCGGCTGAATAGCCGGGTTAGTGCTTACAGGACACCGGGAGGGACCTTACCTGCCTCCTCTGTGTCTTCTCCGTTCAGGGATCCCCTGTATGGCCGGCGCTCTCCTTCCTCGTCATCACGTCGTCGCGTACGTGCGTCGGCGTGCGTAACGACATGATGGCGGCGACGGAGAGCGAGGATACCCGGCCTGCAGCAGAGACGTTCCGGAGCGACGGGGACACGGCGACAGCGATGGAGCGACATCCAGGGCAGCGGTGACGGGTCCGGAGCGGCGGGGACACGTGAGTATTACCTCCTATACCAGTGGTCTTCAATCTGCGGACCTCCAGATGTTGCAAAAACTACAACTCCCAGCATGCCCGGACAGCCAACGGCTGGAAGTTGTAGATGTATTACACAGTTTCTTCTATTCGCTAGTACGATTGATCTATGCAAAGTTTGTTCTAATGACAGCGTTTATTTAAAGGGGTACTCCGGCGCTAATCATCTTATGCCCTATCAAAAGGATAAGGGGATAAGATGTTAGACCACGGGGCGTGACATCACGAGGGGGCGGAGCCGTGACATCACAATACTCCGTCCCCTGCACCGCCCGTCATTAGTGTTGAGCGGCATTGGCCATATTGGAATTTCGCAATATTTTGCGAATATATGGACGAATATTCGTCATATATTTGCAAAATTCTCATATTCGCAATATTCGCGGCCTTTTTTTTTTTCTTACTATGCACCATAAAATTCACATGCGCATGCGCAATATCGTGTGATAAAAGAGCTAAAAGAAGGGAGGGATCAATAAGCGGGAATATTCGCATTTGCGAATTTTCGGGTGCCCGCCAGTCTGACACAGTAATTAGTATTGGAGCCTTGTTTACACCACAAGCTGGAAGCGGGGAGGGATGATCACTGTGATGTGTGCTGTGAAAAAAAGAAAGCGAATATTCGTAATTGCCAATATTTAGCGCTATGTTCGCAATATTCGCGAATTCGCAAATATGCGATATTCGCAATAAATATTCGCATTGCGAATATTCACGCCCAACACTACTTGTCATCAGCTCTGTGCAGCTGAATAACAAGGGGGCTGCAGGAGAGATCGCGGGGGGGTCCCCACGGTCTAACATCTTATAGCCTATCCTTTTGATAGGGGGATAAGATGTTTAGTGCCGGAGTACCCCTTTAAAGTCTCACCTTCCGCTGTTTAATATTCCATTTTTCGGAACAAACCTTAAGAATTCAGCCCATTTCTCTCATCTTAAATTGCAGCTTCCTCGACTCCAACTACCCCCCCCCCCTCCCCTTCCCTCCCTCCATAGACTAACATTGGCTTGTCTTGCACACGCAGGACAAATCTGAGTTGATTCTAAGGGTGGAATACACTTTCACAGGAGAGGGAAGAAGCTTTAAAACATGAGAAAGAAGCATTTTTGTCTAATAAGATATATTACCACGTTTCTTATATCCATTTGTACTATTCATCTATGCAACGTTTGTTCAAATGACAGCGTTTATTTAAATTATTCAAGGTTGCAAAAGTATTTAACCCTTCCAACTATGATGATGTGTTCTTGAGTTTAGGCCGCCAGTGCTCCTGGCCTTGCATTGGCTTGTCTTGCAGACACAGGACAAATCTGAGCTGATTCTAAGGGTGGAATACACTTTCACAGGAGGGGGAAGAAACTTTATAACAGGAGAAAGAAGCATTTTTGCCCAATATGATCTACTACAAAGTTTCTTATATTCGTTTGTACTATTGATCTATGCAAAGTTTGTTCAAATGACAGTGAATATTTAAATAATTGGTTGCAAAAATATTTAACCCTTTCCATTTAGGATGATGCTTCCCTGAGTTTAGGCCACCAGTGACTCCTGGCCCTGCATTGGCTCGTCTTGCAGACACAGAACAAAGCTGAGCTGATGTTAAAGAGGTACTTCCCTACTCAGCGTTTTGAACAAACTGTTCCGAACGCTGGAGCCACCGCCAAGAGCTCGTGATGTCATAGCCCCACCCCCTCATGACGTCACGCCCCACCCCCCTCAATGCAAGTCTATGGGAGGGGGCGTGGCGGCCGTCACGCCCCCTCCCATAGACTTGCAATGAGGGGGCGGAGCAGCGGAGTACCCCTTTAAAAGTGGAATACACTTTCACAGGAGATGGAAGAAGCTTTAAAACAGGAGAAAGAAGCATTTTTGTCCAATAAGATCTATTACAAAGTTTCTTATGTTCGCGTGCACTATTGATGTATGCAAAGTTTGTTCAAATGACAGTGTTTTGTTTAAATTATTGGTTGCAAAAATATTTAACCCTTTCCTACTAGGATGATGTGTCCCTGAGTTTAGGCTTCCAGTGACTCCTGCGAATACATAGTAGACTCCAAGCCATGTCTTGTCTCTGCCCAAGGTCACGTCTCACCTTCCCGCTGTTTAATATTCCATTTTTTCGGAACACAGTGTAAGAATTCAGCCCATTTCTCTCATTTTAAATTCCAGCTTCCGCGGCTCCGACTACCCCCCCCCCCCAATTCCCCTTCCCCCCTCCTTCTATCCCATCGCTGAAGACTTCCCGGCTCTCGTAAGGCGCCTTATCCCTTCTATGCCGAATGATTTTGCTTTGCAAACAGCTCTGTCATGTGGAATCCCCCGGCTCATATGTCATCGACCTGCTCTGCATTAGGAAATATTACCTGCTCCTCATTTCCATTTTGATGCGTTGTCCTCCGTCTGCCCCGCGCTTTGCATGACAAATTTCGCTCCCTTCTCCCAGACTGATGAATTCCGTAGATTATTTACTATTTAAAGCCTCATACTGAGATACCCCATATCACAACAAGAGGGAAAAAACTGACTATTAACATATTTCCCGTGTATGTTAGACCGAGATCGGAACACATTCGATTTGAATTAAAGGGGAACTCCACCTATGTGCAGCAAATTTACATAATTCCGCCATATTATTCTACATAAACTGCCAGATATCTTTGCAAGTACTTTGCTTTATTTCTCTCGGATATGTGGTTACAGAATGTTTTATTCTCCGCTTGCATCGGTGGTCTCAAACTGAGGCCCTCCAGATGCTGCAAAACTTCAACTTCCAGCACGTCCGGGCTTGCTGGGAGTTGATGTTTTGCAACATAACTTAAAGTAGTGATCCAAGTTTAGAAAAACAGAGCTGGTTTCTTCCAAAAAACAGCGCCACATCGACCCTCAGGTTGCGTGTGGTATTACAACTAGGCTACTTTCACTTCAGTGGAACTTAAAGGGGTTATCCAGGAAAAAACTTTTTTATATATATCAACTTCTATTAAAAAATCTTAATCCTTTCAGTACTTATGAGCTTCTGAAGTTAAGGTTGTTCTGTTCTCTGATGACACGTGTCTCGGGAACCGCCCAGTTTAAAAGAGGTTTGCTATGGAGATTTGCTTCTAAACTGGGCGGTTCCCGAGACAGGTGTCATCAGAGAGCACTTAGACAGAAAAGAACAACCTTAACTTCAGAAGCTCATAAGTACTGACATTTTTAATAGAAGTAATTTACGAATCTGTTTAACTTTCTGGAGCCAGTTGATATATAAAAAAAAGTTTTTTCCTGGATAACCCCTTTAACTGCAATACTGCACACAACCTGAGGACAGGGTGGTGCTGTTTATTTGAAGAAATCAGTTCTGTTTTCTAACCCTGGATAACCTCTTTAACCCCTTAAGGACTCAGGGTTTTTCCGTTTTTGTACTTTCGTTTTTTCCTCCTCACCTTTTAAAAATTATAACCCTTTTAATTTTCCACCAAAAAATCCATATTATGGCTTATTTTTTGCGTCGCAAATTTTACTTTGCAGTGACATTAGTCATTTTACCCAAAAATGCACGGTGAAACGGAAAAAAAAATCATTGTGCGACAAAATCGGAAAAAAAACGCAATTTTGTAACTTTTGGGGGCTTCCGTTTCTACGCAGTGCATATTTCGGTAAAAATGACACCTTATCATTATTCTGTAGGTCCATATGGTTAAAATGATACCCTACTTATATAGGTTGGATTTTGTCGCACTTCCGGAAAAAATCATAACTACATGCAGGAAAATGTATACGTTTAAAAATGTCATCTTCTGACCCCTATAACTTTTTTATTTTTCCACGTATGGGGTGGTATGAGGACTCATTTTTTGCACCGTGATCTGAAGTTTTTATCGGTATGATTTTTGTTTTGATCTGACTTTTTGATCACTTTTTATTCATTTTTTTAATGGTATAAAAAGTGACCAAAATACTCTTTTTTGGACTTTGGAATTTTTTTGCGCGTACGCCATTGACCGTGCGGTTTAATTAATGATATATTTTTATAGTTCGGACATTTACGCACGCGGCGATACCACATATGTTTATTTATTTATTTTTTTACACTGTTTTATCTTTTTATGGGAAAAGGGGGGTGATTCAAACTTTTATTAGGGAAGGGGTTAAATGACCTTTATTAACACTTTTTTTTTTTACATTTTTTTGCAGTGTTATAGGTCCCATAGGGACCTATAACACTGCACACACTGATCTCCTATGCTGATCACTGGCGTGTATTACCACGCCTGTGATCAGCATTATCGGCGCTTGACTGCTCCTGCCTGGATCTCAGGCACGGAGCAGTCATTCGTCGATCGGACACCGAGGAGGCAGGTAAGGTCCCTCCCGGTGTCCGATCAGCTGTTCACCGCGGCGGTCCCGAACAGCCCGACTGAGCAGCCGGGTCACTTTCAGTTTCACTTTAGAAGCGGCGGTTAGCTTCGCGATCGGCGATGTGAGGTATTAGCCGCGGGTCCCGGCCGTTGATGAGCGCCGGGACCGCCACGATATGATGCAGGATCGCGGCGCGATCCCGCTTCATATCGCGGGAGCCGTCGCAGGTCGTAAATATACGTCCTGCTACGTTAAAGGGGTACTCCGGTGAAAAACTTTTTTTTTTTTTTTTTTAATCAACTGGTGCCAGAAAGTTAAACAGATTTGTAAATTACTTCTATTATAAAATCTTAATCCTTCCTGTACTTATTGGCTGCTGAATACTACAGTGGAAATTCTTTTCCGTTTGAAACACAGAGCTCTCTGCTGACATCACAAGTACAGTGCTCTCTGCTGACATCTCTGTCCATTTTAGGAACTGTCCAGAGTAAAAGGAAATCCCCATAGCAAACATATGCTGCTCTGGACAGTTACTAAAGTGGACAGAGGTGTCAGCAGAGAGCACTGTGGTCATGATGTCAGCAGAGAGCTCTGTGTTCCAAAAAGAAAATAATTTCCGCTGTAGTATTCAGCAGCTAATAAGTACAGGAAGGATTAATATTTTTTAATAGAAGTAATTTACAAATAACTTTCTGGCACCAGTTGATTTAAAAAAAAAAAAAAAAAGGTTTTCACCGGAGTACCCCTTTAAGGGTAGGGTTACACGTAAGGGATCCGCAGTGTATTTTACGCTGTGGAGAGAAGAAGATAAAAGACTATCCCTACGAGGCGCTATCTTCAGAGGAGAAAATAATCCTCTTGATCCAATAAAAAACTTGTTTATTAAGTAAAACAAAAATAAAATAACAAGACTACATCAAAGCAAGACGCGTTTCGGGTGTTGTACCACCCTTCTTCAGTAGCAGATGTGTGTATTTTACGCTGTGGATCCGCCGGTGACCCGACCCATATTGTGTCTCCTGCTGTTACCGAACTCACCGGCCCCGCCCCCTTTCCTGCTCGCCCCGCCCCATGGCCTGATCACAGCGGCCATCCGCCGCTCCGAGCAGCCACACTGGGGGCCTGCGAGTCGCAGGCCCCCAGTGTGGCTGCTCGGAGCGGCGGATGGCCGCTGTGAGCAGGCCAGTGGGCGGGGCGAGCAGGAAAGGGGGCGGGTGGATTTTACAACAGCAGGAGGCACAATATGGGTCGAGTCACCGGCAGATCCACAGCGTAAAATACACTGCGGATTCGTTACGTGTGACCCTACCCTAAAGGGGTATTCCAATGTTGACATTTAGGGCATGTCCTCAGTATCGGGAGGAAGACAGCGGTTCTCATCAACTTTTGGAAAATGTTGTGCTCTGTATCAGTCATTGTGCAGGGAAGGGAGGGAAGAGCGCTGTTCCCATAACTTTGCTGTTGGCATGATTTCTGACAGTCAGTGTGCACAAAGCTATTAACCTGTTGTGAATTCTATGGAGGAATGTTGTGGGCATGCTCTGTAAGTCACCTGGTTATGGGCATTGTGGGGATGGATTGAGGGATAAAGCCTTGTGGGGTGTAGGGTAGTTAGGGTGTTGCTGTTCAGGATAATAAAGGGTGCTGTTAACCCCTGTCACTCGTGACACCAGGGTGAGGGTTGCATACTGTAATTCTTGATAGGCCTATTGCCACCCTTCCCAAGAGCAATAGGTGATGCAGAAATGAAGGATTGTCCACAACCACTGTTAACTGAAAACTTGCAGGAATTTTTACTGAAGAATTTCTGTACATGCAGCAATAGTAACAGTCCAGATAACAGTTTCTATAGATATAGCTGAGCAGTGATTGACAGTCGGTTGGGATCAGATAAGCCCAATTTAGCTTCTGAGGGATTTGATAGCATAGATCCGCTGGATTTAAAGGGGTACTCCGCCCCTAGACATCTTATCCCCTACCCAAAGGATAGATGATAAGATGTCAGATCGCCGCGGTGCCGCTGCTGGGGAGCCCCGGGATCGCCGCTGCAGCACCCCGCTATCATTACAGCACAGAGCGAGTTCGCTCTGCACGTAATGACGCGCAATACAGGGGCCGGAGCATCGTTACGTCACGGCCCCGCCCCTCGTGACGTCACGGCCCGCCCCCTTTCAATACAAGTCTATGGGAGGGGGCGCGGCGGTCGTCACGCTCCCTGCCATAGACTTGCATTAAGGGTACGAGCCGTGATGTCACGAGGGGCGGAGCCATGACGTCACGCAGCTCCGTCCCCTGTATCGCCCGTCATTACGCACAGAGCGAACTCGCTCTGTGCTGTAATGATAGCGCAGTGCCGCAGCGGTGATCCCCGGGGTCCCCAGCAGCGGAACCGCGGCGATCTGACATCTTATCCCCTATCCTTTGGATAGGGGATAAGATGTCTAGGGGCGGAGTACCCCTTTAAGGGTGCGTTTAGGTCCAGTGATCTTGCGATGAGTAGAGGGGAATTGCTTAGTCTATCCGCTATGTTAGAGGCCGAGGCCGCAAGGCTTTGGCCTAGTAATTGTCTTGTAAGCTGCGGAGGTCCTACCTCTTCCAGAGTCAGCAACCCAAGAGAGCGACCAAGATGGCGCAGGTCCCTTATATGGGCAGGGGCGGCCTTTTTGGATTGGTCCAATAACAACTGTCACTCACGTTACATTGCATTGTGGGTGAACACGTCATGAGAACCTCCAAAGGTCCTAAAGCAAAACCATAGAGTTCTGAACCAATTTATCACCTTGTTGTGGGCATGCTCTTTTACATTCACAGTGAAGGGAGCTGTTCTTGTCACCTTTTGTGATTTCTGCTATAGACGAATGTTGTGGGCATGCTCTATGACAGTGTGCAGGAAGCTGATCTCATCACGTCTTATGAATTCTCATATGGATGAATGTTGTGAGCATGCCTTGTGACTGCAGGGAGTTATTCTCTTCACCTTTTGTGAATTCTATGGAAGAATGTTGTGGATATGCTCTGTGAGTCACTTGGAAGGGAAGGGAGCTGTTTTTATCACCTTGTTATGGGCATGCTCTGCGACACTCATAGTCCAGGAAAGGGAAGAAAGGGAACTTAGATTATCACTTTGTTGTGGGCATGCTCTGTGTGTCACAATGCAGGGAGTTGTTCTCTTCACCTTTTGTGAACTTTCCTATTGAAGAATGTTGTGAGCATGCTATATGACTGCGTAGGAAGCTGATCTCATCACCTTATATTACTTCTCGTATGCAAGAATGTTGTGGGCATACTCTGTATGTCAATGGGAAGGAAGGGAGCTCATCTATGTTGTGGGTATGCTCTGAATGTCAATGGGAAGGAAGGGAGCTCATCTATGTTGTGGGCATGCTCTGTATGTCAATGGGAAGGAAGGGAGCTCATCTATGTTGTGGGCATGCTCTGTATGTCAATGGGAAGGGAGCTCATCTATGTTGTGGGCATGCTCTGTATGTCAATGGGAAGGGAGCTCATCTATATTGTGGGCATGCTCTGAATGTCAATGGGAAGGAAGGGAGCTCACCTATGTTGTGGGCATGCTCTGTATGTCAATGGGAAGGAAGGGAGCACATCTATGTTATGGACATGCGCTCTATATCAATGGGAAGGGAGCTCATCTATATTGTGGGCATGCTCTGAATGTCAATGGGAAGGAAGGGAGCTCATCTATATTGTGGGCATGCTCTGTATGTCAATGGGAAGGGGGCTCATCTATGTTGTGGGCATGCTCTGTATGTCAATGGGAAGGGAGCTCATCTATGTTGTGGGCATGCTCTGTATGTCAATGGGAAGGGAGCTCATCTATGTTGTGGGCATGCTCTGTATGTCAATGGGAAGGGAGCTCATCTATGTTGTGGGCATGCTCTGTATGTCAATGGGAAGGGGGCTCATCTATGTTGTGGGCATGCTCTGTATGTCAATGGGAAGGGAGCTCATCTATATTGTGGGCATGCTCTGTATGTCAATGGGAAGGGGGCTCATCTATGTTGTGGGCATGCTCTGTATGTCAATGGGAAGGGGGCTCATCTATGTTGTGGGCATGCTCTGTATGTCAATGGGAAGGGGGCTCATCTATGTTGTGGGCATGCTCTGTATGTCAATGGAAGAGAGCTCATCTATGTTGTGGGCATGCTCTGTGAGTCACTTGGAAGGGAAGGGAGCTGTTTTTATCACCTTGTTATGGGCATGCTCTGCGACACTCATAGTCCAGGAAAGGGAAGAAAGGGAACTTAGATTATCACTTTGTTGTGGGCATGCTCTGTGTGTCACAATGCAGGGAGTTGTTCTCTTCACCTTTTGTGAACTTTCCTATTGAAGAATGTTGTGAGCATGCTATATGACTGCGTAGGAAGCTGATCTCATCACCTTATATTACTTCTCGTATGCAAGAATGTTGTGGGCATACTCTGTATGTCAATGGGAAGGAAGGGAGCTCATCTATGTTGTGGGTATGCTCTGAATGTCAATGGGAAGGAAGGGAGCTCATCTATGTTGTGGGCATGCTCTGTATGTCAATGGGAAGGAAGGGAGCTCATCTATGTTGTGGGCATGCTCTGTATGTCAATGGGAAGGGAGCTCATCTATGTTGTGGGCATGCTCTGTATGTCAATGGGAAGGGAGCTCATCTATATTGTGGGCATGCTCTGAATGTCAATGGGAAGGAAGGGAGCTCACCTATGTTGTGGGCATGCTCTGTATGTCAATGGGAAGGAAGGGAGCACATCTATGTTATGGACATGCGCTCTATATCAATGGGAAGGGAGCTCATCTATATTGTGGGCATGCTCTGAATGTCAATGGGAAGGAAGGGAGCTCATCTATATTGTGGGCATGCTCTGTATGTCAATGGGAAGGGGGCTCATCTATGTTGTGGGCATGCTCTGTATGTCAATGGGAAGGGAGCTCATCTATGTTGTGGGCATGCTCTGTATGTCAATGGGAAGGGAGCTCATCTATGTTGTGGGCATGCTCTGTATGTCAATGGGAAGGGAGCTCATCTATGTTGTGGGCATGCTCTGTATGTCAATGGGAAGGGGGCTCATCTATGTTGTGGGCATGCTCTGTATGTCAATGGGAAGGGAGCTCATCTATATTGTGGGCATGCTCTGTATGTCAATGGGAAGGGGGCTCATCTATGTTGTGGGCATGCTCTGTATGTCAATGGGAAGGGGGCTCATCTATGTTGTGGGCATGCTCTGTATGTCAATGGGAAGGGGGCTCATCTATGTTGTGGGCATGCTCTGTATGTCAATGGAAGAGAGCTCATCTATGTTGTGGGCATGCTCTGTATGTCAATGGGAAGGGGGCTCATCTATGTTGTGGGCATGCTCTGTATGTCAATGGGAAGGGAGCTCATCTATGTTGTGGGCATGCTCTGTATGTCAATGGGAAGGGAGCTCATCTAAGTTGTGGGCATGCTCTGTATGTCAATGGGAAGGGAGCTCATCTATATTGTGGGCATGCTCTGTATGTCAATGGGAAGGGAGCTCATCTATGTTGTGGGCATGCTCTGTATGTCAATGGGAAGGGAGCTCATCTAAGTTGTGGGCATGCTCTGTATGTCAATGGGAAGGGAGTTCATCTATGTTGTAGGCATGCTCTGTATGTCAATGGGAAGGGAGCTCATCTATGTTGTGGGCATGCTCTGTATGTCAATGGGAAGGGGGCTCATCTATGTTGTGGGCATGCTCTCAGAGTGTCACTGTGCAGGGAAGGGAAGGGGGGGAAGTTGCGTCTATCATCTTTGTGAACGGTAGATCCTGTGTTATCTGCTTCCAACTTTACAATATTGTTGCCTCTAATGATAACCAGATGATTGACGCCTCTAACGAAGATTGGGTCATGTGATCAGGACTGTTCATATGTCCATTTTTTTTTGCAGCAGATTAAATGGCCAATAGACACAAGTCATTAGAGAAGACGCCGCGATACAATATGACGGCTCAGCGTCCGACCTTGGGCACGTCCAAGCGCGTGGCATAAATCGCTTCTGCATTAATAACGCTACAGGGAGCACTTGGCGATTTTATTAGTGATGCACAAGGTACATAAATTGCTTGCAGTTATGGGATTAACTCCTTCATGGCCTCTAAAATAGAACCTATATGTTATAATAGTGAAGCCCCCTGTCAGCACCCTCTTCTATTCCTGTCTGCTCGGGCTGTAATCACTCCCCCTCAGCTTGATTGACAGTCTGCGTGAAGCAGGCTGTCAATCAAGCTGAGGGGGCGGGATTACAGATGGGACTACCAGAGGAAGGCCAAACATTTTACACTAGCACCATACACATGCATGCTCACCTCAGCTGAGCACACATGTATTCTGTATAGGAGAAGGGAGAAAGCTGCTGTCAGATTCCCCTGGTGACGCACTGGAAAGAAACACGCCTGAGGGTACAAACAGACAACCTCTTGTTTGACTTTTTTATTTATTTATTTTTTTAGCCTAAAAAAACAGAAAAGAAAATCCCCCTCTTTTTTCTCCTTCATGATGATTTTATAATTTTTTTTTAATATAGTGTGTAATAGTCTTGGTGTTTTTTATTTGCCGTTTCCCCCCCTACGGTTTTCTCATGTGATTCTTTCATCCTTGTGGAAATTCCGGATCCCTATGGAGACGGCACATTTACGTGTGGTCCTAGCGCCGGCTTGTTCTGCTGACCATGGAGCATCCGGCTGGAATTTCTCCAGAACCTAGGTAGGGTGCATTCACACACAGCTATTTCTCCCTCGCACCCTACACATTGTTACGCCGAGCGCTCCGGGTCCCCGCTCCTCCCCGGAGCGATCACGGCGTCTCTCTCCCTGCAGCGCCCCGGTCGGTCCCGCTGACCGGGAGCGCTGCACTGTCATGGCCGTCGGGGATGCGATTCGCACAGCGGGACGCGCCCGCTTGCGAATCGCGTCCCAAGTCACTTACCTGTCCCGGTCCCCGGCTGTCATGCTCTGGCGCGCGCGGCTCCGCTCTCTAGGGCGCGCGCGCGCCAGCTCTCTAGATTTAAAGGGCCAGTGCACCAATGATGGTGCCTGGTCCAATCTTCCCAATTACCTTGATTAGTTTCCACCTGTGCACTCCCTACTTATACCTCACTTCCCCTGCACTCCCTTGCCGGATCTTGTTGCCCTTGTGCCTAGTGAAAGCGTTCCCTTGTGTGTTCCTAGCCCGTGTTCCAGACCTCCTGCCGTTGCCCCTGACTACGATCCTTGCTGCCTGCCCTGACCTTCTGCTACGTCCGACCTTGCTTTTGCCTTATCCCTTGTACCATGCCTATCTCAGCAGTCAGAGAGGTTGAGCCGTTGCCAGTGGATACGACCTGGTTGCTACCGCCGCTGCAAGACCATCCCGCTTTGCGGTGGGCTCTGGTGAAAACCAGTAGCTACTTAGAACCGGTCCACCGACACGGTCCTCGCCAAACCCTCTCTGACACAGAGGATCCACCTCCAGCCTGCCGAATCGTGACAGTAGATCCGGCCATGGATTCCGCTGAGGTGCCGCTGTCAAGTCTTGCCGACATTTCCACGGTGATCGCCCAGCAAGCCCTAAAGATCACCCAACGAAATCACCAGCTGGCATACTTGACCACCGTGACACTGCAACTTCAGTCACAGATACAGCAGCTGCTGCCGCAGATACAGCAACTTCAGTCACAGACACAGCAGCTGCAACAACCATCTCCTCCGCCGGCTCCTGCAACTCCTCCGCAGCAACCGGCCGCTCCTAACCCCTGCTTGTCCCTGCCGGACAAATTTGATAAGGACTCTAGACTCTGCCGTGGTCTCCTGCCTGGGAAGGCCCTGCCATGTGCCACACCGCCCGGAGCACCTCTCTTACAGTATCCTTTGCAATCCACCCCTGTGCCTCCTGCCGAGGAGGCTATGCAACTGGATCGGTCCCCGCCTGACCCCTGAAGAGAGGACTCGCCGTAGGAAGAAAGAAGATTTACTTCTACACTGCACTGTGCGTTACCGCACAGAACCCCTGCTCTTCAGCATGGAACTTTTTGTTTTGCCCAAATGCTCCTCTGAAGTCCTCCTCGGTCTGCCATGGCTCCAACCCCCATCTTCTGCCCTTGTCTGGACCACCGGGGAGATCGGGAGCTGGGGTGCTTCTTGCCACAGGAAGTGCCTCATGTCTGCTCCCAGTCCCGTCAGTCAAGCCTCTGTGTCTCCCCCTTTACCTGGCCTCCCCAAGGCCTGTCTGGACTATGCTGTGTCTCCTCCTCACGGCTCTCGTCCTGTTGACACTCTGCCCCGTGCCGGGCTTGACCCTCTTCCCTCCCTCCCCACCCCCACGCCTTCTTGTTTGCCCGCTGTTGATGAGGTTTTCCGGGGCTTCGCCACCATCTGGGAAAAGACTCTTAAATCCCTCATACTAGCCTCATCCCGGGTGAAGAAGCTTACCGAAGGAAAAAGAAGAACCCCCCCTGTTTTTGTGTGGCTCTCCACCAAGTATATCCGCTTCCGTGTCCCCAGTTTTAATCTCGGACCACGTTATCTTGGACCCTTTGGAGTTGAGTGCTCAGAGGAGAGATCTTGGGAACCTGAGGACATCATCCTGGACAAAAGTCTTATCCTCAGGTTCTCAGGCTCCAAGAAGAGGGGGAGACCCAAGGGGGGGGGGTACTGTTACGCCGAGCGCTCCGGGTCCCCGCTCCTCCCCGGAGCGCTCACGGCGTCTCTCTCCCTGCAGCGCCCCGGTCGGTCCCGCTGACCGGGAGCGCTGCACTGTCATGGCCGTCGGGGATGCGATTCGCACAGCGGGACGCGCCCGCTTGCGAATCGCGTCCCAAGTCACTTACCTGTCCCGGTCCCCGGCTGTCATGCTCTGGCGCGCGCGGCTCCGCTCTCTAGGGCGCGCGCGCGCCAGCTCTCTAGATTTAAAGGGCCAGTGCACCAATGATGGTGCCTGGTCCAATCTTCCCAATTACCTTGATTAGTTTCCACCTGTGCACTCCCTACTTATACCTCACTTCCCCTGCACTCCCTTGCCGGATCTTGTTGCCCTTGTGCCTAGTGAAAGCATTCCCTTGTGTGTTCCTAGCCCGTGTTCCAGACCTCCTGCCGTTGCCCCTGACTACGATCCTTGCTGCCTGCCCTGACCTTCTGCTACGTCCGACCTTGCTTTTGCCTTATCCCTTGTACCATGCCTATCTCAGCAGTCAGAGAGGTTGAGCCGTTGCCGGTGGATACGACCTGGTTGCTACCGCCGCTGCAAGACCATCCCGCTTTGCGGCGGGCTCTGGTGAAAACCAGTAGCTACTTAGAACCGGTCCACCGACACGGTCCTCGCCAAACCCTCTCTGACACAGAGGATCCACCTCCAGCCTGCCGAATCGTGACACACATGCATGCTCACCTCAGCTGAGCATGCATGTATTCTGTATAGGAGAAGGGAGAAAGCTGCTGTCAGATTCCCCTGGTGACGCACTGGAAAGAAACACGCCTGAGGGTACAAACAGACAACCTCCTGTTTGACTTTTTTTTTTTTACCTAAAAAAAACAAAATAGAAAATCCCCCTCTTTTTTTACCTCCATGATGACATTTTTTGTGTTGTTTTTTTTATATAGTGTGTAATAGTCTTGGTGTTTTTCATTTGCCGTCCCCCCCCCCCCCCCCCTACGGTTTTCTCATGTGATTGATTCAGCCTTGTGGAAATTCCGGATCCCTTTGGAGATGGCACATTTACGAGTGGTCCTAGCGCCAGCTTCTGCTGACCATGGAGTCTCCGTCTGGAATTTCTCCAGAGACATTCTGTAGTGTGAATGCGCCCTGAATGTTATACCCTCCCCCAAACATCAGGGAAGAGTCTGGAGGCCACCATGTACATTGGATGGTTGGCCAATCCTGACAAGATCGTCTTGCTATACTCTTATGGGTACGGCCAGTCTTAGAAGTCATTACTGAGGAGGTCATCATTGGCCAATACCCTTCCCGTCACCCCAATCCCACACCTGGTGCCTGAAACTAGAGGCGTCACCATATAGCTGTACATTTTGTGTATAGTATTGCATACCAGCCATTCAAATCAATGGTCTCCTTTGTCGAGGTTGGTTGGGCCAAATCTACTGGAATGGGAATGGCTCCTCACAAGTGGTTGCAAGTAACAGGGCCGGCGCCACCTTAAGGCATGTTAGGCGCCGACCTAGAGCGCCCTTTTGATTGGAGTCCCCAAATAAGCTACTGCGCACTACCTCCACAATACAACAGTGTCTTGTCTAGGTCTAGACAGTGCATCCCCCCCCCCCCCCTCCCACCACCACCACCAAAAGCTGCCTGGGCATGCTGGGATTTGTAGTCTTGGTTGGGAAACACTGATCTAACAGAACGACTTAATGTTCATCAATCTTCATAAGAAGCTTCTCCTTAACTAGACAAAGTGTTTTCCAACCTGGTTGCCTCCAGTTTCTGCAAAACTACTACTCCCAGCATGCAAAACTACAACTCCCAGCGTGCCCGGACAGCCTTCGGCTGTCCGGGCACGCTGGGAGTTGTAGTTTTGCAACAGCCGCAGGCACTCTTGTCGGGAATCACTAACCAAACAGGTTGTCTTCACGTTCTCTCTGATGGGTTTCTTCACCGCCTTTCACCGTTTTCCCCTGGGTCTGCGAATACGAGCGTTAAACACGACGACATTATTATTTTTTTTCTTTTCTTCCTCTCTTTTTACGTCTCGCTCCGGTTGAGTTTTCTTTTATTAGAATCGACGTTGAGACAATTATGTTTAACAGCTATTAGCGTAATGAAGCTTTTAAGAAATTGCGCTTTTAAGAAGCCTTTAAGAAGCCCCCGACTATTGTTCTCGCCGCGGCTGAGCCTTTCAGGAGATTTGCCGCTTCTTCTTCTTTTGCAATTCAGATGGCAAAACTTCAAGTGTCCGAGTCACTCTTCTCACCGACGGAGAATCCAGGAAAATTAAGAGGAACAAGGGCACCTTTTGTTAAGTAGGAAGACAAAGGCTGGTTATTTAATGCCTCCAGCCCGCTCCCCCGATACTCACCGCTCATCTCCCGCCATCGCTCCTGTTAATGTGATGTATCTGGGTTTTAATAATTTACGGCCCCTACAATCTGTTCCAGTGAGCTAGTCTCGCCGGCTCTTCATTTGTATCCATTTGTGAGCGCTGTAAATGGCTGCGGCGAGAACTGTGCGGGTTCTTTGTGTTTTTTTTTCCCGCCTGTTTGTTTTCGTGAGCTTTGCGTATTGCACATATCAAAGAGTCGCAGGTGGCGCTTTTATGCAGCATACCGCCACGCGAATATATCAACACTGGAGGAGCTGTTTGGTTTGGATGACTCTACCCGCGGTATATTTACCTAGTGGTAGCGTCTGCATTACACGGAGCTGATCTGTGCGGGTGACTTAAAGGAGAACTCCAGCCAATGAAAGTAATTTTATATAGCTGCATATGATAAAGTTATACAGTATAACTTTGCAGTGGGAAGTGTAATCTTTGCTGAGCACACACCCTGTTTCTCTCCAGGCAGGAAGTCCAGGAGATCTTATCATACTGATGACTAGCGTGTACCATAGATGACACTTCACTCTCCCTTTTCAGAGAACTGACTTCTTCAGTGTGAAGTGTTTGAGTGTCCCTGATTGGCTGGAAGGCAACCCCCCCCCCCCCCTTTACTGCTCAATCTCACAGCAGGCCCTCCCTGCAACTTATTTAAAGGGGTACTACCGTGCTGACAACTTATCCCCTATCTAAAGGATAGGGGATAAGTGTCCTGATTGTGCGGGATCCCGCCGCTGGGGACCCCCGTGATCTTGCACGCAGCACCCCACTCTCATCAGGCCCCAGAGCGAATATCGCTCCGGGTTCGATGACTGCCGATCAGGGGGCCGGAGTATCGTGACATCATGGCTCCGCCCCATGTGACATCATGCTCCGCCCCCTCAATGTAAGTGTATGGTAGGGGACGAGACAGCTGTCTCGCCCCTGCCATAGACTTGCATTGAGGGGGCGGAGCGTGACGTAACAAGGGGCGGAGCTGTGATGTCATGATCATCGGCCCCGTCATCAGACCCAGAGCGGATGTTCTCTCTGGGACCTGATGAGAGCGGGGTGCAGTGCTGCGTGCGAGATCACGGGGGTCCCCAGCGGCGGGACCCCGCGCAATCAGGCAACTTATCCCCTATCCTTTAGATAGGGGATAAGTGGTCAGCATGGTGGTACCCCTTTAATTTTTTTTTTTTTCTTACCACTTTTGGCTGGATATCTCCTTTAAATGTGGCAAATAAAAGAGTGTCCCAAGCATTGGACGGGCATTATGTGATTTCCATTCACTCTTTGGATAGGGGATAAGATGTCTAGGGGCGGAGTACCCCTTTAATGTAGCAAATTCAGTTCTGCTACCTCGGCACATGTGTATAGCAATAATCCGGTGCCCTCACCTATGGATACAGTCTCAGATATAGATATTGTAATTCCAGCAGTTTATGATGTTTGACCTCCTCACCGGACATAATGATATTTATTGCCTCGTCGTCTCCAGTATTGATCGTTCATTGTCCTGAACTCATTTATTGGAGCTGATAAATCTGATCGCAATGTTCCCGTCAATCCTGTGCCGTTCGACTCGTTCTGTGCCGTGCCCGTCGTCGCTCCTTTATACCCGCCGGACATGGAAAAGTTGGAGTTAAGTGCCAAGGAAACAGTCCTGGTACCGGGATATCCACCGGCTAAAACTAGATTCCTTTGAAGGTTATGATGTCTTTTATTGGACAACATAAAAGATATTTATAGACGTTGTTACACTGTAGCTTTTTTGAAAGCCACACGCATACTGTGTCGTCTGCGGCAGAGTCACGGGCGGCGGAGAGACGTTTATTTTTTCCAATCGCTCATTAGGAGGGAACCATCCGCCTGCGCCCCGTCTCTACATTCAGGGGGTCATAAAGGTGGGCGCACCCTATTCCCCCCCCCCCCTGAGACCGCAGGATGCCCGTTACAACGCTAGGAAGCAACGTTATATACTGTATATGTATGCTGCGCCAAGCCTTTCACTTACATTGTGTGTTATACTCTGCTCACCTTCAGAGCTGCAATCAAAATTCTTCTAAATGGCTAATTCAGCTCTGCTACATCTATCCGCATACAGCAATTACCTAATGAACCAAAATAATGAACTAATGATATTATTTCAACAATGGATATTGTCCTTTCACCTACTAGGCCAGCGCTACCCTCCTAGGCCAGTGTAAAACTACAACTCCCAGCATGCCCGGACAGCCAAAGGCTGTCCGGGCATGCTGGGAGTTGTAGTTTTGCAACAGCTGCAGTCACCCTAGTTGGGAAACACTGGGATAGGTTAACAACTATCTACAGGGGTACCTGTCTAGGGTGGTCAGTCAACTTGGGGCACCTACATAATGGCCTGAACTTTGTCAACTCATTTCCCGCCCATATACACCTTTATTTACCAGGACTCAAAAGCGTAACAGACCGACCACGAGTCCAAAAAATGTACAAACATGCGGGAAATGGACTAAAAAATAGTCATTAGTCGACCATTAGGGAATGTTCACACTACGTAACTCCCGCAGGATTCCGCTCACGGAACGAACGGAACGGAATTACGCGCTGAGAACATAAACATCAGTGTTTCCTCGAGACCCGTTCCCACTGAGCAATTTCAGCGTTAGTAAAATTCCGCCGCTAAAATTGTTCCACGCAAAGAAAGAACATGTCCATTCTTTGCGCGGAACACTGCATAGCCATCAATGGTGACAGCGCAGAGCCGCGCGGTCCTACCACGAAGTATTGGAAGAATGGAATCGCCGCTCGTGGAATTCTGCGAGCGGAGATTCCGTTCATAATCCGTAGTGTGAACATACCCTTAAAGGGGAACTCCAGTGCTTATGCCCTATCCACAGGATCGGGCATAAGTAGCATATAAGGGAAGATTTATGAATACCTTGTGCAGCACACAAAGTGTTGCAGTTGCCCATAGCAACCAATCAGATCGCTTCTTTCATTTTAAAAAAGGCCTCTGAAAAATGAAAGCAGCGATCTGATTGGTTGCTATGGGCAACTGCAACACATTTGCTCTGCACAGGATTTGATAAATCTCCCCCATAGTGTTGAAACTGTATTTTTCTTTTCTACGCTCAGCTCCCGTCTTTTCGCAACGCAGTGATGGGTCCATATTTTGACCCAAAGATCAAAGCAGGAGAAGTTACAGACAGAGGGGGAAAGATTTATCAAAGCTGCCCAGTTGCCCATAGCAACCAATTAGATCGATTGCAAAGGCCTTGTTAAAAATGAAAGCAGCGATCTGATTGGTTGCTATGGGCAACTGGGCAGCTTTTCCTCTGCACAGGTTTTGATAAATCTGCCCCAGGGGCTGTATGGGAGACTATGCATAAGGGATCGGGGGGCATAGGCCGGATGTTATGTCTATCTCCCTGTTCTCGGATTTCCCTCTCTGATGGCTTTAACCTGTTAAGGACGTAGGGCGTAGCTGTACGCCCTACTCCCGGTCCCGGTGTTTAAAACGGGGTCACTCTTTTACCCCGCATCACACCGGGTCGGTTCTGGCTGCTAGTCATAGCCAGGACCCTGGGCTAACAGTGCGCGGCACCGATTGTTGTGCCGCGCGCTATTAACCCTTCAGACGTGGCGATCAAAGTAAACGCTTCCCGACAGCTCAGTCGGGCTGATCGGAACATCCCGATAAAATCGCGATATCCCGATCAGCTAGGACGCGAGCGGAGACCCCCTTACCTTGCTCCGTAAAAATGAAAATGCAAAAACGGAAAAACCCTGCGTCCTTAAGGGGTTAATTACTCCGCAGCTCTGTATAATGCCCACGGATGGAGCCGTGGGGCCCCCAGGACGCGCAGACCTATGGTATACAGAGATAACTCGTATGCTCCACAATATGTTCGCATTGTGATACACAATACGGTGCGCGGAGCTTTGTGTCTACACCACAGCTGGGACCCGGCCCTCCCGCACTTCATTTAGTCTCCGTATTTATCCTGCATTTATTATTTTTTTATTTTTTTATGCATTTTCTAAAGCTGTCTATTGACAAGTATAGCGGCCGGGGGCATCCCATCCCACCTATTTTTTTTTTTTTTCGGAGCCGCTGCGGCTGATAAAAGCCAAGCATTCTTCCCGCCCTCTCCGCCCTTTCTGGGATTTCATCCTGCGGGGAAGGTATGGCGCGGCGAGAAAGACGGGTCTGCTCGGCGCAGATAAAATCTTTCCTTTGTGGCCAGAGATTGGCTTTTTATCACCGTCCTCTTTGGCGCTCCCCTCCTCTCTCCTCCCCGGGCTGAGCGGTGGGGCTGGAACCTTGATACTGCAAAAAGGAATGAGAATTTTTTTATTTTTTTTTTCTATTCTCATCCTGCCAGATAATCAAAAAAGCAGAATAGCTCAATGCTATCAAATACCCCGCAGGAGGACAACAATTGTGCGCCGCAACCCCGGAGCCCACCGCTCACACACATACACCAACTATTTATTGGTGCTGCTTCTGTCAAGACTATTTAAATTGGAGGAAAAAAAAATTTTAAACCGGTTTCCCAACCAGGGTGCCTCCAGCTGTTGCAAAACTACAACTCCCAGCATGCCCGGACAGCCTATGGCTGTCCGGGCATGCTGGGAGTTGTAGCTTTGCAACAGCTGGAGCAACCCTAGTTGGGAAACACTGATCCAACCCTTTAATCTCAAGGCTGTCCGGGCATGCTGGGAGTTGTGGTTTTGCAACAGCTGGAGGCACCCTGTTTGGGAAACACTGTGAAAACTTAGACTAGACACTGCGCTACATTAATAGCCTTAACTGAGGTGAAACAAGAGTGTACGGGGTTAAAAGGGGGTACTCTGAAGGAATTAAAAAAAATTACAAATCAGCTGCTGCCAGAAAGTTATACAGTAAATTAATAAAGTAAATAACTTCTATATAAAAAAATCTTAACCCTTCCAGTACTTATCAGCTGCTGTATGCTTCAGAGGAAGTTGTGTAGTTCTTTCCAGTCTGATCACAGTGCTTTCTGGTGACACCTCTGTCCTGCTCCGAAAAGTTCCTGACACAGACAGAGCTGTCAGCAGAGAGCACTGTGGTCAGACTAGAAAGAATTACACAACTTCCTCTTGAGCATACAGCAGCTGTTAAGTACTGGAAGGATTAGGATTTTTAAATAGAAGTAATGTACAAATCTGTAGAACTCTTTGGCAGCAGCTGATTAGATTTATTTCCCCTCCGAAATACCCCTTATAAATAAGCATATTAATTATATCAGAAGAATGATGCCTTGGTCACGTTATGCCCTCATCCCATAGAGACAGCAGCAGCATACAGATAGAGCTGGAGGGGAGGTGAATAACTACTATATATCCTGATCCCATCGAGATAGCAGCAGTAGAATACAGATAGAGCTGGAGGGGATGTGTATAACTACTATATATCCTGATCCCAGAGATAGCAGAAGCAGCAGTATACAGATAGAGCTGGAGGGGAGGTGTATAACTACTATATATCCTGATCCCATAAAGACAGCAGCAGCAGTATACAGATAGAGCTGGAGGGGATGTGTATAACTACTATATATCCTGATCCCAGAGATAGCAGAAGCAGCAGTATACAGATAGAGCTGGAGGGGAGGTGTATAACTACTATATATCCTGATCCCATAGAGACAGCAGCAGCAGTATACAGATAGAGCTGGAGGGGAGGTGAATAACTACTATATATCCTGATCCCATCGAGATAGCAGCAGCAGTATACAGATAGAGCTGGAGGGGATGTGTATAACTACTATATATCCTGATCCCAGAGATAGCAGAAGCAGCAGTATACAGATAGAGCTGGAGGGGAGGTGTATAACTACTATATATCCTGATCCCATAGAGACAGCAGCAGCAGTATACAGATAGAGCTGGAGGGGAGGTGAATAACTACTATATATCCTGATCCCATCGAGATAGCAGCAGCAGTATACAGATAGAGCTGGAGGGGATGTGTATAACTACTATATATCCTGATCCCAGAGATAGCAGAAGCAGCAGTATACAGACAGAGGTGGAGGGGTAGAACGATAATATATCATGATCCCATAGAGATAGCAGATGGAGCTGGGAGGGGAGGGATCTGGTAGGTGATGACGTCATACAGTAGTTCACAGGAAGTCAAACTCCAGGACTGACATCCTGCTCTGACACATTCATTACTGTGATTTTCTGTGGGTCAGACTGGTGATCACATGACCCAGTTACAGCAGTGAAACACATAGATGCAGCAGTGCTGGAATAAAACAGATAGCGCTGTAGGATAATGATGAAGAGTGTGCAGCATATAGACAAAAACACCCACAAAACCTAGAGTGCTTCTTTAAGACTCCATAAACAAACTTCTCAGGGTTTGCAAAGTCTTTCACCATGGAGACACATAATCCTGTGTGGTGTCGGGGTGCGATGTGAGGTGTAAGGGGGAGATGGTGTTGCCCAGTGGTAGATGGTGTTAACCCCTTAGTGTTCGTGACGCCAGGGCGTGATTTGCCTATGTAACCACCCGAAGGTAGAACCGCTAGTCCTAGGTTAGGCAGGGGCAAATAATAGTAGACAGATGGTACAGTCTATACAGCTCGGCCAGGATCCCAGAGAGGTGACCAGTAACACAGGGGACCTCGCAGCTTGCTGGGACTTGCAGTGACTTGAGAGACTCTAGCACAACCACGCTGACTATAATAGACTTGACTTGACTGAAGATAGTGACAGCAGACAGAGATGACGACTTACTGACTTGTGGCTGTAATTTAGGTTTGAGGCCTCCAGATGTGCTGGACACTGACCCTGAGACTTCTGGACTGGACATCAGGATCTAAGAGAGAGATTGTAGAAACTCCCCCTCTTATAGAGGGGGGCTGAGCAAGGAGCCCATAGGCCAACTGCGGGTCACCTGGTGCCCTCTGGGTAACAAAACATATGACTTAAACATGTGACAACCATTATCAGGTGACAAACAACAATCATGTGACCATATCAAAGGGCCTTTACAATAAATATACAACCTTTACACAATATGGGAGAACACTGCAGGAGAGTCCTGAGGGCATTCAGGTACTCAACCTGACAGGACTGTAGGAGCATATCCCGTACTGGGACATCACACCTGTATAGGAGCTGTATACACAAAATGATAGGAAACTCTTGCATTCTTTTTTTTTTTTGTAGGATTCGTAGGAAGAATAAAGGTGGATCTGTCCATAAGACCCTTGTGTGTTCATGGCCGCCGTGTTCTCTCTTATAATAGTCTTATACTGCAGAATCCATTCTGAACCACATTTTACGGCATTATATTTCTTCTCCTCGGTCCCGCCTTATATGACCGCGTCTATAAACAATCGAGCTTTATTCTACCTGTTAATGTCTTGTCGTATCTTTCTAACAATCGCACCCCCTCCTTCCCCGGTATAATGGGCCGTCCGGGACGTTCTTCACCCAGAAATCTGTAAATGAGCGTCTCCTGTTACCGCGGCCCATTACTATGTGAGTTATTAGGGTGGATTTCGAGGAATACAATGGTAATACAGGTTTTATTGTATTAATGCATTCAATATTAAGCACTTTTATATTCATTAAATCACGTTAATGCCGACAATAACCTGGGCCCGGCTGCTGCCTGTGGTGAGGCTTATGGAAATGGAGAGACAGGCGGGCGGGATGACGGCGGGAACACGGGTGAGATCATAGGGCGAGGACTTCAACATGATACCGCCAATGTATCCATGGGAAGACGTACTACAGAGCTCAGGGGGGCCGGGGAATTGGTCAGAAGGGGCTGGTCTGCTGTTCGGCCTCATCCCCCCTCATGTACAAAAGGGAAAAACCCATCTAAGGGTAACATTGCCCGGCTGTCCTATATGGTATGAGAGCTAAAGGAGGTGAAGAACAGCAGTAGTGTAATCCTAAAGGGTTCTTCTAGTAATATAAAGTGACAATATCGCATTATACACTGATCCTGAGTTATATCCTGTATTATACTCCAGAGCTGCACTCACTATTCTGCTGGTGAGGTCACTGTGTACATACATTACATTACTTATCCTGTACTGATCCTGAGTTATATCCTGTATTATACTCCAGAGCTGTACTCACTATTCTGCTGGTGAGGTCACTGTGTACATACATTACATTACTTATCCTGTACTGATCCTGAGTTATATCCTGTATTATACTCCAGAGCTGTACTCACTATTCTGCTGGTGAGGTCACTGTGTACATACATTACATTACTTATCCTGTACTGATCCTGAGTTATATCCTGTATTATACTCCAGAGCTGTACTCACTATTCTGCTGGTGAGATCACTGTGTACATACATTACATTACTTATCCTGTACTGATCCTGAGTTATATCCTGTAAATCTTTTATTAGAAAAATATAAACCATAACAAACACAGAACCAGCACAACTTTGCCATAATGGAAAACAACAAAATGAAATAACATAAACCCATACTTTTCAAGAACAAAAATCCTGCCTAAACGGCCAGCCCAGCTTTTCCTAAAAATACTAATACTACACCAAACATAACCAAACACACTCACATGCATGCATACCTAATGTGCAAAAACCAAAAATAAAATTGCATATTTAGCTTTAACAAAAAAAAAAAAAAATTTAAATAAAAAAAAAAATTTTTTTTTATAAATATTATATATATTGCAAACATAAAACAACCCAAAAAAGTCCACAACAGATACAAAAATACAAAAAAAAAAATAAATAAAAAAATAAAATAAAAAAAATGGTTCGACTGCCATCTATCACTACTATAAACACTATATAACTCAAACCAAGATATAAAACAAACAAAAATTATAATATTTACTATATATACTATATACATACTATATACATATAACCTATATACACCTATAAATATACAGAAAACACACCTACAAATATAATAAAACAACCTACTCTAAACTGTCCCTTCACCCGCACCACCCACCCTCCTGTACATGGGTCAGAGTCCATAGAGTCCATAGTCCTCAATGCCCAGTCCATAACTGACCCATGCCAGGTCCACCAAAACAAACAACCACCACCACCCACAAAAACACCCTCCCAACCTAGAACTCCTCCCAACCAACTTTACCATAACCAGCTTTATAATATACAAAAACAAACAATACAACCCACTTTAGGCCCAAGTTCGGTGCCTGTAAGCCCTACATAACTTTAGCGTCTGAAAACAAAACAAAAAGCTATGGTGCACATGCATTAGCCCACCACCAGGAAGAAGGATGGCAATCCTAATACATACAAAATATTTACATTCTTTCCCTAACTGCACCCTACCTCTCACCCTACCATTATCCCTAAAAATAAACTGACCCTACTATCACCTTAACCCTGTCCCTACATCACTGTCCCTAACCAAAACCAGGGTACTCTACCCAAAAGGTCTAGTACCTAGGGCACATCAAAACAAAACCCTCTCCATAGGAGAGAAGCCCTACTGGTACCAAGACTGCCATACTCCAAAGACCTGATCTTCCCAAGGTCACCGGTGATGTTCCTACAGACCTCCACCTCGGAGAGGACTTTCCGCTGTGTAGACACTAAACACCGTGCATTCCACGTGTAGTACCTAACCACTAAACTGACTAAGAATAAAGTGCCCCGATCACGGCCACCCAGGGTCCTGAATGCCCCATAAGCCCACTCCGGATAGGTAAGGCCGGCAAGTTGACTCCAGCCGATGGAAGCGCCCACCCGGTTGTAGACCCCTATATTAAAGGGACAATGAAGCAGGAAATGGTCCATGCTTTCCAGCATGTCCCCGCACTCTTCTCGGAGACACCCCCGGTCATCAGATCTCCTACACTTCAAATTGTCCCTCACATATAGCTTCCCCTGAAAGCAGCGCCAGGCCAAGTCCCAAAACTTCTGGGGGATCCTTTTCATGTTTAAAAGATACAACCCCACCCTCAGATCCCGACCTGGGCAGTCCCTGAGCGCCAGAGGCTTCTGGAAGTGGGTCAACAGAACCCGTTTGTCAAGGAACTGCCTTGACTGGGTCCTGATCTCCCACACTCCCAGACCCCACCGACGTATCGCCTTCAGAGTCGGGGTAGCGTAAGCCGGAAGGTATCCATGGGGCGTACGGAGGTCCTTCACTTGCCCTCCTGTCTCCCATTCCTGGAAGAAAGGCCGAAACCACTCCCTGCAGGAGAATACCCACGGAGGAGCCCTCTCTGACCAAAGGTTTGAGATGTTGGCTTTCAAGAAGGTGTTTGTTAAGAACACCACAGGGTTTACCATAGATAAACCCCCTAGTCTCCTCGTGCGATACGTAACCTCCCTCTTGACTAGGTTCATCCTGTTCCCCCATAACAGATGGAAAAACAGGCTGTAGATCCTAGTATAGTAAGCCTCTGACAAGATACATACACTGCCCAGATAGATAAACAAGGGAAGCAGGTACGATTTGATCAGGTGTACCCTTTCCCTGAGGGTCATAGACCAACCCTTCCACTGATTCACCTTCTGAGTGGCATCCTGGAGCTTACCATCCCAGTTTTTGGTGGGATAATCATCCTGGCCGAATGTGATGCCCAGAATTTTTGCTGACTCTTGGGGCCCTGGAAGGGTGTCCGGGAGATCAAACGTGGGATCTCCCCCTCCCAGCCAGAGACTTTCACACTTATCCTGGTTGATCTTAGACCCGGATGCCTCCGAGTAGCGGTCCACTTCCGACATCACCACATCGACCTCCTCTCTCGAGGACACGAAGATGGTGACATCATCAGCGTACGCCACCACTCTCTGGGCGACATCCAGCTCCGCCAGACTCATCCCGACTCCCGCCAACGGCCCACAATCTACCCTCCGGATGAAGGGATCGATTGCGAACACGTATAAAAGCGGGCTCAAGGGACAACCCTGACGGACTCTGGACCCCACCTCAAAAGAGCGGCCAGACCAACCGTTCACCAGTGGGAAACTCTCTGCCCCTGCATACAAGATCTTAAGCCAATTAACAAAAGTACTCGGTAAGCCATATCTCAGGAGGACGGACCAGAGGTACTCGTGGTTCACCCGATCAAATGCTTTGGCCTGATCCAGGGACAGCAAGTACCCCTTCCAGAGACCTGCACTACTCCGCTCCACTGCCTCCCTGACACTAAGGACAGCACTTAAGGTGCTTCGGCCTGGAACAGAGCAGTGCTGGGCCCCCGAAAGGAGCCGGGGTGCAAACTTCACCAGCCGATTAAACAGTATCTTGGCCAGAAGTTTCCTGTCCGCATTGAGAAGAGCTATGGGTCTCCAATTCTCAATACGGCTGGGATCTTTACCCTTTGAGAGAAGAATCAGGGCTGACCTCCTCATTGACTTCGGCAGAGTGCCCGAGGAGAGACACTCATTGAATACCTCAGTCAAGAGGGGAGCTAAAGACTCCTTAAAGGTCCTGTACCACTCGGATGTTAAGCCATCCGGACCTGGCGACTTCTTAGGGGCGAGCCCCTCGATCGCCAGTCTCACTTCCTCTTCCCTGATTTCTTCTGCCAAAACATCAAGAGAGGGGTCTACCCCTGGCTCAGGAATGGTTTCAGCCAGGAAAGCCGACATCCTGTCTCGATCTAGATCCTTCCTTCCCAAGAGGTGTGAGTAGAAGGATCTGACGACCTCCAAAATCCCTGATCTGGACCGATTCAGAGATCCCGTACTATCAATCAGTCCTGAGACCACTTTACTACTCACTGACATCTTACAGTTTCTGTAAGGGTCGTTCTGTAAGGGTACTTCCCGAAATCCCTCTCAAAAACCAAAGATGCGTGCCTATCGTACTGACACCTCATCAGCAAGGACTTCACTCTGGAGATATCCTCACGGCTACCTCCAGTCGAGACGAGAAGCTCGAGTTTCCTCCTCAGACCCTGATACAGGCGATACCTGTTCAGGGACCTGAGACTCGAGAGCTGGCGGAAGAACCCCGCAACCCGCTTCTTGAATATCTCCCACCACTCTGACTTACTACTACATAGGTCCAGTAAAGGTACCTGACTCTGAAGAAAATCCTCAAAGGACTGTCTTATCTCCGCTTCCTCCAGGAGGGACGAATTCAGCTTCCAATAACCTTTACCCATCCGGGGGGTCTCTGAAACATTCAAGGAAAAAGAAATCATACAGTGATCAGAGAACTCCACCTCAACCACGAACACTGCGGAAGAGACGGCTTCCTCCTTTAAATAAAACCTGTCTATTCTAGACCTGCAGCTACCTCGATGATAGGTGAAACCCGCGTGGCCTGAGGGGCTCCGGATGTGGGCATCCTCTAGGCGAGCTTCCCTAACTATACTATTGAGGGCTATGCTATCATAAGCCAACCGATCATTGGAGCCTCTCCTATCTTGGGATCTCGTGACAGTATTGAAATCCCCTCCAAAGATCACCTGTCGGCTTGTAAAAAGAAAGGGCTTAATCCTCATAAAGAGATCTTTTCGTCCCCACTTGGTTTGTGGGGCGTAGATGTTAATAAGCCGAAGCTCTTGCCCCTTCATGAGGACATCTAAGATCAGGCACCTCCCCATTTCTAACTCAATAACCCGTCTGCATTCAACAGGAGCGGTAAAAAGGACCGCCACCCCACTATACGGCTCAGCCGCAAGAGACCAGTGGGAGGGGCCGCGCCTCCACTCTCTCCTGGCTTTTACCAGGGAGGCTAGATCTAACAACCTGGTCTCCTGTAAAAAGAAAATGTCGGCATCAACGCGGCCGAGAAAATCAAAGGCTGCGAATCTAGCCGTATCAGACTTTATGCTGGCACAGTTAATAGATGCCAGCGTCAATGGGGTGAGTGCCGCCGTCATTGGTGATTGAGTTAGATGGCCCTAACCCCCATTATCTCTGTTTTTTCTTCACCCCCTCATCCCCAGATGAGGAGGCTTCTTTCTCTTTGGACCGTTTTTTGGATTCTGATTGGTCCATTTTTGAATCCCCATTTCCACCTGGCTCCGGTTTGGCCCCATCCCCTGAGGAAATTGCCCCATCAGGACAGGGCCCAGTTCCCCCCGGAGGCTCCCCCACTTCAGGCACCCCATCCTCGACCCCCCCCTCCATGGAGGGGGAGGAGATGTCATCAAGGACAGAGTACCGGTTAGACAGATCAATCAGAGGGGGGGCAGGTAAGCTTCCGCTTGGGACCTGGTCCATAGGACGAGGACTAGAGGGCTCCGACCTCTTCTTTCTCCCTTTACTGCCCTTTTTTTTTGGCCTCTCTTCACCTTCCTCGTCCACACTTTCATAGTGGGAGGAATCGGAAAGATCGGCCTTGCTGCCCTCTTCTTTACAGATTCTCCCCATTTCCTCATCCAGCACATTCTCCTCCAGGGCCTCAGCAGTTTCAGGACTAACCTCTGGAGCAGGGCCAGAAGCTACCCCTGCCACATGGGAACTCTCCAGTTCCCTGCTCCTTCTGCGATTAGCCTCCCACCTCAGCCTGGTGGGACTTTTCCTCTTCACTGACCCTGTTGCACCTTCTCCCGCGCTCGTGCCCTCCCCAGCTGAGGCAACATTACTGCTCTCCCCAGCCAAGGTGACCGTCACACGGGCAAAGGCGCTAGGACAACGGCTGAAAGGGTGTCCTAAGACACCACACAGATGACACCGGATCTGCCTACAGGATGCGGCAAGATGACCTACCCCACCGCACAGTGCACAGACCTGCACGGTACAGGCTGCGCTAAAGTGAGTGGGGCTGCCACACCTGTTACAGACCTTGGGCTGCCCCTGGTAGAAAATTTGGATTCTGTCTCTCCCAAGAAAAGCAGCTGATGGGATGTGGGCAACAGTGCTCCCCGAACGCTTCAGTTTGACGGAAAACGTCCAGGCCCCAGACCAGATCCCATGTTCGTCATAGTTCTTTTTCGGCATGTCCGTCACATCACCATATCTGCTGAGCCAGGTCATGATGTCATAGCAAGATAGTGACTCGTTACGTGTCAATACAGTCACTTTCTTGGCCAGATTCTGACGGGATATCGCCTTTACGGCGAAATCCCGCCAGCCGGGCTCGCTTTTCACCACCTCATAGTTCGACCAGAAAAGTTCCAAACCCTCCGGTCGAACGAAGCTGATGTCAAACTCGGAAGTACCGTAGGGGTAGATCAGGGCAAAGATGTCACTTGCCCTGAATTCCATCTGGAGGAGGAGCTCAACCACCTTTCCCCGAGGGGGACACGCATCTTCGCCCCTCCACACCAAACGGACCACATTCCTACGGCCACTTTCCTGCCCGGATGTTGGGAGGGACCAGACCACCTCCCCGTTTTGTTCTCGGAAGGCGCCTAAGCCATGTCTTTCTATCCAAAAAGACAGGTCAACCTCACCCCTCCCCTCTACATGGATTGACCTGTCTCCCCTACGTAGAGCCTCCAGGAGGCGCTGTTGCAATTGACCCCCAGAGCCAGATGGAGATGGAGATCCCCCTGATCCCCCGGCAGTGACGCTGGCATAGCTTCTGGGAGAAGCAGCCACTACCGGGGGGGCAGTCGAACCAGAACCAGACCCCAAACCAGGACCCTTGTTCCTAATGTAAGCCTCAGCCATAACACCTCTCTTTTGCATACCACTACCACTCCTCACCTGTATTTCACAAACACCCCTCTCTTGCACCCCACTTGCACCCATCTCTTGCACCCCGCTTGCACCCCTCTCTTGCACTCCGCTCCCTTCATCCATACTGCTACTACAACTCCTCCCATGCACACTGCCATAACTCACATCCTGCACATTACCATTTTTATTCACATTTTTGCTATCACTTTCACTCTTGTGTACACTCTCCCTTGATGTGTTACAGGCCGGGCTGGCTGGGTCTATTACTCCAGGTATAAGGGTTGCTGGCTTAATGATTGGAGCTGCACGGCTCTTCTGTCCAGTGTCTTTGGGCACAGACACAGACTCCGCCCCCATCATAGGTGGCCCCGCCCCATCGCACGCCGCCGATTTTGACGGGAGCTGTCCCTCCGGACGCACTCCCGCCCCGCCTACTGCGGCTGACGCGCAGGGAACCTCCTCCTTCACAGTGCCAGGATCGGTACCGACTGCATCACCTAGGGGACCGCCCCCTGAACCAACAAGGTCCGGTGCCCGAACACTCCCCCCCCCTCACAGGGGAGTGCCCTGCAGTGCCAGGACCTGTACCGCCCCCCGAACAAGGGAATCTGCCACCATTTTCTGGTGCCTGGGCACCCTCCCCCCTCACAGGAGGGTGCCCTTTTTTTTCTATAGCACCCGCAGCCATTTTGGGTGCACTACTGTATCCCCCATGCTGGCCCCGCTCCACTACAGAAACGGGGTCTGGCAGGTTGGGGGACCCAGCACCCTGAATCGGCTTCTCAGCTGACTCAGACTGCTGGAAAGAAGAAAAGACAAACTTAACTTGTCCTAGCGTTTTCTTCCTCTTCCTGCCCTTCGCTTTTTTGTTCTTCCTCTCCTCCTCTGGGCCTAAATCCTCTCCAAAAGAGAAGTTTTCCAGACGGGTGGGGGACTCCTGCATTACAATCGCCCGCAGGAGACCCCCATCTGCCAAGCCGCTGCCTTGACTGCAGTCACTGCCATCATCATTATCATCATCATCCTCACTGGAGGTAGGTAAGGCCACCTGAGCCGGGTTCACACGGTCTTCACTCAGGGTAAGTGGGGGGTCAGGGGTAGCAGTGGTGTCACGCACAGAATTAGTATCCATATCCCCCTCACTCGCATTGCTCTCCTCACCTCCTTCACCTTCCTCCATCTCCTCCTCCTCACTCTGGCAATCATCATCATCATCTCTGGAGACCGGCATACCAGAGAAACGAGCACCATGGACAAACTTCTCACGGAAAATGCCGGCACCTTCCACAATGTCAGACCTCATCCGCACAATCTCCTCCACTTTTTTCTTTAATGTTTTTACCTTAGCGGCAAATGCTGCCTTCTTGGCCCTGGATGACTGATCCACTTGGTATCGGGCAAATTTTAAATCCGCTCTTATTCCTCTGAGCTGCTTCCCAAGCTCCTCATATTGAGCCATCTTGGCCTGCATTCTGGATGTGAATATTGCCAGGGATTCCATTGGCCCCTTTACCCCCCATTGCTGGGGTTCTGGGGAAACTGATGTAGACGCCTTTACTCCATTCCTCTGCCTGGATGAGCTTCTTGGCCTGGATGAACTTTTGCTAGAAGCTTTGCAGCTCCCAGCTGGGGATGGGGGAGGGGGCCCCACATTGCTGTGGGCCCTGGTCGATCTTCTGACCCCATCCTGGCTACTGGCCGTTGCATGTTCGCGCACACACCCCTCCGGCCTAGAACGGGGAGCGCAAAATGAAGTCCTGGATTCCCGGGGCTCCATAGCAGAGACCCCTACCCAGGAGTCTGCCACACACCTGGGGAGGGGTGGAAGAAAAGTCTGCTTCTCTGGAAGTTTGCTGGAAGTCACAGGAGCACAGACACACCCAACCTTACTCCAGAGCTGGACTCACTATTCTGCTGGTGGGGTCACTGTGTACATACATTACATTACTTGTCCTGTACTGATCCTGAGTTATATCCTGTATTATACTCCAGAGCTGTACTCACTATTCTGCTGGTGAGGTCACTGTTTACATACATTACATTACTTATCCTGTACTGATCCTGAGTTATATCCTGTATTATACCCCAGAGCTGTACTCACTATTCTGCTGGTGAGATCACTGTGTACATACATTACATTACTTATCCTGTACTGATCCTGAGTTATATCCTGTATTATACCCAGAGCTGTACTCACTATTCTGCTGGTGGGGCCACTGTGTACATACATTACATTACTTATCCTGTACGGATCCTGAGTTATTTCCTGTATTATACTCCAGAGCTGTACTCACTATTCTGCTGGTGAGATCACTGTGTACATACATTACATTACTTATCCTGTACTGATCCTGAGTTATATCCTGTATTATACCCCAGAGCTGTACTCACTATTCTGCTGGTGAGGTCACTGTGTACATACATTACATTACTTATCCTGTACTGATCCTGAGTTATATCCTGTATTATACTGCAGAGCTGTACTCACTATTCTGCTGGTGAGATCACTGTGTACATACATTACATTACTTATCCTGTACTGATCCTGAGTTATATCCTGTATTATACCCCAGAGCTGTACTCACTATTCTGCTGGTGAGGTCACTGTGTACATACATTACATTACTTATCCTGTACTGATCCTGAGTTATATCCTGTATTATACTCCAGAGCTGTACTCACTATTCTGCTGGTGAGGTCACTGTGTACATACATTACATTATTTATCCTGTACTGATCCTGAATTATATCCTGTATTATACCCCAGAGCTGTACTCACTATTCTGCTGGTGAGGTCACTGTGTACATACATTACATTACTTATCCTGTACTGATCCTGAGTTATATCCTGTATTATACTCCAGAGCTGCACTCACTATTCTGCTGGTGAGGTCACTGTGTACATACATTACATTACTTATCCTGTACTGATCCTGAGTTATATCCTGTATTATACTCCAGAGCTGTACTCACTATTCTGCTGGTGAGGTCACTGTGTACATACATTACATTACTGATCCTGTACTGATCCTGAGTTATATCCTGTATTATACCCCAGAGCTGTACTCACTATTCTGCTGGTGAGGTCACTGTGTATATACATTACATTACTTATCCTGTACTGATCCTGAGTTATATCCTGTATTATACTCCAAAGCTGTACTCACTATTCTGCTGGTGGGGTCACTGTGTACATACATTACATTACTTATCCTGTACTGATCCTGAGTTATATCCTGTATTATACTCCAGAGCTGTACTCACTATTCTGCTGGTGAGGTCACTGTGTACATACATTACATTACTTATCCTGTACTGATCCTGAGTTATATCCTGTATTATACTCTAGAGTTGTACTCACTATATAGTTTATTGTGCCTCCCTGAGATCTACAGCCTGTTTCTCACACCTGGAGAGCTGGGTGGGCTCCTCTGTAACCCTAGAGGTTTCTTGCTCCATTACCCATGTTGTGAGCTCACACCTGCAGTAATGGCAGAAGATAATTCTGTTTTCCTGCAGAGCAGCGTGCCGTCTCACATTGGACACAATGTTCCGATTCTTTATGTAGTTAAATGGAGCTTAGAAGGCATCCTGACACTTCTACCCTCCAGAGGAAGTATATGATGCAGTGGCACCGCCATATGTCTGCCGGGTACCGGAGACTTGCTGAACTAGCAGACTGCGAGCGTTACGCCACGGAAGCGCAGTCTGATACTTTTCCATTAGACTGAAATTGTTGGATTTACAGAGTTTTTCAGGATCTGCTAAAATCTTTTTTCTTCAGTGACATTTTCTCCCGAGGTAGAAGGAAATCGATAAGTTATACAGCGCAGGGAAATTGCGTGAGTGCGGCAGATTTTTGTCTCTTTCTTTGGATAGATAAAAATGCAGCTTTACTGTGGAGCTGCAGAAAATATCTGGCCAATGCTACATGTCAGTAAGAGAAAAAAATGGCGGACTTCTCTTCTTATGCAGTGTGTTCCAAACAGTGTGTCCCCAGCTGTTGCAAAACTACAACTCCATAGAAGCTTCTGAATATTCTGATCCCATAGAGATAGCAGTATACAGATAGAGCTGGAGGGGAGGTGTATATGTGGTGCCCATTTATGGAGATACTATGGGCAGGGTGTTTGGATATGATTGTAATGCCAGTGCACCATTAACCTACACAGTCCAACAATAGGACAGCTTCTCCTGGGCCAGGCGCGGTATAATAAATACACCGATACCAGGTTACAGATAACTGTCATTACTGAGGCAGGAGTAGATGTTACACTCCTCACAGTGCAGATTAGATGCAGAGTAACCCATGGGAGCCCTGTAGACTTGCTGTGACTTGTAGTTTATTACACCCACTTGTCTTTACTTGTAGCAGGCTTGGGACTTTAGACTTAATGCTGAGGCCTCCCATGCTGACTAGGGTTCTCATAGTGTCCAATTAATGCTACACCGCCAGGGTATGAACTAGCACCGTGGGTCCACATCAACTCATCAGCACTAATGCTCCCAGTTAGAAATTTCTGAATCCTCCTGGGTGGGGAACACTTGCAGATTGGCGCGGTCGCTTGAAGATTCTCTTTAAGCTTCCCTTGAATCACATCACACTCCTGCTGTCTCTTCTCCACACTGCAGCTCACACTCAGCTCTGCACTGATCTGTAACTAAACTCAACTGAATAACTCCCCCCCCCCCCCCCCCCCCCCACACACACAAACACTATATATGGCCTAGCTGGGGGGCCTCCCATTGGGCAATCAGGGTCACATGGGTACTCTGCACCATACCTCCTTACAGATATCCTTTACATTTCTTAAAGATACAGTGCGAAAAAATATAAATTAACAGACAAAAACTACAATGAATATCAAAGTATCACCTGAGCAGCATGGCCTAGCGTAGGCAATGTTTACCTGACAGGACGCACTCCGGTACTGGGACACCAAATATAACTACCATATATACTGATCGCATAGAGATGGCAGCAGTATACAGATAGAGCTGGGGGGGGGGGGGAGATGTATAACTACAATACATCCTGATCCAATAGAGATATCAGCAGCAGTATACAGGTAGAGCTAAGAGGGGAAGTGTAGAACCACTATATATCATGATCCCATAGAGAGAGCAGCAGTATACAGGTAGAAAATGTATGCAAAAGAGGGTAGCTGCTCGGCACCAGGGTAGCAAGTGGCAGGAGGTTTTTACATATACTGAGCGGTGTAGAGACCGATACACAGAGCAACAGGTGGTGCTCAAACATTGAGAAAACAGATGCAAAAATCCAATAGAAAAGAAGAATGGAACGTAGCAATCACCCCAATGTTACAAAAAATTGTGGATTCTTTATTTCAAAGAGATCTGGGAAAGTTACAGGCAGGGACGGGAAGAACAAACAACAAGGGCTCCTCCGAGCTCAGAGGAACAGCGACGGCTCCGTTTCGTGGCTGAACCCGCTTGGTCACGCCTCCTCTGGCAACATTGGGGTGAGCGCTACGTTCCATTTTTCTTTTCTATTGAAGTATAAAGATAGAGCTGGAGGGGAGGAGAATAACTACTATATATCCTGATCCCATAGAGATAGCAGCAGTATACAGATAGAGCTGGAGGGGAGGAGAATAACTACTATATATCCTGATCCCATAGAGATAGCAGCAGTATACAGATAGAGCTGGAGGGGAGGAGAATAACTACTATATATCTTGATCCCATAGAGATAGCAGCAGTATACAGATAGAGCTGGAGGGGAGGAGAATAACTGCTATATATCCTGATCCAATAGAGATAGCAGCAGTATACAGATAGAGCTGGAGGGGAGGAGAATAACTGCTATATATCCTGATCCCATAGAGATAGCAGCAGCTGTATACAGATAGAGCTGGAGGGGAGAAGAATAACTACTATATATCCTGATCCCATAGAGATAGCAGCAGTATACAGATAGAGCTGGAGGGGAGAAGAATAACTACTATATATCCTGATCCCATAGAGATAGCAGCAGTATACAGATAGAGCTGGAGGGGAGGAAAATAACTGCTATATATCCTGATCCCATAGATATAGCAGCAGTATACAGATAGAGCTGGAGGGGAGGAGAATAACTACTATATATCCTGATCCCATAGAGATAGCAGCAGCAGTATACAGATAGAGCTGGAGGGGAGGAGAATAACTACTATATATCCTGATCCCATAGAGATAGCAGCAGTATACAGATAGAGCTGGAGGGGAGGAGAATAACTGCTATATATCCTGATCCCATAGAGATAGCAGCAGTATACAGATAGAGCTGGAGGGGAGGAGAATAACTGCTATATATCCTGATCCCATAGAGATAGCAGCAGCAGTATACAGATAGAGCTGGAAGGGAGGTATATAACTAATCTACATCCTTATCCCATAGAGAACACAGCAGCAGTATACAGATAGAGCTGGAGGGGAGTAAGAATAGCAACACCACTCAATTCCGGTACATTAGTTATATTTCTTGTCTTTTTTTTTTTCTTTTTTTCTTTCTTGAGCTTGATTAACTTTTTTGTCATTTTGTAAAAGTATCGACAATTACAGCCCGAGATTGAACAAATTACCTTCTATTGTGCTCAGACACTTGTTTCTATGTGAGATGAGGAAAGGTAACTAAGGAATCGGATCAACGCATTCACATGAGACGACTGCAGCTAAATCTATGGGGTCAAGATAACATGAGCATCAGCCACAACTACATATACTACATAACTTATACCAGCTGTACATACCCAGGATATACCAGCATGGTCCATATCACTATATACAGGAGATATATAACTTATACCAGCTGTACATATATAATTATATACAGTATATACCAGGTTATACCAGCATGGTCCATATCACTATATACAGGAGATATATAACTTATACCAGCTGTACATATATATTATATACAGTATATACCAGGTTATACCAGCATGGTCCATATCACTATATACAGGAGATATATAACTTATACCAGCTGTACATATATATTATATACAGTATTTACCCAAGTTATACCAGCATGGTCCATATCACTATATACAGGAGATATATAACTTATACCAGCTGTACATATATAATTATATACAGTATATACCAGGTTATACCAGCATGGTCCATATCACTATATACAGGAGATATATAACTTATACCAGCTGTACATATATAATTATATACAGTATATACCCAGGATATCCCAGCATGGTCCATATCACTATATACAGGAGATATATAACTTATACCAGCTGTACATATATAATTATATACAGTATATACCCAGGTTATACCAGCCTGGTCCATATCACTATATACAGGAGATATATAACTTATACCAGCTGTACATATATAATTATATACAGTATATACCCAGGTTATACCAGCCTGGTCCATATCACTATATACAGGAGATATATAACTTATACCAGCTGTACATATATAATTATATACAGTATATACTCAGGATATACCAGCCTGGTCCATATCACTATATACAGGAGATATATAACATATACCAGCTGTACATATATAATTATATACAGTATATACCCAGGTTATACCAGCATGGTCCATATCACTATATACAGGAGATATATAACTTATACCAGCTGTACATACATATTATATACAGTATATACCAGGTTATACCAGCATGGCCCATATCACTATATACAGGAGATATATAACTTATACCAGCTGTACATATATAATTATATACAGTATATACCCAGGATATACCAGCATGGTCCATATCACTATATACAGGAGATATATAACTTATACCAGCTGTGCATATATAATTATATACAGTATATACCCAGGTTATACCAGCATGGTCCATATCACTATATACAGAAGATATATAACTTATACCAGCTGTACATATATAATTATATACAGTATATACCCAGGATATAAGAGCATGGTCCATATCACTATATACAGGAGATATATAACTTATACCAGCTGTACATATATATTATATACAGTACATACCAGGTTATACCAGCCTGGTCCATATCACTATATACAGGAGATATATAACATATACCAGCTGTACATATATAATTATATACAGTATATACCCAGGTTATACCAGCATGGTCCATATCACTATATACAGGAGATATATAACTTATACCAGCTGTACATACATATTATATACAGTATATACCAGGTTATACCAGCATGGCCCATATCACTATATACAGGAGATATATAACTTATACCAGCTGTACATATATAATTATATACAGTATATACCCAGGATATACCAGCATGGTCCATATCACTATATACAGGAGATATATAACTTATACCAGCTGTACATATATAATTATATACAGTATATACCCAGGATATAAGAGCATGGTCCATATCACTATATACAGGAGATATATAACTTATACCAGCTGTACATATATATTATATACAGTATATACCAGGTTATACCAGCCTGGTCCATATCACTATATACAGGAGATATATAACATATACCAGCTGTACATATATAATTATATACAGTATATACCCAGGTTATACCAGCATGGTCCATATCACTATATACAGGAGATATATAACTTATACCAGCTGTACATACATATTATATACAGTATATACCAGGTTATACCAGCATGGCCCATATCACTATATACAGGAGATATATAACTTATACCAGCTGTACATATATATTATATACAGTATATACCAGGTTATACCAGCATGGTCCATATCACTATATACAGGAGATATATAACTTATACCAGCTGTACATATCTTATATACAGTATATACCAGGTTATACCAGCATGGTCCATATCATTATATACAGGAGATATATAACTTATATCAGCTGTACATATATAATTATACACAGTATATACCCAGGTTATACCAGCATGGTCCATATCACTATATACAGGAGATATATAACTTATACCAGCTGTACATATATATTATATGCAGTATATACCAGGTTATACCAGCATGGTCCATATCACTATATACAGGAGATATATAACTTATACCAGCTGTACATATATATTATATACAGTATATACCAGGTTATACCAGCATGGTCCATATCACTATATACAGGAGATATATAACTTATACCAGCTGTACATATATAATTATATACAGTATATATACCCAGGTTATACCAGCATGGTCCATATCACTATATACAGGAGATATATAACTTATACCAGCTGTACATATATAATTATATACAGTATATACCCAGGTTATACCAGCATGGTCCATATCACTATATACAGGAGATATATAACTTATACCAGCTGTACATATATAATTATATACAGTATATACCCAGGTTATACCAGCATGGTCCATATCACTATATACAGGAGATATATAACTTATACCAGCTGTACATATATAATTATATACAGTATATATACCCAGGTTATACCAGCATGGTCCATATCACTATATACAGAAGATATATAACTTATACCAGCTGTACATATATAATTATATACAGTATATACCCAGGTTATACCAGCATGGTCCATATCACTATATACAGGAGATATATAACTTATACCAGCTGTACATATATAATTATATACAGTATATACTCAGGTTATACCAGCATGGTCCATATCACTATATACAGAAGATATATAACTTATACCAGCTGTACATATATATTATATACAGTATATACCCAGGTTATACCAGCATGGTCCATATCACTATATACAGAAGATATATAACTTATACCAGCTGTACATATATATTATATACAGTATATACCAGGTTATACCAGCATGGTCCATATCACTATATACAGGAGATATATAACTTATACCAGCTGTACATATATAATTATATACAGTATATACCCAGGTTATACCAGCATGGTCCATGTCACTATATACAGGAGATATATAACTTATACCAGCTGTACATATATAATTATATACAGTATATACCCAGGTTATACCAGCATGGTCCATATCACTATATACAGGAGATATATAACTTATACCAGCTGTACATATATATAATATACAGTATATACCCAGGTTATACCAGCATGGTCCATATCACTATATACAAGATATATATATATATATATATATATATATATATATATATATATATATTTATATATACACCCAGGTTATAGCAGCATGTTCTCTATAAATAGGTAACAGAGTGATAGATGGGGTTGGCTGCGATGTTCTGCAGCACAGTCTCCCTATTACCCGGTCTGTCTCTCCTCCGCAGCACATCTATAATAGGCATGTCACATTGTAGCACTGTGTATTAGAGCAGAGTCAATACATTGGACATGCTCCGCAGGTTAAAGGTTTACATGTGTCAGAAGGAAATGTGCACAGTCTGCAACTCTTTCCAATGACTGTTCTCCTGTCAGTTCAAAGGCAAAATCTTTCTCCAGAACAAATATTTCACTTTATATAAGGATAAAGTCATATAATGTTCTAAATCATTAATGGGACAGTACAACATTTTATATCTGGATCGGGAGATACCGGGGATTTACAACAGACCCAGGTGATCGCTGCGGGGATGATATGCCCATATACCCAGGGCAGTGTTTCCCAACCAGGGTGCCTCCAGCTGTTGCAAAACTACAACTCCCAGCATGCCCGGACAGCCAACGGCTGTCCGGGCATGCTGGGAGTTGTAGTTTTGCAACAGCTGGAGGCCCCCTTGTTGGGTAACACTGCTCTAGGGGACTTGTATAAGCAATCATTTGATTGCTCATATATATCAATGCAGGACACATGCTGCGAGTTGTAGCTTTGCAACAGCTGGAGGCACACTGGTTTGAAAACCCTTCACAGCTGGGGGTTTGTTACAGTTGCATCCAGTCTATATGATCCACTGTGAGGCTCCACTTTGATACATTTTTCTACCTGAAACTGATACATTGAAAACAAACTATACAGTCTGCTGTGTTTATTCAACTAGCCCTTTGGCAGACCTGGCTTGCTGGGAGTTGTAGTTTTGCAACAGCTGGAGGCACCATGGTTGGGAAACACTGCCCTAGGGGACTTGAATAAGCAACCGTTTGATTGCTCATATATATCAATGCAGGACACATGCTGGGAGTTGTAGCTTTGAAACAGCTGGTGGCACCATGGTTGGGAAACACTGCCCTAGCGGACTTGTATAAGCAATCGCTTGCTTGCTCATATATATCAATGCAGGACAGATGCTGGGAGTTGTAGCTTTGCAACAGCTGGAGGCACCCTGGTTAGGAAACACCGCCCTGGGGGACTTGTATAAGCAATCGTTTGATTGCTCAAATATATCACTGCAGGACAGATGCTGGGAGTTGTAGCTTTGGAACAGCTGGAGGCACCCTGGTTATGAAACACTGTCCTGGGGGACTTGTATAAGCAATCGCTTGATTGCTCATATATATCAATGCAGGACACATGCTGGGAGTTGTAGTTTTGCAACAGCTGGATGCACCCTGGTTAGGAAACACTGCCCTGGGGGACTTGAATAAGCAATCGCTTGATTGCTCATATATATCAATGCAGGACACATGCTGGGAGTTGTAGCTTTGCAACAGCTGGAGGCACCCTGGTTAAGAAACACTGACCCAGGGTGATATCTGTGATTATACCATATATACCATGCAAGCAGACGCTCGTAGCCAGAGTCCGGCCCTTGCCCAGTGGCCTCTTGTTGGTGTCTTTTGGCTAGTCAGCAGAAATAACCAATAAAATACCAATAATTGGCATAAAAGTCGTCTGTCCTGATGACGCAGGCGGTAATATGGAGAGAATAATCTGTGCAGCCGCTGAAGGTTAACGCGCTGTATGTAATGTTGTGTCCCTGGTCACTGGGTGACCCCGCACGCCTCCTCCGAGTATATTTTATTACAATGTAACGTTTTAAGATGGAGTTTTGTCCTCATTAAAGTAATTGTCTGGTAGCAGGGAGTGCGTTTATCTTCAGCGCAGAATCCCATTATTTCCTATTAATCCTCATCTCACAGAGAAATCTGAGGACATTTAACTCTCTCACTCCCCTGTACATATGTTATCACAGATGAAAATGCTGGGAGGGCAATTCCTTATACTGATGGATCCCAACCAGTGTGCCTCCAGCTGCTGCAAAACTACAACTCCAAGCACACCCAGTAAATACTAAAAAATTGTCTTTCTACAAACAAGAATATGGAAAATGAAATATTATCTTCCTGTTGGCAGCAATTTAACTAAAGTATTACTCACCCATAAATACAGACATATAAAATACTCCTCCTATATATAGCTGCTATAATACTGCTCATATATACAAGAATATAACTACTAGAATACTGCCTCCTATATACAAGAATATATCTACTATAATACTGCTCCTATATACAAGAATATAACTACTATAATACTGCTCCTATATACAAGAATAGAACTACTATAATACTGCTCCTATATACAAGAATATAACTACTATAATATTGCTCCTATATACAAGAATATAACTACTATAATACTGCTCCTATATACAAGAATATAACTACTATAATACTGCTCCTATATACAAGAATATAACTACTATAATACTGCTCCTATATACAAGAATATAACTACTATAATACTGCCTCCTATATACAAGAATATAACTACTGTAATACTGCTCCTATATACAAGAATATAACTACTATAATACTGCTCCTATATACAAGAATATAACTACTATAATACTGCCCCCTATATACAAGAATATATCTACTATAATACTGCTCCTATATACAAGAATATAACTACTATAATACTGCTCCTATATACTAGAATATAACTACTATAATACTGCTCCTATATACCAGAATATAACTACTATAATACTTCCTCCTATATACAAGAATATAACTACTATAATACTGCCCCTATATACAAGAGTATAACTACTATAATACTGCCTCCTATATACAAAAATATAAGTACTATAATACTGCCCCTATATACAAGAATATAACTACTATAATACTGCTCCTATATACAAGAATATAACTACTATAATACTCCTCCTATATACAAGAATATAACTACTATAATACTGCTCCTATATACAAGAATATAACTACTATAATACTGATCCTATATAAAAGAATATAACTACTATAATACTGCTCCTATATACAAGAATATAACTACTATAATACTGCCTCCTATATACAAGAATATAACTACTATAATACTGCTCCTATATACAAGAATATAACTACTATAATACTGCCTCCTATATACAAGGATATATCTACTATAATACTGCTCTTATATACAAGAATATAACTACTATAATATTGCTCCTATATACAAGAATATAACTACTATAATACTGCTCCTATATACAAGAATATAACTACTATAATACTGCCTCCTATATACAAGAATATAACTACTATAATACTGCTCCTATATACAAGAATATAACTACTATAATACTGCTCCTATATACAAGAATATAACTACTATAATACTGCTCCTATATACAAGAATATAACTACTATAATACTGCTCCTATATACAAGAATATAACTACTATAATACTGCTCCTATACACAAGAATATAACTACCATAATACTGCCCCCTATATACAAGAATATAACTACTATAATACTGCTCCCTATATAGAAGAATATAACTACTATAATACTGCCTCCTATATACTGTAACGCCGAGCGCTCCAGGTCCCGCTGCTTCCCCGGAGCGCTCACGGCGTTACTCTGCTTGCAGCGCTCCGGTCGGCGCCGCTGACCGAGAGCGCTGCTACTCTGTCACCGGAGGGGATGCGATCCGTGGGACGGGACGTGCCCGTTCACGGATCGCATCCCATGTCCCTTCTCACCCGTTCTGTCCTTCCTCTGTCCCTGCCCGGCGCGCGCGGCCCCGCTCTCTAGGGCGCGCGCGCGCCGGCTCTCTGAAATTTAAAGGGCCAGTGCACCACTAATTGGTGCCTGGCCCAATCTAGTCCAATCACTGTTTCCCCTATAAAACATCACTTCCCCTTCCTGTCCCTGCCGGATCTTGTTGCCTAGTGCCTAGTGAAAGCGTTCCAGTGTGTCCTTGCCTGTGTTTCCAGAATCTCTGCTGTTGCCCCTGACTACGAACCTTGCCGCCTGCCCTGACCTTTCTGCTACGTCTGACCTTGCCTTGCCTTGTCCTTTTGTACCGCGCCATCTCAGTCGCCAGAGAGGTTGAGTCGCTACTGGGAGGAACGACCTGGGGGTTACCTGCCACAGAAAGTCCATCCCGCTTTGCGGCGGGCTCTGGTGAATACCAGTAACCCCTTAGACTCCGTTCCCCTGGTACGGCCCACGCCATCACCTCTCTGGTACAGAGGATCCACTTCCAGTGTCCTCGCCCTCCGCCAACCCGGATCCTGACATATACAAGAATATAACTACTATAATACTGCCTCCTAGCTGTGAGGTTGTGTGTCTGTGGTTCTCCTCATGTCTGGAGCAAGCCCAGGGCGGGGCCACCCTGGGCGGGGAAGCTCCCCAAGCAAGGCCCAGGCTTCTCGGCCTACACTGGATGAAAACTCCAATGCTCTTTCTGATATGGAGGTAAATCCTAAAGTGGATTTTCCACAAAGAAGTCCTCAGCATGGAAGCACTGCAAGTGCAAAGAAAGAAAGTAAAGACATGGATGTGAGTAAAGTAAAGAAAGAAGCAGCAAGTGTATGTGAGTGTGATATTATACAGTCGGCCGGCCAAGGCTCTCAGCTTGGTGAACAACCAAGAGACTCCAAGAAAGAAACCTCTGTAAGAGACCCAGAGTCTGCTATTCAATGCCATGGAGGTGCACAGGAGCTGGGGCAGAGTGGATCACATGGAGGTGCACAGGAGCTGGGGCAGAGTGGATCATATGCAGCAGGTGTGCAGCTCCACTCTCCAGCACAGAGACACAGGAGGACATCTCTGGAGAGACAAACACTGCAAGAGAACCTGCAGAAACAAGATGTGGTCTCCAGCATGACCCGCTCAGGCCGCACCAGATCCCAGGCCAGAGACCTTGATACAGCTGCTCATGGGTCTGATACATTCAAGGAGCCTCAGAGACTGCCCAAACCCCACCAGCAGGGCAAAGAGACCGCCCGGGCACCAGAGCTACAGCTGGCGGAGGAGATCCCTGCTCTGGTGAGGAGGATGGAGGAGCTCAAGCACCTGAAGGGTATGCTGCACATGCAGATTGACTCAGTGTATATGCTAAAGGCTGCAAATCCCCAGTATAAGACTCTACATGATAAGAGACTGTACACACTCAGCATTGAGCTCGCAGATATTGTAAAGGAGATGGACTGTATACTGGTAAAGATGGGGCCACTGGCAGAGACGTATAAGAACCAGGAACGATTCTCCAACTACAGGCTGAACTTTGAAGCAGACTCCAAACCTGATATAGAACCGGACATCACCCCGGAGGAGCCCCAGCAAGGGACAAGACCCCTCATACAGCCGGCACGGTTCTCTTTCCAGGATGGGGACATATGCAAGTATGGCGAGGAACAACAGCCACAGGAACCTGCAGCTGGGCCTGAGCAGGAGCAGAGACCAACAGAGGCACCACAAGTCCCAGAAGTCCCAGTACATCAGCAGGACATTGGACTTTTACCAGTGTATGAAGGTGATGGGGTGATGGAGCAGAGCACTAATGTTGGGGCACGGACTGGGGGTGTGGATTGTGATAATGTTGGGGCACGGACTGGGGGTGCGGACTGTGATGTTCCTGAGGGGTCGGTGGCTGGAGGGGGTGCACAATCTGTGTGGGGTGTTGTGTCTGATGATGATATAGAGGTGGATGGGACAGGTGTTATTGTACAAAATACTGTGCAGGATTTCCCCCCTTTACCCACAAGCACAGCAAATGTGGCAGGGCCCCCTAGAGTAGACCCCAACCCTGTAAGACAGGACGCAGGTACCCGCCAGGTTCCTCCTAGAAACGCCTGGAGCCGTGGTGCTCCATCCTTCACCTCCAGCGCCAATTACACTGGCCAGGCATTTAAAAGGAGGAATGTTGTGCGATTCCGGCACAGAGGTGCCAAGGAGGACCTTCCGGATAGGAGGTTTGTGGTGAGGGAGCTCCTGTGCCACCAGATGGGGTTTGTGCCAGCGGACATCTTGGCAGTAATAAACCTTCCAGATAGACAGGGCTATGATGTCAGCTTTAAGCTCATGTCTAATCTGGATAGGTTCTGGTCCAACTTCCCCAGATTCAGAGACAAGGATGGATGGAGTAAATTCAGTTTTATTCCCATATCCAAGCCAGATACCGTCATCATAAACATCATCTTCTGGAATGAAGCTGTTCCTCCCCAGGACATTGTGGTGTGGCTCCGCAGACATTGTGACCTGGTGTCTGATCTCACCAAGAACAGAGATGATGACGGTATCTGGACTGGAGGGTGGAAGGTCCTGGTGAAGCTGCGCCAACATGGGAACATCACACAACATCTGCCCAACTCCTTCTTCATTGGGAGGGAAAAGGGCGTTTGTTTCTACCCTGGTCAGCCCAGAAAGTGCTTTAAATGTGGTAAACCTGGCCATCTGGCAAATACATGTACAGTGGTAAAATGTAATCTATGTGGGGAAACTGGTCACCTAAGTGCTGACTGCCAGAACATCAGGTGCAATCTCTGTGGTGAGATCGGTCACCCTCACCGGGACTGTCCCAATGCCTGGCACAACATCTGCCGGGAGCTTCCTGATGAGGACCTTGTGGCGGGGGCAGAGGCTGTAGAGGAGGAGATTTTGATATCTGGGTCTATATTAACAAGACAGGAGGTCCAGCCAGACTTGGGTAACACCGCACCAACACCTCAGCAGTTAGAAAACACACAAGGTGGAATGGAGGTTGTCCCACAGGACCAGCAGCAACCGGGGGTATCCTCTTCTGTATCCCCATCTGCATCTGAGGAAAGTAAGGCCCAGAAAATTAAAAGAAGGAAAAAAGACACCTCATCCCGCAGGCCAGAGAGAGAGTATACCACCAGTCAGAAAAAGGTCAACAATGGGGCAGGAGTAATGGTCGTGTCCAACAGATACGAGGTTCTGTCAGAGTTTGACGGTGATTTAGACACAGAGTTAAAAAGAATAGAGGACGAATGTGATGATGACACAAGGGACCAACCCCCAATAAAAAGAAAACCCCAGACTGTAAAAGCTAATGCAGAGTCAGACATGGAGACAGGTGGTGGACAGCGGGACTCAGATTCTGACTTGTGATGATGGGCGTCAGGTCTCTGCTCTTCTTGTACTATCTTATCATGGCTGGGTTTACTTTAAAACTTGCTTCAAGTAATGTGAACAGTATTAAAGTGAAGAGGACACGGCACATAGTTTATGACCATCTTAGATATCTGGACAGAGATGTCATCTTCTTACAGGAGACACGCCTGACTACACTGGGGCACCTACGTGAGGCTGAGAGGAAATGGACGTCTGGTCCCTCTTTCTGGTCACTGGCTGTGGAACCTTATGCCGGGGTGGCCATATTGTTTACCACCAGGGATGTGACAATACATAGGATGACAGAGGTCATCATGGGAAGGTGTCTGATCCTTGAGGTCACTATACATGGTAGAAGGCTCCGGCTCATAAATATCTATGGCCCGCAGACAGTGACAGAAAGGGTCCAGTTGTTTAATGATGTCAAGCCATATCTGTTTACAGCTGTCCCTGTTATAATGGCCGGGGATTTCAATGTCACTAGGACTTCAGGTGACAGGTCCTCAGGTAGAGCGGTGGCCAGGGACTCAAAAGTCCTTAATAACATGATCTTGCAGTCCGGGTTAAGTGATGTCTTTACACGGGGCGGTAGAAAGCCAAAATTTACATACACATGTTCTGACAGGAGCAGTAGGATTGACATGGCGTTTGTGAGTCCTGCAGAAATGGTTAGTGAGATGTGTGAGAAAGTTGTCCCATATTCAGATCATATGGCCTTGGTTTTCTGTTTAGGAGCCACTAAGCGCCCAGATATTGGTAGGGGGCTATGGAAGCTCAACTCTAGTATGTTGGAGGATGACTATGTTCAGACATGTGTTCATTCCTTCATGCAGAGTCAGCTAGAGCGGGTGGACTTCTATGATGATATGGCCGCCTGGTGGGAGGATGTCAAGGATGAGATCAGAACCCTCTTAAAGAGACTGTCCTTTAAAAAGGGGAGGAGTAAGTATGGCCAGTATCTCAAGCTGCGCAAAGAATTGGAGTCACTATATTCGGCGGGTGGGGACCAACAAAGGATAGACCAGCTGAAATCTGAGATAAGGCAGTATCAGTACAGCAGGTATACCTCCCTGGTTCTTGAAAGGGATTATGGGTCCTTAGGGTCTCCTGATCCCTTTGAGAATTGCCGGGAGCGGGTGGCAAATAAATCTGTCACCGGTCTCACTGACTCCCAGGGTGTTTTGCAGGAATCTCGGGAGGGTATCCTGGGGGTGGTGAGATCGTACTATGCTGACTTGTTTCAGAGGAAGGTTTTGGATAGAGACAAGATGACCCAATTCTTGGAGACAACTCCGCTCCCTGATACTAATGATTTGGACTTTTCTCCTTTGACAGCAGAATTGACGGTGGCAGAGGTCAAAGAGGCCATTGATAAGTTACATCTGAAGAAGGCACCAGGTCCGGATGGGATAACAGCAGAATTCTATAAGACATTCAGAGACCTCTTGGCCCCAATCCTCGTGGATGTTTACACAAATTGTCTAGAAAGTCACCTGATGCCTCCATCCATGAGAGTGTCCTCGCTGATTCTGCTGTCTAAAGGTAAAGAGCCGAGTGACATCAAGAACTGGAGGCCAATTGCCCTCTTGAATGTCGACAGGAAGATTCTGGCAAAAATCCTGTTTTCTAGGTTAGTTTGTCTGTCCCCGGCACTGTTGGCAGGCTGTCAGTATGGCACAGTAAAAGGGCGGAACATCTCTGGGGCAGTGATCTCCATAAGGGAGATGTTTGAGAGATGTAAAGCCCTGAGGTGTGGGAGATATGTTGTCAGTCTTGACCAGGCTAAAGCCTTTGACAGAGTAGATCACGAGTATCTATGGGCCACTTTGTCAAAGTACGGTATTCCGGGACAATTCATCGATTGGCTGAAGACTTTGTATTGTGAGGCCGAGAGCTTTCCTCTGATCAATGGTTGGCAGGGTGACACCTTCAGGGTTGAGGCGGGGGTGAGACAAGGTTGCCCACTGAGTCCGCTGCTGTATGTATTTGCCTTAGATCCGTTTCTGAGGTCACTGCAGGAGTGTGGTTTTCAGGGGGTGCCGGTCCCCCACTCCCTGCCCCTGAGTGTTGTTGCCTATGCGGATGATGTGACTGTAGTGATATCTGAGCCTCGTGAGGTGGAGATGTTGTCTATGGCCATCAGAAGTTACTCGGAGGCCTCAGGGTCTCTGGTCAACTTTGAGAAGAGTCAAGCTCTCTGGATATCTGATTCTGATCCAGACTTTGATCTGCCCCAATTTGTGAGAGCCTCCTCCTATATTAAAATCCTAGGGGTCAAATTTGGGAGGGACGATAATGCCAAACTAAATTGGGAAGAGAAGTTGGAAGCCGGAAATGCAAAGGTTCAGCGATGGAAGAACTGGAGGCTGACCTATAGAGAAAGGGTTACAATGTTGAAGACTTACCTGGTCCCCGTCTTCTTGTATGTCTCTGTCGTTTTTCCTTTGCCAGAATGTTTCTCCGCTCGGCTCTTTAGCCTGTTCTTCCAGATGTTTTGGGGGAACAGGTTGAACCCAATAAAAAGAGGGATCACCTACCTACAGAGGAGAGAGGGTGGGTTGGATATGCTGAATCCAAGGGTGTTCTTTGACTCCATGTTTCTAAAAGTTAATTTTGGTTGCATGGACTCAAACAACAGCTCCCTGTGGGCGAATAGTATCAGGGACTGGATATTGCCTTTTGCAGAGTCTTGGGTGCGAGGCGGCAGTCTCAAGAGGGGGAGATGGACGCGTGACTACCTCCCCCCGTACCTGGAATACGGGCTCAGATGTCTGAAGAGATGGCGCATTGAGAAGTCCTATATAGAGTGTAAGACCCGTAAGGACCTGTATGTCATGGTGTGTAGGACGTTCTTCTATTTACAGCCAGCTCTGAAGGACTGTACATCCGCCATCTTACAGGACAGTCTGAGACTCCTGAATAGTGTTAGGCTCCCGAAAAAATTTCATGACATCGCCTGGCTGTCCTTACACGGCAAACTATTTGTCAGGGGGAATTTAAGATATCTGAGTCTGTCAGATCGCAAGTGTCCCTTGGGGTGTCAGGAGGAGGAGACCATGACACATTTTATATTGGAGTGTTGGGGAGGGCGACACATATGGCAGGCGATATCCAGGAAGCTTAAGATCCTGAGACTACAGACCCTAAAATACCCTGAAATTATATATGGTGTAACATCTAGTGTGAGGGACATTGACCGGGAGACGTTATATCTGATCATCACCGTCATAAAATACTATCACTGGCACACCAGAACCCGCGTGTCTATGTACAGTGAACCCTTCCATGATAGGAGAGCAGTGGACCTGATCATGTCAGAACTGAGGTGGATCAAATGTTTGGAGGTCAGGAAGGATGGGAAAAATCGTTCATTATGGAGGAATGTACATATAGAATAATATTCACCTTCATGATGTTTTTGTGTTGTTATTTATTTATTTTCTCTTTAATGCAAGTGTATGATATATAATACGTGATTATTGTTTTCATTTAGTTTTTGTGGTCGAATGTACTGTAATATTTCTGTTTTTTTTTTTACTAATAAAAATTGCCTCCTATATACAAAAATATAACTACTATAATACTGCCTCCTATATACAAGAATATAACTACTATAATACTGCTCCTATATACAAGAATATAACTACTATAATACTGCTCCTATATACAAGAATATAACTACTATAATACTGCTCCTATATACAAGAATATAACTACTATATTACTGCTCCTATATACAAGAATATAACTAATATAATATTGCCTCCTATATACAAGAATATAACTACTATAATACTGCTCCTATATACAAGAATATAACTACTATAATACTGCCTCCTATATACAAGAATATAACTACTATAATACTGCTCCTATATACAAGAATATAACTACTATAATACTGCTCCTATATACAAGAATATAACTACTATAATACTGCTCCTATATACAAGAATATAACTACTATAATACTGCTCCTATATACAAGAATATAACTACTATAATACTGCTCCTATACACAAGAATATAACTACCATAATACTGCCCCCTATATACAAGAATATAACTACTATAATACTGCTCCCTATATAGAAGAATATAACTACTATAATACTGCCTCCTATATACTGTAACGCCGAGCGCTCCAGGTCCCGCTGCTTCCCCGGAGCGCTCACGGCGTTACTCTGCTTGCAGCGCTCCGGTCGGCGCCGCTGACCGAGAGCGCTGCTACTCTGTCACCGGAGGGGATGCGATCCGTGGGACGGGACGTGCCCGTTCACGGATCGCATCCCATGTCCCTTCTCACCCGTTCTGTCCTTCCTCTGTCCCTGCCCGGCGCGCGCGGCCCCGCTCTCTAGGGCGCGCGCGCGCCGGCTCTCTGAAATTTAAAGGGCCAGTGCACCACTAATTGGTGCCTGGCCCAATCTAGTCCAATCACTGTTTCCCCTATAAAACATCACTTCCCCTTCCTGTCCCTGCCGGATCTTGTTGCCTAGTGCCTAGTGAAAGCGTTCCAGTGTGTCCTTGCCTGTGTTTCCAGAATCTCTGCTGTTGCCCCTGACTACGAACCTTGCCGCCTGCCCTGACCTTTCTGCTACGTCTGACCTTGCCTTGCCTTGTCCTTTTGTACCGCGCCATCTCAGTCGCCAGAGAGGTTGAGTCGCTACTGGGAGGAACGACCTGGGGGTTACCTGCCACAGAAAGTCCATCCCGCTTTGCGGCGGGCTCTGGTGAATACCAGTAACCCCTTAGACTCCGTTCCCCTGGTACGGCCCACGCCATCACCTCTCTGGTACAGAGGATCCACTTCCAGTGTCCTCGCCCTCCGCCAACCCGGATCCTGACATATACAAGAATATAACTACTATAATACTGCCTCCTATATACAAAAATATAACTACTATAATACTGCCTCCTATATACAAGAATATAACTACTATAATACTGCTCCTATATACAAGAATATAACTACTATAATACTGCTCCTATATACAAGAATATAACTACTATAATACTGCTCCTATATACAAGAATATAACTACTATAATACTGCTCCTATATACAAGAATATAACTACTATATTACTGCTCCTATATACAAGAATATAACTAATATAATATTGCCTCCTATATACAAGAATATAACTACTATAATACTGCTCCTATATACAAGAATATAACTGCTATAATACTGCTTCTATATACAAGAATATAACTACTATAATACTGCTCCTATATACAAGAATATAACTACTATAATACTGCTCCTATATACAAGAATATAACTACTATAATACTGCTCCTATATACAAGAATATAACTAATATAAACCTGCTCCTATATACAAGAATATAACTGCTATAATACTGCTCCTATATACAAGAATATAACTACTATAATACTGCTCCTATATACAAGAATATAACTACTATAATACTGCTCCTATATACAAGAATATAACTACTATAATACTGCTCCTATATACAAGAATATAACTACTATAATACTGCTCCTATATACAAGAATATAACTAATATAAACCTGCTCCTATATACAAGAATATAACTGCTATAATACTGCTCCTATATACAAGAATATAACTACTATAATACTGCTCCTATATACAAGAATATAACTACTATAATACTGCTCCTATATACAAGAATATAACCACTATAATACTGCTCCTATATACAAGAATATAACTACTATAATACTGCTCCTATATACAAGAATATATCTACTATAATACTGCTCCTATATACAAGAATATAACTACTATAATACTGCCTTCTACATACAAGAATATAACTACTATAATACTGCTCCTATATACAAGAATATATCTACTATAATACTGCTCCTATATACAAGAATATAACTACTATAATACTGCTCCTATATACAAGAATATAACTACTATAATACTCCTCCTATATACAAGAATATAACTACTATAATACTGCCCCTATATACAAGAATATAACTACTATAATACTGCCTCCTATATACAAGAATATAACTACTATAATACTGCTCCTATATACAAGAATATAACTACTATAATACTGCCTCCTATATACAAGAATATAACTACTATAATACTGCTCCTATATACAAGAATATAACTACTATAATACTGCTCCTATATACAAGGATATAACTACTATAATACTGCTCCTATATACAAGGATATAACTACTATAATACTGCCTCCTATATACAAGAATATAACTACTATAATACTGCTCCTATATACAAGAATATAACTACTATAATACTGCTCCTATATACAAGAATATAACTACTATAATACTGCTCCTATATACAAGACTATAACTACTATAATACTGCTCCTATATACAAGAATATAACTACTATAATACTGCTCCTATATACAAGAATATAACTACTATAATACTGCTCCCATATACAAGAATATAACTACTATAATACTGCCTCCTATATACAAGAATACAACTACTATAATACTGCTCCCATATACAAGAATATAACTACTATAATACTGCTCCTGCGTATAATAATAACGCCGTTGATGCTGTTGGTGTTTTCCCTCCTGATATCCGCAGTCTTTACTTCTGCCGCTTAACAAAAAATAAATAAAAACGATAAGAACGCAGACGCCGGAGTTTTTATTAATTTCACATCAGACTCTTTGCCATTTAACATCATTATCTCATAATCTGCAGTCTCACTGTGGGTTTCTATAATACAGAATAAAGCGTCGCCGGTCGGAATGATAATTGCTTTTTATTTTTGTCCACAAATAGCAAATTACAGTCGTTTCACTGAAAGTTAATGTTTTCGTAAACGAGAGAGGTGTCGGGGGCAGGCGCCGAGCAATAAATGGGCATTCGCGACTCCTACTAAATCCTCCCCAGACAATAGTACGGGGTTTCCCAACCAGAGTGCCTCCAGCTGTTGCAAAACTACAACTTCCAGCATGCCCGGACAGCCGAAGGCTGTCCGGGCATGTTGGGAGTTGTAGTTTTGCAACAGCTGGAGGCACACTGGTTGGGAAACCCTGATCTAGTTCATAACATTAAAAGTCTACGATATGAAACCCTTACCTTAAAGCTCTAGTACAAAAAGCAACGTTTCCCCCATGCTCTTTTACTGGCGTTACTAGCGGGATGCTATAACATTTGTGTGACAACCTCTATGGGCATGTTGGGAGTTGTCGTTTTGCAACAGCTGGAGGCACACTGGTTAGGAAACACTTCTAGTTAAAGGGGTATTCCAGGCCAAAACTTTTTTTATATATATATATCAACTGGCTCCGGAAAGTTAAACAGATATGCAAATTACTTCTATTAAAAAATCTTAATCCTTCCAATAGTTATTAGCTTCAGAAGTTGAGTTGTTGTTTTCTGTCTAACTGCTCAATGATGATGTCACGTCCCGGGAGCTGTGCAGTTCCTATGGGGATATTCTCCCATCATGCACAGCTCCCGGGACGTGACATCATCATTGAGCAGTTAGACAGAAAACAACAACTTAACTTCAGAAGCTAATAACTATTGGAAGGATTAAGATTTTTTAATAGAAGTAATTCACATATCTGTTTAACTTTCCGGAGCCAGTTGAGATAGATATATATATATATATATATATATATATATATATATATATATATATGTGTGTGTGTATATATATATATATATATATATATATATATATATATATATATGGTTTTGCCTGGAATACCCCTTTAACAACATCAAAAGTCTATTATATAAAACCCCCACATAAAAGCAACATTTTCCCAAAGCTCCTGCGTTGGCGGGATGCCATGACATCTCGGTGACAATTGCTATGGGCAGCTTTGAGTTGTAATTTTGCAACAGCTGGAGGCACACTGGTTAGGAAACACTGATCTAGTTGATAACATTAAAAATCTGTGATATGAAACCTCCATCTAAAAGCTCTAGTACAAAATGCAACATTTCCCACATGCTCCTTTTTTGGCGTTACTGGCGGGATGCTATGACATCTGGGTGACTACCTCTATGGGCACGCTGGGAGTTGTTGTTTTGCAACAGCTGGAGTCACACTGGTTGGGAAACACTGATCTACTTGATAACATTAAAAGTCTATGGTATGAAACCTCCATCTAAAAGCTCCAGTACGAAACGCACTGTTTCCCCCAATGCTCCTGTGTTGGCGTTACTAGTGATGAGCGGCAGGGGCCATATTTGAATTAGCGATAATTCGCGAATATATGGACGAATATTTGTTCTAAGTTTGCGAAATTCGCATATTCGCTATGTTTTGTTTTTTTTTCATTGCGAAAATTCGTAATAAAATTTTGCATAGTGCTCATGCGCAATTATATCTTTCACCTAAAAGAAGGGAGAGATCAGTGTTCGGTCTGGAAGTGCCGATATTGACATAAATATTTGCATAAATATTTGCATACATTTTGCATAAATTTTGGATAAATTCCTTTAAAACCAAACGAAAATTCATCATAAAAAATATATATCACTATATTCAAAATACCGTATTTTTCGCCGTATAAGACGCACTTTTTCTTCCCCAAAACTGGGGGGAAAAAGTCGGTGCGTCTTATACGGCGAATGCACCCCTATTGCGGAGGTCCCTGCAGCCATCAACGGCCGGGACCCGCGGCTAATACAGGACATCACCGATCGCGGTGATGCCCTGTATTAACCCTTCAGACGCGGCGATCAAAGCTGACCGCCGCGTCTGAGGGGAAAGTGACACTAACCCGGCTGTTCAGTCGGGCTGTTCGGGACCGCCGCGATTTCACCGCGGTGGTCCCGAACAGCCCGACTGAATAGCCGGGTTAGTGCTTACAGGACACCGGGAGGGACCTTACCTGCCTCCTCGGTGTCTTCTCCGTTCAGGGATCCCCTGTATGGCCGGCGCTCTCCTTCCTCGTCATCACGTCGTCACGTACGTGCGTCGGCGTGCGTAACGACGTGATGACGGCGACGGAGAGCGAGGATACCCGGCCGGCAGCAGAGACGTTCCGGAGCGACGGGGACACGGCGACAGCGATGGAGCGACATCCAGGGCAGCGGTGACGGGTCCGGAGCGGCGGGGACACGTGAGTATTACCTCCTATGCAGTGGTCTTCAACCTGTGGACCTACAGATGTTGCAAAACTACAACTCTCAGCATGCCCGGACAGCCAACGGCTGTCCGGGCATGCTGGGAGTTGTAGTTTTGCAACATCTGGAGGTCCGCAGGTTGAAGACCACTATTGGGTTCAAAATCTTTATTTTTTTAGATTTTGCCCCTAAAAATTGGGTGCGTCTTATACACCGGTGCGTCCTATAGGACGAAAAATACGGTATTCCTGAAATCTCGAAGTGCCGATATTTGCGGTAAAAATTCTCATTTCGAATATTCGCGCTCAACACTAGGCGTTACTAGCGGGATGCTATGACATCTGGGTGACAAGCTCTATGGAAATGCTGGGAGTTGCAGTTTTGCAACAGCTGGAGGCACACTGGTTGGAAAACTCTGCAACAGTAACGCTTAAGCTGCCGCAGCCCTCTCTTCCAGCCAGGAAAGAGTTACCCCCGGTTGTGTTTTCTCGCTCCGAGCCCGGTAATTGCCGGCGTGCCCCTGCATTATGAAGCCTGGCAGGCAGCAGGTGTGTGTTCTAGAAGTCGTTTGGAAAACCGCGGCCTCTTTATCATCCCCAACTCCTTCACGCCGCGCCGCCGGGTCTCCCGAACATGACTACAAAGCCGGTGAGGTGATTTGTCCTCATTGGCGGCTCGAGCGAGAGGCGAAGAGCTGCCCGCGAGAGGGGCCTCCATTTTTCACCGAAACACATTAGAGAGGAGGCCGTGCGCAGCGTCTCATCTGTCCTATTAAGGCAGCACGGAAGAGACACACACGGTGACCTCCGAGATTGGAGGTGCCGGCAGCACCGCGGATTCAGCCAAAAAAAAAAATATATACTAATTCTCCTGGACTTTTTCCATTACCAACTCTTCTGAATTCTGAGACTATTATATTATTTTACGCTTGTTTATTACTTTTTTTTAATTCTTTTACTAAGGCAACAAAAATATGTTCCTGACCTGATGCTGTTAACACCAGGATCTCCCCCATATGGGATACTTGCATTAAAGTGGTACTCCGCCCCTAGACATCTAATCCCCTATCCCTATCTTATCCCCCTCGTGACGTCACAGCCCGCCCCCTTAATGCAAGTCTATGGGAGGGGGCGTGATGGCCGTCACTCCCCCTCCCATATACTTGTATTGAGGGGGCGGGCCGTGATGTCACGAGGGGGCGGAGCCGTGACGTCACGATGCTCCGGCCCCTGTATCGCCCATCATTACGCACAGAGCGTAATGTAATGACAGCAGTAATGACAGCAGAGTGCTGCAGCCGAGATCCCATCAGACATCCTTTGGATAAGGGATAAGATGCTAGGGGCGGAGTACCCCTTTAATGTTTGTGTGGCCCGACATGATGACATCATCACCTGTCAGATCACTCTTAGCTCCATCCAGCTCTACCTTTATACTGCTGCTGTATCTCTATGAGCTCATGATATATATAGGAGTTATACACAGCTCCCACAGCTCTATCTGTATACTGCTGCTTCTATCTCTATATGAGATCAGAATATATATAGGTGTCATACACCTCCCAGCTCTACCTATATACTGCTGCTGCTGCTATCTCTATGGGCTCATGATATGTAGTAGTTATACCCTCCTCCAGCTTTGTGTGTATACTGCTGCTGCTATCTCTATGGGATCAGGATATATTTATAGTATAGTATATTTTCCTCCCCAGACCCCTCTGCCCCTTCTCCTCCCCATACCCCTCTGCCCCTTCTCCTCCCCAGACCCCTCTGCCCCTTCTCCCCATACCCCTCTGCCCCTTCTCCTCCCCATACCCCTCTGCCCCTTCTCCTCCCCATACCCCTCTGCCCCTTCTCCCCATACCCCTCTGCCACCTTGTCCTCCCCAGACCCCTCTGCCCCTTCTCCTCCCCATACCCCTCTGCCGCTTCTCCTCCCCATACCCCTCTGCCCCTTCTCCCCATACCCCTCTGCCACCTTATCCTCCCCAGACCCCTCTGCCCCTTCTCCTCCCCATACCCCTCTGCCCCCTTCTCCTCCCCAGACCCCTCTGCCCCTTCTCCTCCCCATACCCCTCTGCCCCCTTTTCCTCCCCAGACCCCTCTGCCCCCTTCTCCTCCTCAGACCCCTGTGCCACCTTGTCCTCCCCACACCCCTCTGCCCCTTCTCCTCCCCATACCCCTCTGCCCCTTTTTCCTCCCCATACCCCTCTGCCCCTTTTTCCTCCCCATACCCCTCTGCCCCCTTTTCCTCCCTGCACCCCTCTGCAGAATTCTCTCCCCAGACCCCTCTGCCCCCTTTACCTCCCTGCACCCCTCTGCAGAATTCTCTCCCCAGGCCCCTCTGCCATCTTCTCTTTCCCAGACCCCTCTGCAGAATTCTCTCCCCAGACCCCTCTGCCCCCTTTTCCTCCCTGCACCCCTCTGCAGAATTCTCTCCCCAGGCCCCTCTGCCATCTTCTCTTTCCCAGACCCCTCTGCAGAATTCTCCCCCCAGACCCTCTGCCCCCTTCTCCCCCTAGACACTCAGTCATCCTTCTTCCAACTTTTGTACCCCTCAGACCCCTCAGTTATCCTTCTTTACTCTCTCCTCCCCAAGACCCCTCTCTCCCCTCCCCCCCCCCCAGACATCCTCCTTTACACTTTCGTACCCCCCACCCCTGTTTCTTTCTCCCTCCCCTTAAATCACAGTCATCCTCCTTTATACTTTTTTACCCCTAGACCACTCTGCCCCCTCTCCCCCCCAGACCTTTCTGCCCCTTTCCCCAGACCTCTCTGACTCCCGCCCCCCCATACCTGAGTCATCCTTTGTCCAACTTATGTGCCCCCTGGGACCTCTCTGTCCCTTTCTCCCCCAGACCCTCAGTCGTCCTTCCAACTTTTTTACCCATATCAACCCCCCAAAACACCCCCCTCCCTACCCAGTTCACCTCCTTCCAACTTTTCTGCCCCCATTCCAGACCCCTTGTGCCCTAAATATTCTGCCCTTTTCTTTAACTGATAATTTCCTTATGCAGAAGGGGATAAGCAGGCGATTTAAAGCAGCAGTGTCCCTGCCCCGGCTAACTCAGGAGTTTTTGGGGCAGGCAGAATGATCTTAGTAGGGGGCCTCGCGCATGCCGAAGGGGGCAGCAGGGGGATGCAGAGGGAGCTTCAAGGGCCGCATTTGTTTTATTGAAAAAACAAGTCTAGCGCTGGCAGATGGCAGCCCGGCGGACGGTCTGGCCCCCCCAATGGCCAGTCCGGCCCTGCAGTATAGTGAAGTGTGGTGTGAAGTTGATGCCCAGTGCAGTATTTTAGTCAGAGAAGTCTAAGGAAAAGTGAAGTGTCGAGCAACTGCAGCAAAATGCAAGCATCCCGCCATTCATATCAAGTCAGTCAAAGTTGTGGGGAGAAGTGCCTTAGAACCAAAAGGGCCCCATATTGCAAGTCAAGGATAATGAGAGTGAAAGCCTCCGGCAGCTCCGGTACTTAAAGTTTAGTTGAAGAAAAACATTTAGTTCCGAGTGCTGTGTGCGCGTGCTGCGGGGGTCGGCCAAGTCCCCACGTGATGCCAGGCCAAGTCTCTCAAAGTAAGTCAATGGGAGGGGGTTTAGGGGCATGCCTGGCATCATGAGGGGGCGCGGCCAACCCCCGCAGCACGTGCACACAGCGTTTGGAGCTAAATGTTCCGAACGCTGGCCAGTAGAGTACCCCTTTAAGTCAAAGTCCATCCCTGGCAGTAAGAAATTTTGTGGAAGCTTCTTGAAGTATTCCAAGTCAGTGTTAGTTGACTCCAAAATCTGCATAAAGTCGAGTAAAAGGCGTAACCGCTGCACTAAGTCCCAAAGTACCCAGTGATCTAAAGTGATGCTGTTTTTTTGAAGAAAATAGCTGTTTTTTTTTTTTTTTTAATCCTGGATAACGTCTTATAGCATCTTTGTTTGACCCTTTTACATTTCATTTCCTTTGTTTCAGAATAATAATCCGAGGGAGAGAGAAATCCATTTTTTATGCGTTGCGTTCCTTGACCCTTTCCGACACCATAGAGAATCATTTTAACCTCTGTCAGGTTTCTACTTCTCGGTGATACAGTGAAGACTGGGGATTTACTTGATGAAGTTACGGCAGCTTAACAAGGAGAAAATTGGCTTAAAGCAATTGGGCGACTATAACGAAGAATGGGGCTAAATTAGAAGAAGATTCTAGAAAAGACCAGAAGTTCATGTTAAAGACAAAATGAAAGCATTTACATACTAATTTGTGTTTAAGTGTGTAATTTGTTACGCAGTAACCTATGGCTCTTTTATCTTTTCTTTTTTTTAATTTTTTTTAAAGCATATGGTGAAAATTTGTTTGTGATGTGTTTAGCCAAGCAACGCTAACTCCTACTGGAAGTTTACAAAGAGATTAGTGTTCTCAGAAGGGTCCTTGCTCAGCTGACTCCCCACTTCTGATGAGCGGCCACATCCGTCAAGCCCGCTCCCATAGACATGAATGGAGTGGTTGTGACATCACGACCACGGCTGACCGAAGCTGGTGTTATGAACATAGATCGTGGGGGGGGGGGGGGGTCTCAGCGGCCGGACTCCCCCTGATCAGACATGTTATCTCCTTAGACATCTCGGCCCATCCTAAGGACAATGAATGGTCCCACAGCATTGGCCAAATTCGCGGCATTGGCCAAATTCGCGGCATTGGCCAAATTCGAATTCGCGATATTTTGCCAATACATGGACCAATTTTCTTCCTATATTCGCGAATTTAGCATATTCGTTATATTCGTTGTGTATTCGGATATTTGTTGCATATTCGCATAATCGAAGAAGAAAACAGTGAAGGGGTGGGCAACATTACCTTTGGTTGCTAGGGACAGTGGCGTTGTGACCCGGTGCGGAGGATGCGGCCCGCACCGGGTGACACCAACCTAATGGGGTGACACCAAGACGCTCCGCAGCACCCCCCTACCCCCTCCCCAGCTACATCGACACCCCCCATCTGTGCCCGACCTGCCTCCCGTCCGTCAGCACCCCCCCCTCCCCGCCTTCACCTGCGCTGTGCGGTGCGCCGGTCCGTCAGCACCCCCCTTTGTGTGTGTGTGTGACTCTGTGTGTGTGTGTCTCTCTGACTGTGTGTGTGTTTGTGTGTGTGTCTCTCTGTGTTGTATGTGAGGTGTTTTTCGGGGGGGGGGGGGTTAAACCAGCGATCTAATGTGGGGAGACTTTGACCCATTGTGGGGAACCTGCGGCCTAATGTGGGGAAACTACTACCAAATGTGCGGAACTGGTACCAAATGTGGGGGATCTATGCTGCCTAATGTGGGGAAAATGTGCTACCTAATGTGGGGAACTGCTACCTACCTAATGCTCCCCCCCTGGCAGTAGCACCCTCATCATGCACCAGCAACACCCCCCCCCCCCCCAGCAGTAGCACCTCCATCAGCAGATCCTGATGGTGGATGATGGCGGTGCTCCTGCCAGGAGGATGATCCTGCCGATGGATGATGGGGGTGATACTGCCAGGGGGGATGGCCAGTAGCACCCTCATCATCTTCTAGCAACACCCCCCCAGGAGTAGCACCCCCATCATCCACTAGCAACACCACCAATACCCCCTCCTGTGGTAATAGCATCAGCTAACGGATGTTGAGGGGTGTTACTGCAGTTGTGGTATTATATTCAGAGGGTGCACTGTATGGCAACGTTATATTCAGAGGGCGCAGTTTGTGGTAGTATTATATTCAGAATGTACAGTGTGTGGTAGTATTATATTCATAGGGTACAGTGTGTGGCAGTATAATATTCAGGGGTACAGTATGTAGCAGACTTATATTCAGAGTGTACAGTATGTGTTAGTATTATATTCAGAGGGTACAGTGTGTGGCGGTATTATATTCAGGGGTACAGTATGTAGCAGACTTATATTCAGAGTGTACAGTGTGTGTTGGTATTACATTCAGAATGTACAGTGTGCGGTAGTATTATATTTAGAGGATACAGTGTCTGGCAGGTTTATAATAATTATTGTTTTCATATAGAGGATGAGAATGCGCTGACATAGTGAGGAGACGTCTGGGCGTCACATTCTGCAGAGAGAAGTTTTAGCTGGAACAAGTCCTGGAGGTATGTACCATCTGAATTAGATAAGGAAAGACTATAGAGAAGACGTTACCTGTAGTCACTGATATCATTGTGTATTCTCCTCACTATAGAGAATACGTCACCTGTAGTCACTGATATCATTGTGTATTCTCCTCCCTATAGAGAAGATGTCACCTGTAGTCACTGATATCATTGTGTATTCTCCTCACTATAGAGAAGACGTCACCTGTAGTCACTGATATTGTGTATTCTCCTCACTATAGAGAAGACGTCACCTATAGTCACTGATATCATTGTGTATTCTCCTCACTATAGAGAAGACATCACCTGTAGTCACTGATATCATTGTACATTCTCCTCACTATAGAGAAGACGTCACCTGTAGTCACTGATATCATTGTGTATTCTCCTCACTATAGAGAAGACGTCACCTGTAGTCACTGATATTGTACATTCTCCTCACTATAGAGAAGACGTCACCTGTAGTTATTGATATCATTGTGTATTCTCCTCCCTATAGAGAAGACGTCACCTGTAATCACTGATATCATTGTGTATTCTCCTCACTATAGAGAAGACATCACCAGTAATCACTGATATCATTGTGTATTCTCCTCACTATAGAGAAGACATCACCTGTAATCACTTATATCATTGTGTATTCTCCTCACTATAGAGAAGATGTCACCTGTAGTCACTGATATCATTGTGTATTCTCCTCACTATAGAGAAGACGTCACCTGTAGTCACTGATATCATTGTGTATTCTCCTCACTATAGAGAAGACGTCACCTGTAGTCACTGATATCATTGTGTATTCTCCTCACTATAGAGAAGACGTCACCTGTAGTCACTGATATCATTGTGTATTCTCCTCACTATAGAGAAGACATCACCTGTAGTCACTGATATCATTGTGTATTCTCCTCACTATAGAGAAGACGTCACCTGTAGTCACTGATATCATTGTACATTCTCCTCACTATAGAGAAGATGTCACCTGTAGTCACTGTTATCATTGTGTATTCTCCTCACTATGGAGACGAAGTCACCTGTAGTCACTGATATCATTGTACATTCTCCTCACTATAGAGAAGACGTCACCTGTAGTCACTGATATCATTGTACATTCTCCTCACTATAGAGAAGATGTCACCTGTAGTCACTGTTATCATTGTGTATTCTCCTCACTATAGAGACGAAGTCACCTGTAGTCACTGATATCATTGTGTATTCTCCTCACTATAGAGAAGACGTCACCTGTAATCACTGATATCATTGTGTATTCTCCTCACTATAGAGAAGACGTCACCTGTAGTCACTGATATCATTGTACATTCTCCTTACTATAGAGAAGACATCACCTGTGGTCACTGATATCATTGTGTATTCTCCTCACTATAGAGACGACGTCACCTGTAGTCACTGATATCATTGTGTATTCTCCTCACTATAGAGAAGACATCACCTGTAGTCACTGATATCATTGTACATTCTCCTCACTATAGAGAAGACGTCACCTGTAGTCACTGATATCATTGTGTATTCTCCTCACTATAGAGAAGACATCACCTGTAGTCACTGATATCATTGTAAATTCTCCTCACTATAGAGAAGACGTCACCTGTAGTTATTGATATCATTGTGTATTCTCCTCCCTATAGAGAAGACGTCACCTGTAATCACTGATATCATTGTGTATTCTCCTCACTATAGAGAAGACGTCACCTGTAGTCACTGATATCATTGTACATTCTCCTTACTATAGAGAAGACATCACCTGTGGTCACTGATATCATTGTGTATTCTCCTCACTATAGAGATGACGTCACCTGTAGTCACTGATATCATTGTGTATTCTCCTCACTATAGAGAAGACGTCACCTGTAATCACTGATATCATTGTGTATTCTCCTCACTATAGAGAAGACGTCACCTGTAGTCACTGATATCATTGTACATTCTCCTTACTATAGAGACGACGTCACCTGTAATCACTGATATCATTGTGTATTCTCCTCACTATAGAGAAGACGTCACCTGTAATCACTGATATCATTGTGTATTCTCCTCACTATAGAGAAGACGTCACCTGTAGTCACTGATATCATTGTACATTCTCCTCACTATAGAGAAGACGTCACATGTAGTCACTGATATCATTGTGTATTCTCCTCACTATAGAGAAGACGTCACCTGTAATCACTGATATCATTGTGTATTCTCCTCACTATAGAGAAGACGTCACCTGTAGTCACTGATATCATTGTACATTCTCCTCACTATAGAGAAGACGTCACATGTAGTCACTGATATCATTGTGTATTCTCCTCACTATAGAGAAGACGTCACCTGTAATCACTGATATCATTGTGTATTCTCCTCTCTATAGAGGAGACGTCACCTGTGGTCACTGATATCATTGTACATTCTCCTCACTATGTCCTATCAGAGCTGTAGTCGCTTGTCAGTTCTACAGTTATGCTGAGTGAAACTACAACTCCCAGCATAACCTCACCACTGCTCAAAGGGGTACTCTACTGGAAAACATTTTTTTTAATCAACTGGTGCTACAAAGTTAAACAGATTTGTAAATTACTTCTATTTAAAAATCTTAATCCTTCCAGTACTTATTAGCTGCTGTATAAGCAATTCACAGGAAGTTGTTTTCTTTTTTAATTTCTTTTCTGTCTGACCACAGTGCTCTGTGCTGACACCTATGTCCATGTCAAGAACTGTCCATAGTAGGAGCAAATCCCCATAGCAAACCTCTCCGGCTCTGGACAGTTCCTGACATGGACAGAGGTGTCAGCAAATAGCACTGTGGTCAGACTGGAAAGAACTACACAACTTCCTGTGGAGCATACACCAGCTTATAAGTACTGTAAGGATCAAGATTTTAAATAGAAGTAATTTAAAAATCTGTTTAACTTTCTGGCACCAGTTGATATAAAAGTAAATGTTTTCCAGTGGAGTACCCCTTTAAGTAATTCTGGGAGCTGTATATTTAAATGGTGAAAACTTCTTTAACACTTTCCTATTCTGTGGCAACTGGTATATCTGATTATTATATTGGAATTTCTCACAATGCGCTACAACTGTGGTGTCTGTCACAACAGGCTAAAAACTTACTGGGGGTAGGGGGTAGGTATGGGGGTGACACCATTTTCTACCGCACCGGGTGACACCAACCCTAGCAACGCCACTGGCTAGGGATATTGATAACTTATGACAAGTGTATTTGCACCATTCTCATTGGCCCAGAAGCTAAAAGAAGGAATATGCGCACATGCGAAATATTGGCGCTCCACAGTCTCACACAGTAACTAGTATTGGAGCGTTCTTTAGACCACAAGCTGGAAGCGGGGAGGGATGATGATCATTGTGATGTGTTCTGTGAAAGAAAAAAAAAAAGGAATATTCGTCATTTCAAATATATATATAGCAAGTACAGTGGTCCCTCAACATACAATGGTAATCCGTTCCAAATGGACCATCGTTTGTTGAAACCATCGTATGTCGAGGGATCCGTGCAATGTAAAGTATAGGACAGTGGTCTACAACATGAGGACCTACAGATGTTGCAAAACTACAACACCCAGCAGGTCCGCAGGTTGAAGACCACTGTTAGAGGGAGTTGTACTCACCTGTCGCCGCCGCTCCGGACCGTCACCACTCGTCAGCGCTGCCCGGGATGTCGCCGTCCATCGCTATCGCCGCGTCCCCGAGGTGTCCCCACCGCTCCGGCAAGGCCTCTGCTTCCCCGGCATCCGTGCTCTCCGTCGACGTGATCACGTCGCTGCGCACGGCGCTCCTATTGGATGACGGGACGGCGTGCACAGCGACGTGATGACAACGATGGAGAGCAATGACGATGCAGGGGATCCCGAAGAGGACGCGCCGGAGCCCCGAGGACAGGTAAGTGATCGTCAGCGGACCACACGGGGCACCGTAACTGGCTATCCGGTGGCAGATGAAGCAGTCTGCGCTGCCGGATAGCCGTTTATGCGATGGCCCCGACATACAAAAGCATCGTATGTTGATGCTGCTTCTGAGGGGCCATGGCATGTTGAAATTATCGTATGTCGGGGCCATCGTAGGTCGAGGGGTCACTGTATATTCACAATATTCATAAATTCGTGAATTTGCAATATGCACGATAAAAATTAGAAATGCGAATATTCACGCCCGACACTACAGCACACACTGATGAACAAGAAGCCCTGAATCGGACAGCATGGGAGAGGAGGAACCCATCACAGGGGGAGGTTTAAAGCAAGGTAGGGTCATCTGGGGGTTAAAGGGGGGGTGGCTTTGGGAAGTCACCTAGGCAGGAAGTGGGAGTCAGTGCAGTGTTAGGGCCGAAAGTTGCCCACCCGCCCTTATTATTTTTTATTGGGGGGGGGGTTCCTTTGTCACAGTGGCAGGGGCTGGAGGGGGACTTGGAGACATTGGGAGATATCTGGAGAAGAGTTGGAGAGATTAGGATGGTGAAGCTGGGGCGGTACCAAGCCGGTGGTGGAAATCCCTGCGGGGGTGGTCCCAAAGGGAAATGGTCTCCGAAAGAGGTGCCCTTGGGGTCAGGTGAATTACGGCCAAGGGTGAAGTAGGAGACTGAAGATTAGTGCTGCCTTCAAGTCCCTCTCCCCTGGGATAGTGGTTGTAGGATTGTTTGTTATGGGTAATGTTTTGCCTAATTATTATAAGTGTATTTATTGCGGTTATTTATATGGTTAAATATGTTATTTAATAAAGTGGGCTGCTGTGGCCTTTTTCTACCAAACTGGTGTATGATTATTCTTTTGAAAAAGGGGGTTTACGGGGGGGGGGGGGGGGGGTCACAGCAGTATAGCCCATCCCCTAGTCATGACCCCCTCCCACCATGCCCCCATCTCCTTCCGTTTCCTATAACACATGCCGCGGGCGCGATTCATTCCACCTCGGCGCTAAATCAGATCCCAGACATATTTTGTCTCCCCGCCAAAGGCATCTCCTGTTTTATGACCAGGTTTCCCGGGGTCTGTCTTGTTGCGGCGCAGCGTAATTAATACAATTAAGATAAAAAACTGCGACTTTAGGGCAGATTTGCATAGAGGCCCCCGGACGCAATGCAGCAGATCTTGACGGGACGTATTTTATAGGTGATAAAGACGTCGCTTCGGGTTTGATTCACTTTCTTCTCCGTCTTGAAGTTAAAATAGAATAAAGGGGACAGGAATTGACAAGAGATCCTGGGGGGACAGAAGAGCGCCCCCTGTTATTGGGGAAGGCAGAACATGGCGGGGGCCATGGGGGGGGGGGGGGTAACGCTTCGGAGACCTACAATATGTATTGGGATCCCAATTAAGTTAAATGTCCTTTTCTTTTTTACGAGAGATAAAGTTTATGGGAAGTCGTAAGACATAGTGCGGGAGAGTAATTACAATAATTTTATGACAAAGCCTTATCAACTACCTGTGATTAAACTGTAAATCCCCAGACCTCCGAATATTGGGATTTTCTGGCTGTGTTAACAATAACGCCATGCAACATTTACTAAATCCTTCGCCTCTTTTGCATAATCTTTTTTTCCCCCCGTCCATGCGTCACCAAACTTCTCGAATCCATCGCTCTCGCGCTCCCCTTTGGTAATAGTGTTTATTTCTACAGATACAGTGAACTTTTCTAAACCGTAACTTGGTTTTTATTTATTTTATTTTTTTTATTTTACGTGAAATGCGATGTAGATTTTACATTAGGTTCTGCATTAAAAAAACACATTTATGGTATATATTTACATGTTCGGTATCCTGTGCATATTTCATGTACAAAATTTTAAAGGGGTACTCTGGTGGAAACCTTTTATTTATTTATTTTTTTTATAAATAAACTGGTGCCGAATACTACAGTGGAAATTATTTTCTTCTTGGAACACAGAGCTTTCTGCTGACATCACGAGCCCAGTGCTCTCTGCTGACATCTCTGTTCATTTTAGGAACTGTCCAGAGCAGTATACCGTATTTTTCGCCGTATAAGACGCACTTTTTCTTCCCCAAAACTGGGGGGGAAAAGTCGGTGCGTCTTATACGGCGAATACACCCCTATCGCGGCGGTCCCTGCGGCCATGAACGGACGGGACCCGCGGCTAATACAGGACATCACCGATCGCGGTGATGCCCTGTATTAACCCTTCAGACGCGGCGATCAAAGCTGACCGCCGCGTCTGAAGGGAAAGTGACACTAACCCGGCTGTTCAGTCGGGCTGTTCGGGACCGCCGCGATTTCACCGCGGCGGTCCCGAACAGCCCGACTGAATAGCCGGGTTAGTGCTTACAGGACATCGGGAGGGACCTTACCTGCCTCCTCGGTGTCTTCTCCGTTCTGGGATCCCCTGTATGGCCGGCGCTCTCCTTCCTCGTCATCACGTCGTCGCATACATGCGTCGGCGTGCGTAACGACGTGATGACGGCGACGGAGAGCGAGGATACCCGGCCGGCAGCAGAGACTTCCGGAGCGACGGGGACACGGCGACAGCGATGGAGCGACATCCAGGGCAGCGGTGATGGGTCCGGAGCGGCGGGGACACGTGAGTATTACCTCCTATGCAGTGGTCTTCAATCTGCGGACCTCCAGATGTTGCAAAACTACAACTCCCAGCATGCCCGGACAGCCAACGGCTGTCTGGGCATGCTGGGAGTTGTAGTTTTGCAACATCTGGAGTTCCGCAAGTTGATGACCACTATTGGGTTCAAAATCTTACATTTTTTAGATTTTGCACCTATAAATTGGGTGCGTCTTATACGCCGGTGCGTCCTATAGGGCGAAAAATACGGGTATGTTTGCTATGGGGATTTTCTCCTACTCTGGACAGTTCCTGAATGGAGAGAGATGTCAGCAGAGAGCGCTGTACTCGTGATGTCAGCAGAGAGCTCTGTGTTCCAAAAAAGAAAATAATTTCCTCTGTAGTATTCAGCAGCTAATAAGTAATGGAAGGCTTAAGATTTATTAATAGAAATAATTTACAAATCTGTTTAACTTTCTGGCACCAGTTGATTAAAAAAATAAAATAAAAAAAGTTTTCCACTGGAGTTCCCCTTTAAAGTAACCACAGGGAACCCGGAAGAGGTGCACACCAGGGACAGAATTGTAAATTTGCTTAAAAACCTCCCTATCTTGGAGTACTCCTTTAACCCCTTAACGACGCAGGACGTATATTTACGTCCTGCGCCGGCTCCCGCGATATGAAGCGGGATCGCGCCGCGATCCCGCATCATATCGCGTGGGTCCCGGCGCTAATCAACGGCCGGGACCCGCGGCTAATACCACACATCGCCGATCGCGGCGATGTGCGGTATTAACCCTTTAGAAGCGGCGGTCAAAGCTGACCGCCGCTTCTAAAGTTAAACTGAAAGTATCCCGGCTGCTCAGTCGGGCTTTTCGGGACCGCCGCGGTGAAATCGCGGCGTCCCGAACAGCTGATCGGACACCGGGAGGGCTCTTACCTGCCTCCTCGGTGTCCGATCGACGAATGACTGCTCCGTGCCTGAGATCCAGGCAGGAGCAGTCAAGCGCCGATAATGCTGATCACAGGCGTGTTAATACATGCCTGTGATCAGGATGAGAGATCAGTGTGTGCAGTGTTATAGGTCCCTATGGGACCTATAACACTGCAAAAAAAAAGTAAAAAAAAAGTGTTAATAAAGGTCATTTAACCCCTTCCCTAATAAAAGTTTGAATCACCCCCCTTTTCCCATAAGAAAAATAAAACAGTGTAAAAAAAAATAAAAATAAACATATGTGGTTTCGCCGCGTGCGTAAATGTCCGAACTATAAAAATATATCATTAATTAAGCCGTACGGTCAATGGCGTACGTGCAAAAAAATTCCAAAGTCCAAAAAAGCGTATTTTGGTAACTTTTTATAACATTAAAAAATGAATAAAAAGTGATCAAAAAGTCAGATCAAAACAAAAATCATACCAATAAAAACTTCAGATCACGGCGCAAAAAATTAGTCCTCATACCGCCCCGTACGTGGAAAAATAAAAAAGTTATAGGGGTCAGAAGATTACATTTTTAAACGTCTAAATTTTCCTGCATGTAGTTAGGATTTTTTCCAGAAGTGCGACAAAATCAAACCTATATAAGTAGGGGATCATTTTAACCGTATGGACCTACAGAATAATGATAAGGTGTAATTTTTACCAAAATATGCACTGCGTAGAAACGGAAGCCCCCAAAAGTTACAAAATGGCGTTTTTTTTTCGATTTTGTCGCACAATGATTTTTTTTTCCGTTTCGCCGGGCATTTTTGGGTAAAATGACTAATGTCACTGCAAAGTAGAATTGGCGACGCAAAAAATAAGCCATAATATGGATTTTTAGGTGGAAAATTGAAAGGGTTATGATTTTTAAAAGGTAAGGAGGAAAAAACGAAAGTGCAAAAACGGAAAAACCCTGAGTCCTTAAGGGGTTAAAGGGGTACTCCAGTGGGGGAAAATTTTTTTTTTAAATCAACTGTTGTCAGAAAGTTAAACAGATTTGTAAATGACTTCTATTTAAAAATCTTAACCCTTCCAGTACTTATCAGCTGCTGTATGCTCCACAGGAAGTTCTTTTCTTTTTGAATTTCTTTTCAGTCTGACCACAGTGCTCTCTGCTGACACCTCTGTCCCTGTCAGGAACTTTCCAGAGCAGGAGAGGTTTGCTTTTGGGATTTGCTCTTACTCTGGACAGTTCCTGACACGGACAGAGGTGTCAGCAGAGAGCACATCCTGTGAAACACACCAGTTCAGTGTGAGAAGCGTGCGGGTGTGTCCCTGTTTGAGCTCTCCAGGACTTCCAAGCAGACTACAGAGGCAGGTGTTCTAACAGCTTTTCCCAGGAGGGTGGCAGACTCCTGGGGAGAGCCTCCCTGCATGGAGCCCCGGGAATCTCGGGGCTCCACTTCCCGTTCCAGGCTGGCGGGGGGTGGAGAGAAGCCAACTACAGCCAGTCTTCCGGCCTGTGTGAGAAAATCTAGCAGGGACCGCAGTAATGTGGGTCCCTGCTCCCCAGGCAACGGCGAGTAGTGGAAAGGCCACTAGTGGCAGGAAGGCCAAGAAAAGCCTGCAGAATGTTGAGATGTGGGGCAACCGAGACCCGAAAGAGTCAGCGGAAATATATTGCTCCAGGATGACGGCTCGGTTTACAGAGTACGACCGCTGTGGGAAAGAACTAAAGGCAGCCAGGGAGGATTTGCGCCTGGCCCAAAACCTGGCTGACAGGGGTCCCAAGAAAAAACGACCCGAGCTGAGGGTGAGAATACAAGCCCGGAAAACAGAGATTAAGGCGTTGGAAGAAAGGAGAAAGGTCCTTTTGGAAGGCAGTGGACTTTTCCGTGAAAAATTGCTAAACAAGGACAGATTCACCGCCATGAAATCCCCAGGTAAGGAGGTGGTGGATGATGGGGAGAGTAGTGGCGGTGAGGAGGAGGAGGTGGAACAGTCAGAGATTGTCGGAGAGGCTGAGGGGAGGGTGGAGAGTGTGGTGCTGGATGGTGGGGCCCCTGCTGTCTGTGTCACCCCTAGCCCCCCCCTCAGTGAAGACCACCTTGCTGCTGCTCAAATGGTGGCCTTACCTGTGTCATCTGCTGATGAGAGCGAGGAGGACAGTGATGGCGGGGTGCTCCGGGCCATCATCCTGCAGGAATCCCCCACTCATTTCCAGAACTTTTCTTTTGGTGATGATCTGGGCCCTGAAGGAGGGAAGAAGAAAGGGCAGAGGAGCAAAAAGAAGAGGAAAGTGGGAGAAGTCACCCGTTTTGTATTTAGTCCTTTCCAGCAGTCTGGGCCGGCTGAGAAGTCGGTACAGGCTGCTGGGCCCCCCACTCTGCAAGACCCCACTTCTGAGGTGGAGCGGGGCCAGCACGGGGGGTACAGTGTGAAATCCAAGATGGCGGAGGGAGATGCTGAGAAGCCCTCCTGTCCTGTCGGTAGGGAAGGGCAGGACAGGCTTGAAGTGGGGGGCGGTCCCCTGGGCATTGCTGGTGCTGCAGGGCACTCCCCTGTGAGGGGGGGGAGTGTCCGGGCATCAGCTGGACAGTCCATGCGGTCGTTCAGTGCAAGTGCTGACATAATGGAAACTTCCCCTGTGAGGGAGGGGATTTCCTACACGTCACATGGTGAAGGAGGGGCGGCCCTGCTCATGGAAGTGACGTCAGGAGATGGAACTAGTGACATCAGCGGCAGAGATGTGATGCCAGAGGCAGAGTTAGTGACATCGGCACCAGCAACATTACAGTCTATCTCGGCCAGCTCAGCCAAAAGTAAGAGTGAAAAAGTTACTGCACTGAAAGGGTTTAGTAATACCTGTGTGGATGAGAGGAGTGGTAGTGCTGTGAATGGGAGGAGTGGAAGTGCTGTGGATGAGAGGAGTAGTGGTGTGAATGAGAGGAGTGGTAGTACTGTGAATGGGAGGAGTGGAAGTTCTGTGGATGAGAGGAGTAGTGGTGTGAATGAGAGGAGTGGTAGTGCTGTGAATGGGAGGAGTGGAAGTTCTGTGGATGAGAGGAGTAGTGGTGTGAATGGGAGGAGAGGTAGTGCTGTGAATGGGAGGAGTGGAAGTTCTGTGGATGAGAGGAGTAATGGTGTGAATGGGAGGAGTGGTAGTGCTGTGGATGAGAGGAATGGTAGTGGTATGAATAGGAGGAGTGTCATGGATGGGAGGAATGATTGTGGTGTAAGTGCTGGTGGCTCTGGTGTGTCGGGGTCTGGTCCGGCTGCCCCCCCAGTCGCCAGGAGTTATGCAAGTGTGGCGGCTGGGGGTTCGGGAGGTTCAGGGAGTTCTTTACCTTTGGAATCTGGAAATGGTCACTTGCAGCGGCGCCTCCTGGAGGCGCTTAGGAGAGGAGAGAGGACGCTCCAGGTAGAGGGAAAGGAGGTGGACCTGTCTTTTTGGGTGGAGAGACATGGTCTTGGAGCGTTCCGAGAAAAAGATGGGGAGATCGTATGGTCCCTCCATACACCCGGGCAGGAGGCTGGCCGCAGGAATGTGGCCCGTTTGGTGTGGACTGGCAATGATGCGTGCCCACAAAGGGGCAAGGTGGTGGAGCTTCTGCTCCAGATGGGTTTCAGGGCTAGGGACATCTTTGCCCTGATTCACCCCTTCGGCTCCTCCGAGTTTGACGTCAGCTTTGTTAGGCCAGAGGGACTTGATCTTTTCTGGTCTAATTATGAGCTGATGAAGAACGAGCCCGGATGGCGTGATTTTGCTGTAAAAGCGGTATCCCGCCAAAGCATGCTGAAGAAGGTGACCGTATTAACCCGTAATGAGTCACTTTCATGCTACGATATCATGACCTGGCTGGGCAGGTACGGGGAGGTGACGGACGTCCCCCGAAAGAATTTTGATGAACACGGGATCTGGTCTGGGGCCTGGACGTTTTCAGTCCGTCTCAGGCGTTCAGGGAACACAGTCACCCACATCCCTTCGGCCACCTTCCTTGGACGCGACAGGATTCAGGTCTTCTACCAAGGGCAGCCGAAGCTGTGTCACAGGTGTGGTGACCCCAACCATTTTAGTGCAAACTGCACTCAGCAGATATGCGCCCTCTGCTGTGGGGTGGGTCACCTGGCAGCCACCTGTGGGCAGATTAGGTGTAACTTGTGTGGTGACTTAGGTCACCCTTTCAGCCGGTGTCCGCGCTCCTTTTCCTATGCTGCGACCACTCCTGCTGGGGAGAGCCTGTCGGTTGCCTCAGTGGGGGAGGGGACCAGCCATGGAGAAGGGGCACCAAAACCAGTGAGGGAGAAGCACAAGACCCCCTCTAAGCTGAGGCGAGAGGAGAAGCGCAGGTTGGAGAGGGTCCAGGAGATTTCCCAGGTGCCAGGGGTAGCTCTGGGTCCCTCTCCAGGCACTGGCTCAGTTGGTCAGCAATCTGAGGTTTTGGGTGAGACTGAGTTGGATGAGGAGGTCGGGAGAATTCGCAGAGAGGAGGGTGAGATTGCCCTCTCCTCCAGTTCTTCCCAATACGAAACAGTGGATGAGGAGGAGGAGGGAGGGCAGAAACTAAATGGTGACCGTAAAAAGAAGAGGAGGAGGAAAAGGGGAAAAAGTAAGGAGGTTCTGTTCCTCTCTTCTGTTACAGCCCCAGACCTGAAAAGGAACATCCCAGTCTCCGACCCTCTGATCGTCCTCTCGAATCGGTATGAGGCCCTCGGGGATACTATCTCGCCTCCTCCTCTTGAGGGGGAGGAAGAGGGGCGGGAAGTGGTGCAGCCTCAAGGGAGCGCCGAGCCTTCCACCCCTGAGGTGGGTTCCTCAAGGGGAAAGGCAACTCTGGATTCCAAAGGTAAAGATCCTGGGATGGATTTATCCCACAGCCTTAAAAGGGGTAAGGGGTCTTCCTCTGGCTCAGATGGGGGTGGGGGAAAGGAGAGGAAGAAGGTGTAAGGGATAGAAGGCCGTCTAACTCAATCACCCTGTATGGCGGCACTCACCCCATTGACGCTGGCATCTATTAATTGTGCCAGCATAAAATCTGATACGGCTAGATTTGCAGCCTTTGATTTTCTCGGCCGCGTTGAAGCCGACATTTTCTTTTTACAGGAGACCAGGTTGTCAGATCTTGCCTCCCTGGTAAAAGCCAGGAGAGAGTGGAGGCGCGGTCCCTCCCACTGGTCTCTTGCGGCTGAGCCGTATAGTGGGGTGGCGGTCCTTTTTACCGCTCCTGTTGAATGCCGACGGGTTATTGAATTAGAAATGGGGAGGTGCCTGATCCTAGATGTCCTCATGAAGGGGCAGGAGCTCCGGCTCATTAACATCTATGCCCCGCAAACTAAGCAGGGCCGTAAAGATCTCTTTATGAGGATTAAGCCCTTTCTTTTTACGAGTCGGCAGGTGATCTTTGGAGGGGACTTCAATAATGTCACGAGGTCCCAAGATAGGAGAGGCTCCAATGGTCCGCTGACTTGTGATAGTGTGGCACTGATTAGCATAGCTAGAGAAGCTCGCCTAGAGGATGCCCACATCCGGAACCCCTCGGGCCACGCGGGTTTCACCTATCATCAAGGTAGTCGCAGGTCTAGAATAGATAGGTTTTATTTAACCCCTTCAGGACCAAGCCCATTTTGGCCTTAAGGACCAGAGCGTTTTTTGCACATCTGACCACTGTCACTTTAAACATTAATAACTCTGGAATGCTTTTAGTTATCATTCTGATTCTGAGATTGTTTTTTCGTGACATATTCTACTTTAACATGGTGGTAAATTTTTGTGGTAACTTGCATCCTTTCCTTGTGAAAAATCCTAAAATTTGATGAAAAATTTGAAAATTTTGCATTTTTCTAACTTTGAAGCTCTCTGTTTGTAAGGAAAATGTATATTACAAATAAAAAAATTTTTTATTCACATATACAATATGTCTACTTTATGTTTGCATCATAAAATTGACGAGTTTTTACTTTTGGAATACACCAGAGGGCTTCAAAGTTCAGCAGCAATTTTCCAATTTTTCACAAAATTTTCAAACTCACTATTTTTCAGGGACCAGTTCAGGTTTGAAGTGGATTTGAAGGGTCTTCTTATTAGAAATACCCCACAAAAGACCCCATTATAAAAACTGCACCCCCCAAAGTATTCAAAATGACATTCAGTCATCATTTTAACCCTTTAGGTGTTTCACAGGAATAGAAGCAAAGTGAAGGAGAAAATTCACAATCTTCATTTTTTACACTCGCATGTTCTTGTAGACCCAATTTTTAAATTTTTACAAGGGGTAAAAGGAGAAAATGTATACTTATATTTGTAGCCCAATTTCTCTCGAGTAAGCACATACCTCATATGTCTATGTAAAGTGTTCGGCGGGCACAGTAGAGGGCTCAGAAGGGAAAGAGCGATAAGGGGATTTTGGAGAGTACGTTTTTCTGAAATGGTTTTTGGGGGCATGTTGCATTTAGGAAGCCCTTATGGTGCCAGAACAGCAAAAAACCCTCACATGGCATACCATTTTGGAAACTAGACCCCTTGAGGTACGTAACAAGGAATAAAGTGAGCCTTAATACCCCACAGGTGTTTCACGACTTTTGCATATGTAAATGTGTGTTTCCCCCCAAATTTCACATTTTTCCAAGGGTCAATAGCAGGAAATACCCCCCAATATTTGTAACCCCTTCTCTTCTGAGTATGGAGGTACCCCATAAGTTGACCTGAAGTGCACCATGAGTGAACTACAATGCTCAGAAGAGAAGGAGTCATATTTGGCTTTTTGAGAGCAAATTTTGCTCGGGGGGCATGTCGCATTTAGGAAGCCCCTATGGTGCCAGAACAGCAAAAAATACCCACATGGCATACCATTTTGGAAACTAGACCCCTTGAGGAATGTAATAAGGAATAAAGTGAGCCTTATTACCCCACAGGTGTTTCATGACTTTTGCATATGTAAAAAAAAAAAAAAAATTTCCACTAAAATGTGTGTTTCTCCCCTAATTTCACCTTTTTGCAAGGGTTAATAGCAGAAAATACCCCCCAAAATTTGTAACCCCATCTCTTCTGAGTATAGAGGTACCCCATAAGTTGACCTGAAGTGCACTATGGGCGAACTACAATGCTCAGAAGAGAAGGAGTCATATTTGGCTTTTTGAGAGCAAATTTTGCTCGGGGGGCATGTCGCATTTAGGAAGACCCTAAGGTACCAGAACAGCAAAAAAAAACCCACATGGCATACCATTTTGGAAACTAGACCCCTTGAGGAACGTAACAAGGGGTACAGTGAGCATTTGCCCTCCACTGGTGTCTGACAGATCTTTGGAACAGTGGGCTGTACAAGTTTTCATTTTCATGGACCACTGTTCCAAAGATCCGTCAGACACCTGTGGGGGGTAAATTCTCACTGCACCCCTCATTACATTCCGTGAGGGGTGTAGTTTCCGAAATGGGGTCACATGTGGGGTTTTGTTTTTTTTGCGTTTGTCAAAACCGCTGTAACAATCAGCCACCCCTGTGCAAATCACCTCAAATGTACATGGTGCGCTCTCCCTTCTGGGCCTTGTTGTGCGCCCCCAGAGCACTTTGCGCTCACATATGGGGTATCTCTGTAGTCGGGAGAAATTGCGTTACAAATTTTGGGGGGCTTTTTTCCCTTTTACCTCTTGTGAAAATGTAAAGTATAGGGCAACATCAGCATGTTAGTGTAAAAAATAAAAAATGTTTACACTAACATTCTGGTGTAGACCCCAACATTTCCTTTTCATGAAGGGTTAAAGAAGAAAAAGCCCCCCAAACCTTGTAACGCAATTTCTCCCGAGTACGGCGATACCCCATATGTGACCCTAAACTGTTGCCTTGAAATACGACAGGGCTCCAAAGTGAGAGCGCCATGTGCATTTGAGGCCTAAATTAGGGATTTGCATAGGGGTGGACATAGGGGTATTCTACGCCAGTGATTCCCAAACAGGGTGCCTCCAGCTGTTGCAAAACTCCCAGCATGCCTGGACAGTCAACGGCTGTCCGACAATACTGGGAGTTGTTGTTTTTCAACAGCTGGAGGCTCTGCTTTGGAAACAGTGGTGTACCGGACGTTCTTATTGGGGGAGGGGGGCTGTGTAAGGGTATGTGTATATGTAGTGTTTTTAACTTTTTATTTTATTTTGTGTTAGTGTAGTGTAGTGTTTTTAGGGTACAGTCACATGGGCGGGGGATTACAGCGAGTTTCCCAGCGCAAAATTTGCTGCATCTCAAGATGCGAGAAACCCACTGTAAAAGCCTCGCCCATGTGAATGTACCCTGTACATTCACAGGGGGGGGGTGCATCAGCTGTTGCAAAACCACAACTCCCAGCATGCATGGTCTGTTAGTGCATGCTGGGAGTTATAGTTTTGCAACAGCTGGAGGCACACAGGTTAGGGAACACTGAGTTAGAAACAGACAATGTTTCCCAACCAGTGTGTCTCCAGTTGTTGCAAAACTACAACTCCCAGCATGCCCAGACAGCTGAAGGGCATGCTGGGAGTTGTAGTTCGGCAACATCTGAAGGGCCAGATGTTGCTGAACTAAAACTCCCAGCATGCCTGGACAGTCAGTGCATACTGGGAGTTGTAGTTTTGCAACAGCTGGAAGAGCACAGATTGGAGACCATTATACAATGGTCTCCAAACTGGGGCCCTCCAGATGTTGCAAAACTACAACTCCCAGCATGCATGGTCTTTTAGTGCATGCTGGGAGTTCTAGTTTTGCAACAGCTGGAGGCACACAGGTTAGGAAACACTGAGTTAGAAACAATGTTTCCCAACCAGTGTGTCTCCAGCTGTTGCAAAACTACAACTCCCAGCATGCCCAGACAGCTGAAGGGCATGCTGGGAGTTGTAGTTCGGCAACATCTGAAGGGCCAGATGTTGCTGAACTAAAACTCCCAGCATGCCTGGACAGTCAGTGCATGCTGGGAGTTGTAGTTTTGCAACAGCTGGAAGAGCACAGATTGGAGACCATTATACAATGGTCTCCAAACTGAGGCCCTCCAGATGTTGCAAAACTACAACTCCCAGCATGCCCAGACAGCCAAAGGCTGTCTAGGCATGCTGGGAGTTGTAGTTTTCAGACTCCTAGAAGCAGCAGTGAAGATCTTCACTGCTGCCTCTGAGGACCACATACTTACCCGTCGCTGCTCGTCCACGTGGCCGGTCCCGCGCTGCTCCTCGGTCCCGCCGCTGGATCAGGTAAGTCCGCCGGTCCCCTCCTGTTCCCCCCCCCGTGTGCCGCAGGTCCCCGCGAGCCCCCGCAGCCTTCGTCCCCCGTTCTGCCCGACTTCCAGGGGCGGGCAGTGCGGGGGATCTGAACTTTCACCCCAGATCACTGTGATTGGTCCACAGGGACCAATCACAGTGATCGCTGACCAGGACCATCAATTGATGGTCCTGGGGGTGAAGCAGAAGTTGTCCCCTGCTGGAAACAGCGGGACTTCTGCCAGTTAACCCGTGCGATGCTGCGCATCGCCGGGTTAACTGAATGTCATTTATAAACGCCGGGATGCGCGAACGCACTGCACAACCCGGCGTTTATATATGCCATTCTGCGGGAAGGGGTTAAAGGAGGAAGCCGTCTCTTCCGCAGTGTCCGTGGTTGAGGTGGAGTTCTCCGATCACTGTATGATTTTGTTTTCCCTGAATGTTTCAGAGACCCCCCGGATGGGTAAAGGTTATTGGAAGCTGAATTCGTCCCTCCTGGAGGAAGCGGAGATAAGACAGTCCTTTGAGGATTTTCTTCAGAGTCAGGTACCTTTACTGGGCCTTTGTAGTAGTAAGTCAGAGTGGTGGGAGATATTCAAGAAGCGGGTTGCGGGGTTCTTCCACCAGCTCTCGAGCCTCAGGTCCCTGAACAGGTATCGCCTGTATCAGGGACTGAGGAGGAAACTCGAGCTTCTCGTCTCGACTGGAGGTAGCCGAGAGGATATCTCCAGAGTGAAATCCTTGCTGATGAGGTGTCAGTACGATAGGCACGCATCTTTGGTTTTTGAGAGGGATTACGGGAGGTACCGCTCGCCCGACCCTTACAGAAACTGTAAGATGTCAGTGAGTAGTAAAGTCATTTCAGGACTGATTGATAGTACAGGATCTCTGAATCGGTCCAGATCAGGGATCTTGGAGGTCGTCAGATCCTTCTACTCGCACCTCTTGGGGAGGAAGGATCTAGATCGAGACAAGATGTCGGTTTTCCTGACTGAAACCATTCCTGAGCCAGGGGTAGACCCCTCTCTTGATGTTTTGGCAGAAGAAATCAGGGAAGAGGAAGTGAGACTGGCGATCGAGGGGCTTGCCCCTAAGAAGTCACCAGGTCCGGATGGCTTAACATCCGAGTGGTACAGGACCTTTAAGGAGTCTTTAGCTCCCCTCTTGACTGAGGTATTCAATGAGTGTCTCTCCTCGGGCACTCTGCCGAAGTCATTGAGGAGGTCAGCCCTGATTCTTTTGTCAAAGGGTAAAGATCCCAGCCGTTTTGAGAATTGGAGGCCCATAGCTCTTCTCAATACGGACAGGAAGCTTCTGGCTAAGATACTGTTTAATCGGCTGGTGAAGTTTGCACCCCGGCTCCTTTCGCGGGCCCAGCACTGCTCTGTTCCAGGCCGAAGCACCTTAAGTGCGGTCCTTAGTGTCAGGGAGGCAGTGGAGCGGAGTAGTGCGGGTTTCTGGAAGGGGTACTTGCTGTCCCTGGATCAGGCCAAAGCGTTTGATCGGGTGAACCACGAGTACCTCTGGTCCGTCCTCCTGAGATATGGCTTACCGAGTCCTTTTGTTAATTGGCTTAAGATCTTGTATGCAGGGGCAGAGAGTTTTCCACTGGTGAACGGTTGGTCTGGCCGCTCTTTTGAGGTGGGGTCCGGAGTCCGTCAGGGTTGTCCTTTGAGCCCGCTGTTATACGTGTTCGCAATCGATCCCTTCGTCCGGAGGGTAGATTGTGGGCCGTTGGCGGGAGTCGGGATGAGTCTGGCGGAGCTGGATGTCGCCCAGAGAGTGGTGGCGTACGCTGACGATGTCACCATTTTCGTGTCCTCGCGAGAGGAGGTCGATGTGGTGATGTCGGAAGTGGACCGCTACTCGGAGGCATCCGGGTCTAAGATCAACCGGGATAAGTGTGAGAGTCTCTGGCTGGGAGGGGGAGATCCCACGTTTGATCTCCCGGACACCCTTCCAGGGCCCCAAGAGTCAGCAAAAGTTTTGGGCATCATATTCGGCAAGGATGATTATCCCACCAAAAACTGGGATGGTAAGCTCCAGGATGCCGCTCAGAAGGTGGACCAATGGAAGAGTTGGTCTATGACCCTCAGGGAAAGGGTACACCTGATCAAATCGTACCTGCTCCCCTTGTTTATCTATCTGGGCAGCGTATGTATCTTGCCAGAGGCTTACCACACTAGGATCTACAGCCTGTTTTTCCAACTGTTATGGGGAAACAGGATGAACCTAGTCAAGAGGGAGGTTACGTACCGCACGAGGAGACTAGGGGGTTTATCTATGGTAAACCCTGTGGTGTTCTTAACAAACACCTTCTTGAAAGCCAACATTGCAAACCTCTGGTCAGAGAGGGCTTCTCCGTGGGTACTCTCGTGCAGGGAATGGTTTCGGCCTTTCTTCCAGGAATGGGAGACAGGAGGGCAAGTGAAGGACCTCCGTACGCCCCATGGGCATCTTCCGGCTTACGCTACCCCGACTCTGAAGGTGATACGTCGGTGGGGTCTGGGAGTGTGGGAGATCAGGACCCAGTCAAGGCAGTTCCTTGACAAACGGGTTCTGTTGACCCACTTCCAGAAGCCTCTGGCGCTCAGGGACTGCCCAGGTCGGGATCTGAGGGTGGGGTTGTACCTTTTAAACATGAAAAGGATCCCCCAGAAGTTTTGGGACTTGGCCTGGCGCTGCTTTCAGGGGAAGCTATATGTGAGGGACAATTTGAAGTGTAGGAACTCTGATGACCGGGGATGTCCCCGAGAAGAGTGCGGGGACATGCTGGAAAGCATGGACCACTTCCTGCTTCATTGTCCCTTTAATATAGGGGTTTACAACAGGGTGGGCGCTTCCATCGGCTGGAGTCAACTTGCCGGCCTTACCTATCAGGAGTGGGCTTATGGGGCATTCAGGAACCTGGGTGGCCGAGATCGGGGCACTTTATTCTTAGTTAGTTTAGTGGTTAAGTACTACACGTGGAATGCACGGTGTTTAGTGTCGACCCAACAGAAAATCCTCTACGAGGTGGAGGTCTGTAGGAACATCACTGGTGACCTCGGGAAGATCAGGTCTTTGGAGTATGGCAGTCTTGGTACCAGTAGGGCTTCTCTCCTATGGAGAGGGTTTTCTTTTGATGTGCCCTAGGTACTAGACCTTTTAGGTAGAGTACCTTTATTTTGGTTAGGGACAGTGTTATAGGGATAGAGATAGGATGAGAACAGGGTTAGTTTGAATGGAGGGATAGGATTAGGGAGAATTGTAGGGGGAGTTAGGGAAAGAGTGTAAAATTATTTTGAATGTATCAAGTCTGCCATCCTTCTCCCTGGTGGTGGGCTAATGCATGTGCACGCTAGCTTTTTGTTTTGTTTTTAAGCTGATATGGTATGAAGGGCTTACAGGCGACCAAACTTGGGCCTAAAGTGGTTTGTGGTTCAGTGTGTATAAGTTTGTGTATAAGTTGGTTGGGAGGAGTGTTAGGTGGGGAGGGTGTGCTTGTGGGTGGTGGTGTTCATCTTTGGGGGACCTGACATGGGTCAGTTAAGGACTGGACTTTGTGAACTGTAAGAACGGTATGGACTCTGACCCATGTACAGGAGGGGTGGTATGGGTGAGGGTACAGTTTTAGTGTAGGGTTTTTCCTAGGGTTTTCTATTGATCTTGTAGGTGTTTTCTGTAGTGCATATATTTTGTTTATATTATATTTTATTTATATAGTATATTTAGTAATTTTGTACGTATATTGTGTTATATCTATATTGTTATACCTATATTGTTTCATATTGTTTCATGTTATAGCGTTATGGTAGCCGGACCAGTTGTTGTGTTGATATGTGATTTATTTTGTTTATTTCAGTTATTTGGTCTGTTTTATGTTTTCTTTGGTATTTTCATTAGTCCCGGATAGAGGATCCAGTTAATTTGGACATTTTGTAAGTGAATGTATGTGTGATATGATTATTTTGATTATTATTATTCTTATTATTATTGCTATTTTTTTTTTTTTTTTTTTTTTGTTTATAAAAAAAATGTGTGTGTGTGTGTGTGTGTATGTATATATATGTATATATGTATATATGTATATATATAAAAAGATTAAAAAAAATATAAATAATGTAAAAAAATAAGTAAAAAAAATATATAAAAAAAAAAAAAGTAAAAAAACATAATAATTTTTTTTTTTTTTTTTTTTTTGAGGTTTCTGTTTAGTTTTCTTGTTGCGTGTTCCCAAGTATGGATGGTTTTGAGTTATAGTCGGGTAATGATAACTTTTATGTTTATATTTTGACAAGCCAAGTTGTGCTATTTTATTTATTTATTTATTTTTCTTATGTTCATTTTCGGTAAGCGTGTGAGTGTTTGATTTAGATATTTTGGGCATATTTTAATATCTTAGTATTTTTGTATCTTAGTAAAGCTGGGCTGGCCGGTTAGGCAGGGTTTTGTTTGAGGTTTTGTTTTTGGTTCTAAAGTATTTCTTATTTATGTTATAGCTGGTTAAGCTTGCTTTGTGTTTTGTATTTGATAAGTTTTGTATTTTTCTAATAAAAAGAGTGTCAGCAGAGAGCACTTGTGGTCAGACAGGAAAGAAATTCAAAAAGAAAAGAACTTCCTCTGGAGTATACAGCAGCTGATAAGTACTGGAAGGATTAAGATTTTTAAATAGAAGTAATTTACAAATCTGTTTAACTTTCTGGCACCAGTTGATTAAAAAAAAAAATATTTTCTACTGGAGTACCCCTTTAAGTCATTTGGAGACCATGAGCTCTAGCAATTCTGGCTATATAAGATAGCTCATTGGACTGACTCTTTTGTACAGAACTTTCTGTAATGTTCTGTATCTCCTTACCTAACAGCACCATCATATAGCAGCAAAGTATAACATAAATAGAATAAAGTGTATGTGCCATACAAACATCATCAAAAACAGTAAAAATTCAAAGTTCTGTAGCATAGCGATAATACAGGTTGTGCTGCGTCAAAACTAGGGATCGACCGATTATCACGATTTTGGGCATTATCGGTATCGGCAATTATCTTGCCGATAAGCCGATAATGCCCCGCCCCCCGCACCGCCCCCACCGCACCGCGACCGCCACCCCCTCGACCCGCCGCACCTCACCCCCGACCCACCGCCCCGAGTCGCACCCCCCACCGTGATGCTAGGCGGTATACCGGTATGGATTTTTTCCCATACCGCTATACCGGTCGGGCCCCTCTCCCACCCTCCGAGTCAATAAAAAAATTTAACTTACCCGTAATGGGGGTGGTCCAGGCCATCCTTCCTTCATGTAGTGTCCGTGGGCGTTCCAGGTGGAGGGTGGTCCGGGCTGTCCTTCTTCTCCCACGGTCTTCTTCTCCACTCCGGGCAGGCTCCAGCCTAGTACGCTGCATAGACGTCGCTGCGCACGGGCGTCACTGCGCAGCGGCGTCTATGCAGCGTACTAGGCCGGAGCCTGCCCGGAGTGGAGAAGATGACCGCCGGGGAAGAAGAAGGACAGCCCGGACCGGACCACCCTCCACCCAGAACGCCCCCGGACACTACAGGAACGATGGATGGATGGCCCGGAGCACCCTGGCAGGTAGGGGGAGAGAAGCGGGTGGCGGCGGCGGTCTATGGCCCCGCAAAAGCCACTGCAGATCATTGATTTAAAGCGCCCGCTTTAAATCAATGATCTGCAGCGGTGTTGCAGGGGGTTAAATAGCCGATAACTTATACCGAAATATCGGTATAAGTTATCGGCTATCGGCCCTAACCTGCACCAATTATCGGCCCTAAAAAAACGATATCGGTCGATCCCTAGTCAAAACAACCATAAAAAAGCACTGTAGTGGGACACTGCAGTATTGTTTTTTTTTTTTTGGCAAGCTGCTGGTTTAGCCCTGGGGAGACTGTATGTGGAGTCCGAAGATTCTCCCCATTCTTTACTGGTCAGGGTGACCTCTGCTTTGAGCCATTGTGGTGTCCCAGCACCAATAACTGTCCTGTGGCTATGGACTGTTTTGGGCAGCTTTGTAGCGCCCACTAGAGACTTGTTGTTATATTAATTATGTTTACATTCTATTGCAAAATGTTATGAGTAGCGCTGCGGCCAGATGCACTGGCTGCAAGCGCACTCCTGCCCCGCCCTCCCGTGCTGGCTCTGCTGCGGTTTGCATCACGGGACGCTCCCGCATGCGAACGCAGAGCTGTCACTCACCTCCCCGCGTCTCTGTCCCCTTTGCTGTACCTTGCTACTGGCGCATGCATCCTCGCCTCCTAGGGCGCGTGCGCCAGCTTCCTGTGATTTAAAGGGCCAGCGCACCATTGATTGGTGCTTGTCTGGTCCTGACCTTATTTAAAGGGGTATTCCAGGAATTTTTTTTATTTGACTATGCTACAGGGGGTGTAAAGTTAGTGTAGTTCATAATATAGTGTCTGTACCTGTGTTTGACGGTTTTCTCACAATTCTTCTGTGATTTTCACCCCAATATTTATTTTTCCCAGCATACAAAATTACTCATGTCTCGGATTTTTCCCAGGTTGCAATGCGGTCGAGACCTGACATCACTAGTCAGCTGATGACAGGGAGCCTGTCTGCTTCAATGGGTGGGGAGAGCAATCTGCAAGTAATGCAACAGCTGGAGGCACCCTGATTGAAAACCACAGGTCTGCAGCTCATTTATGTTTCAATGGGTGGGGTGGCTGATGTGTGGGAAGGAGGAAAATGGAATTGTGGGATTTGTAGGCAAACAAGAAAACTGAAAACAGGAAATAAAAGTTCACAAAAAGCTAGCCACAGTGTTATGGTAATCTCACAACATAGCCATTTAGCCCCAAGACGAGCGCAGACCCTTCCTAAGCATGTCCATTACTGTCTGCCAGGTATATACTAAAATTACCTTATGGTGGAGAACCCCTTTAACCCTGCACTTCCTCTTGACCCCTGCCGGATCTTTGTGCCTTGACCCCTGCCGGATCTAAGAGAAAGCGTACTGTTTGTGTCTTGCCTTGCCGTGTATCTGACCCCTGCCAGTCCTGACCTCCTGCCAGTCTGTCTCTATGACTCCGTCTCATTCCTTCTGTGCCACGCATCTCCTCAGCAGCCTTTGTGGACGAATGGGCCAGGGGTAACCACTTGGGAGCCGCCTGCCGCAGAAAGTCCATCCCACTTTGCAGCGGGTTCTGGTGAAAACCTGCGGTTCCCTGGTCCAGCTCACGCCATCGTCCACTACAGGTATAGTGGATCCACACCATCTGCCTTTACACAAAATAATATATTTTTCTGAATTGATTATATTACTGATATATGTATATATGTTATTTTGTGATACTGTACCCTTAAGAGAGAGCAGTGAACCCAATGTGACCCTGCCTGCCAATGGGAACCCCTAAATTCTCCCCCTTTTATAGTGTAGTGGGGGAGGAGTCACCCCAGTTCTATGTTTCTAGTAAGCTGAGCTACAGTGTGGTTCAGGTGTGCTGTGTGTCGTGTGCTCTGAGGAGAGGCCTACCTCAAATCTACTCTCTCAGCTGGTCATCCTGCAAGGATTACTTACACGGTGGATGTTCATGCCCCTGCAGAGAGGGCTTCAGTACCTTGACAGGACCCTAGCTACCAGGATTCATCTCCCTTGTCTTACAAGTCAGTATTAATCTGTTTGGCGAAAGCACCACAAGTCTCAACAAGGCAACAGGGCTCCCAAAGGAGTTGCTATGCACTCTCTCACCCAAAACAGACGGTCCATGTATTACCATCTGCACCAGCTCATTAAAGACAGTTTTCCGTCCCCTGAAGTAACCTGGTGTGTTCATTTACTCCCAGTGTCTGGCCCAGGAGAAGCTGTCTCCAACCTCGGATCGTGTATAGGATAACAGTGCCCTGGCGTCATGAAGTGATCAGGTACAGTGACCCCTCGACCTACGATGGCCCTGACATATGATAATTTCAACATGCGATGGCCTCTTTTTTATGTCGGGGCCATCGCATAAACGGCTATCCTGCAGCGCAGACTGCTTCAGCTACCACCTGATAGCCGTTTACGGTGCCCCGTGTGCTTCGCTGACGATCACTTACCTGTCCTCGGGGCTCCGGCGCATCCTCTTCGGGATCCCCTGCATCGTTGGCGCTCTCCGTCGTCGTCATCACGTCGCTGCGCACGCTGTCCCGTCATCCAATAGGAGCGGCGTGCGTAACAACGTGATGGCGGCGACGGAGCACGCGGATGCCGGGGAAGCAGAGGCCTTGCCGGAGCGTCGGGGACACCCCAGGGACGCGGCGACAGCGATGGACGGCGACATCCCAGGCAGCGGTGACGAGCGGTGATGGTGCAGAGCGGCGGGGACAGGTGAGTACAACTTCCTCTAACAGTGGTCTTCAACCTGCAGACCTCCAGATGTTGCAAAACTACAACACCCAGCATGCCCGGACAGCCAACGGCTGTCCGGGCATGCTGGGTGTTGTAGTTTTGCAACATCTGGAGGTCCGCAGGTTGTAGACCACTGTCCTATACTTTACATTGCACGGATCCCTCAACATGTGATGGTTTCAACAAACGATGGTCCATTTGGAACGGATTACCATCTTATGTTGAGGGACCACTGTATTTCCACTAACACCACCCGTGGCACCAAATAATATCTAATTTATAGGAGGGTTCTTTAACAATGGTCTGATCACAAAAGGGGGGAAATATATCCTACAGCTGATTGAAGGGGTAGCTGGACACTTTGGGGGAGATTTATCAAAACCTGTGCAGAGGAAAACTTGCCCAGTTGCCCATAGCAACCAATCAGATCGCTTCTTTCATTTTTATGAAGGCCTGTGAAAAATGAAAGCAGCGATCTGATTGGTTGCTATGGGCAACTGGGCAAGTTTTCCTCTGCACAGGTTTTGATAAATCTCCCCCAAAGTGTCCAGCTACCCCTTTAATCAGCTCAGTGGCGTTGCTAGGGTTGGTGTCACCCGGTGCGGTAGAAAATGGTGTCACCCCCATACCTACCCCCTCCCCCCAGTAAGTTTTTAGCCTGTTGTGACAGACACCACTGTTGTAGCGCATTGTGAGAAATTCCAGTATAATAATCAGATATACCAGTTGCCACAGAATGGGAAAGTGTTAAAGAAGTTTTCACCATTTAAATATACAGCTCCCAGAATTACTTAAAGGGGTACTCCACTGGAAAACATTTACTGTTATATCAACTGGTGCCAGAAAGTTAAACAGATTTTTAAATTACTTCTATTTAAAATCTTAATACTTACAGTACTTATAAGCTGTTGCATTCTCCACAGGAAGTTGTGTAGTTCTTTCCAATCTGACCACAGTGCTATTTGCTGACACCTCTGTCCATGTCAGGAACTGTCCAGAGCAGGATAGGTTTGCTATGGGGATTTGCTCCTACTATGGACAGTTCTTGACATGGACAGAGGTGTCAGCACAGAGCACTGTGGTCAGACAGAAAAGAAATTAAAAAAGAAAATAACTTCCTGTGAATCGCTTATACAGCAGCTAATAAGTACTGGAAGGATTAAGATTTTTAAATAGAAGTAATTTACAAATCTGTTTAACTTTGTAGCACCAGTTGATTAAAAACAATGTTTTCCAGTAGAGTACCCCTTTATGCAGTGGTGAGGTTATGCTGGGAGTTGTAGTTTCACTGACCATAACTGTAGAACTGACAAGCGACTACAGCTCTGATAGGACACAGAGAGGAGAATACACAATGATATCAGTGACTACAGGTGACGTCTTCTCTATAGTGAGGAGAATGTACAATGATATCAGTGACTACAGGTGACGTCTTCTTTATAGTGAGGAGAATACACAATGATATCAGTCACTACAGGTGACGTCTTCTCTATAGTGAGGAGAATACACAATGATATCAGTGACTACAGGTGACATCTTCTCTATAGTGAGGAGAATACACAATGATATCAGTAACTACAGGTGACGTCTTCTCCATAGTGAGGAGAATACACAATGATATCAGTGACTACAGGTGACGTCTTCTCTACAGTGAGGAGAATACACAATGATATCAGTGACTACAGGTGACGTCTTCTCCATAGTGAGGAGAATACACAATGATATCAGTCACTACAGGTGACGTCTTCTCTATAGTCTTTCCTTATCTAATTCAGATGGTACATACCGCCGGGTCCAGCTAAATCTTTTCTCTGCAGAATGTGACGCCCAGACGTCTCCTCACTATGTCAGCGCATTCTCATCCTCTATATGAAAACAATTATTATTATAAACCTGCCAGACACTGTATCCTCTAAATATAATACTACTATACACTATACTCTTTGATTATAAACCTTCCATACACCGTACCCACTGAATATAATAATACCACACACTGTACATTCTGAATATAATACCAACACATACTGTACCCTCTGAATATAAATCTGCCACATACTGTACCCCTGAATATAATACTATCACATACTGTACCCTCTGAATATAATACCAACACATACTGTACACTCTGAATATATTACTACCACCCACTGCGCCCTCTGGATATAATACTTAGAGATGAGCAAACTACAGTAAATTCAACTCGTCACAAACTTCTCGGCTCGGCAGTTGATGGCTTTTCCTGCATAAATTAGTTCAGCTTTCAGGTGCTCCCGTGGGCTGGAAAAGGTGGATATTGTCCTAGGAGAATCTTTCCTATGAATGTATCCACCTTTTCCAGCCCACCGGAGCACCTGAAGGCTGAACTAATTTACGCAGGATAAGTCATCAACTGCTGAGCCGACAAGTTCGTGACAAATCGAATTTACTGTAAGTTCGCTCATCTCTAATAATACTACCACAAACTGCGCCCTCAATATAATACTACCACCCACTGTGCCCTCTGAATATAATACTACCACAAACTGCGCCCTCTGAATATAACTTTGCCATACAGTGCACCCTCTGATTATAATACCACAACCGCAGTAACACCCCTCAACATCCGTTAGCTGATGCTATTACCACGGGAGGGGGGTATTGGTGGTGTTGCTAGTGGATGATCGGGGTGCTACTACTGGGGGGGGTGTTGCTGAAGGATGATGAGGGTGCTACTGGCCATCCCCCCTGGCAGTATCACCCCCATCATCCATCGGCAGGATCATCCTCCTGGCAGGAGCACCGCCATCATCCACCATCAGGATCTGCTGATGGAGGTGCTGCTGGGGGGGGGGGGGGTAGTTGCTGGCAGATGATGAGGGTGCTACTGCCAGGGGGGGGGGGGGAGCATTAGGTAGGCAGCAGTTCCCCCACATTAGGTAGGTAGCAGTTTCCCCACATTAGGTAGCATCTTTTCCCCACATTAGGCAGCATAGATTCCCCACATTTGGTACCAGTTTCCCCACATTAGGTAGGTACCAGTTACCCCACATTAGGTAGCAATTTCCCCATATTAGGTAGCACAGATTCCCCACATTCGGTAGCACAGATTCCCCACATTAGCTAGCATAGACTCCCCACATTAGGTAGCATAGACTCCGCACATTAGGTATCATAGACTCCGCACATTAGGTAGCATATACTCCGCACATTAGGTAGCATAGACTCCCCACATTAGGTAGCATAGATTCCCCACATTAGGTAGCATAGACTCCCCACATTAGGTAGCATAGACTCCCCACATTAGGTAGCATAGACTCCCCACATTAGGCCGCAGGTTCCCTTACAGGTTCCCCACAATGCGTCAAAGTCTCCACACACACACACACGCACACACACACAAAAAAAAACCACATACAACACAGAGAGAGACACACACAAACACACACAGTCAGAGAGACACACACTCACAGACAGACACACAGTCACACAAATACACAGAGTCACACACACACTCAGAGAGTCACACAAACGCACACAGTCACACACACACAGTCACACACACAAACATAGATAGAGACAGACACACACATACCCATCCAGCGCAGCGATCCATCTCACCGGGCGCAATGCGAGTGACGTAACTGACGTCCCCCTGCGCGGCCATGCGGTGTGACGTCAGGCAGGCGCAGACGTGGGAGCGGAGGCCGGGCACAGTACTGGTGAAGGTGAGGGGGAGGCGTGATGACGGACGCACTGAAAGGGGGGGGGGTTGCTAACGGACGGCCGCACCGCACACACAGCACAGGGGGGGGGGGGGTGCTGACGGATGGGAGGCCGGTCGGGCACAGTAGGAGGGTGTCAGTGTAGCTGGGGAGGGGGTGTGGGTGCTGCGGAGCATCTTGGTGTCACCCCATTAGGTTGGTGTCACCCGGTGCGGGCCGCACCCCCCGCACCCGGGTCGCAACGCCACTGAATCAGCTGTAGGAATAGAGCCCTATGATTGGGTATTTCCCCTTTTTTGCAGGTACCAGCCCTGTTGCCCACGGGCACTAACCTGGTACCATTATATCCTTATAATGTATGTAAAGTCTTCTTTGCTCCTGTTTCCAAACAGAAGATGCTAAGAAGCTGTTTAATTTACGCCATAAACGATCAATAACAAATAGCAATAGCATGACAATAGCCTTTAGTGCTTCATGGGATGGGGAATACATTACAGATGCCCATAAGAGCTGGAGGCCATAAATCTACTGTACAGATGCATAGTAATATTTTATGGCTTTCCTCTTCCCGTCTGGCGGCGGACGCTTCTCTGCATCTTTTCGTTTTGTGGTTCCCTTCTTTCCCGATTATCAATTACTATTATTACAGATCAGTTACCTTGCGATCATGATAACGTGGGTGGCAGATACGGGAAGACATGCCTACGTGACATTATAATACATGACCCTCTTAGGAATACTGAGCGGGATGATAGTAAAGGGGGATGAGCTGCTCAATTTACACCAAAATTCGTATTAGTCCAAATCCAAATATGGCATCAGAATAAATCCCTGGATCAACCTTCCGTCCTTATAAATCTAGAATCCATAACCTGTAATGTTATTATTCTCCAAAAATGCATCCAGACCTAAAATTATTTTACAGAGTTCCCCATAACACCTCCTCCAGGAGAGAATTCCACAGTCTCACTGCTCTTACAGTAAAGAACCCCCGTCTGTGCTGATGTAGAAACCTTCTTTCCTCTAGATGTAGATGATGCCCCCTTGTTATAGATACAGTCCTGGGTATAAATAGATCATGGAGAGATCTCTGTACTGTCCCCTGATATATTTATACATAGTTATTAGGTCGCCCCTAAGCCTTCTTTTTTCTAAACTAAATAACCCTAATTCTGATAATCTTTCTGGGTACTGTAGTCCTCCCATTCCCCGTATTACCCTGGTTGCCCGTCTTTGAACCCTCTCCAGCTCCACTATATTTTTCCTGTACACTGGTGCCCAGTACTGTACACAGTATTCTATGTGTGGTCTGACCAGTACTATACACAGTATTCTATGTGTGGTCTGACCAGTACTGTACACAGTATTCTATGTGTGGTCTGACCAGTACTATACACAGTATTCTATGTGTGGTCTGACCAGTACTGTACACAGTTTTCTATGTGTGGTCTGACCAGTACTGTACTTAGTATTCTATGTGTGGTCTGACCAGTACTGTACACAGTATTCTATGTGTGGTCTGACCAGTACTGTACACAGTATTCTATGTGTGGTCTGACCAGTACTGTACACAGTATTCTATGTGTGGTCTGACCAGTACTGTATACAGTATTCCATGTGTGGTCTGACCAGTACTGTACACAGTATTCCATGTGTGGTCTGACCAGTACTGTACACAGTATTCTATGTGTGGTCTGACCAGTACTGTACACAGTATTCTATGTGTGGTCTGACCAGTACTGTATACAGTATTCTATGTGTGGTCTGACCAGTACTGTACACAGTATTCCATGTGTGGTCTGACCAGTACTGTATACAGTATTCTATGTGTGGTCTGACCAGTACTGTACACAGTATTCTATGTGCGGTCTGACCAGTACTGTACACAGTATTCTATGTGTGGTCTGACCAGTACTGTACACAGTATTCCATGTGTGGTCTGACCAGTACTGTACACAGTATTCCATGTGTGGTCTGACCAGTACTGTACACAGTATTCCATGTGTGGTCTGACCAGTACTGTACACAGTATTCCATGTGTGGTCTGACCAGTACTGTATACAGTATTCTATGTGTGGTCTGACAAGTACTGTATACAGTATTCCATGTGTGGTCTGACAAGTACTGTACACAGTATTCCATGTGTGGTCTGACCAGTACTGTACACAGTATTCTATGTGTGGTCTGACCAGTACTGTATACAGTATTCTATGTGTGGTCTGACAAGTACTGTACACAGTATTCCATGTGTGGTCTGACAAGTACTGTACACAGTATTCTATGTGTGGTCTGACCAGTACTGTACACAGTATTCCATGTGTGGTCTGACCAGTACTGTACACAGTATTCTATGTGTGGTCTGACCAGTACTGTACACAGTATCCTATGTGTGGTCTGACCAGTACTGTACACAGTATTCTATGTGTGGTCTGACCAGTACTGTACACAGTATCCTATGTGTGGTCTGACCAGTACTGTACACAGTATTCTATGTGTGGTCTGACCAGTACTGTATACAGTATTCTATGTGTGGTCTGACAAGTACTGTACACAGTATTCCATGTGTGGTCTGACAAGTACTGTACACAGTATTCTATGTGTGGTCTGACCAATACTGTACACAGTATTCCATGTGTGGTCTGACCAGTACTGTACACAGTATTCTATGTGTGGTCTGACCAGTACTGTACACAGTATCCTATGTGTGGTCTGACCAGTACTGTACACAGTATTCTATGTGTGGTCTGACCAGTACTGTACACAGTATCCTATGTGTGGTCTGACCAGTACTGTACACAGTATTCTATGTGTGGTCTGACCAGTACTGTACACAGTATTCTATGTGGGGTCTGACTAGTGATTTGTACAGCGGTAGAATTATTTCCTTGTCGTGGGCATCTATGCCCCTATTGATGCCCCCATGATTTTATCTGTCTTCTGTCTGCCCGACACTGGTCACTACACCTAAATTTACTATTAACTAAGACTCCCAAGTCCTTTTCCACATAAGTCGTCCCAAGTGTTCTCCCATTTAATACATAATCCCAGCCCGGATTTTGCCTCCCATGTGCATTACCTTACATTTATCAGTGTTGAACCTCATCTGCCACTTACCAACCCAAACCTCCAACCTATCCAGATTCATTTGTAACAGTGCACTGTCCTCTATTGTGTTATCTACTATACACAGTGCACTGTCCTCTATTGTGTTTACCGCTTTACAGAGTTTAGTATCATCTGAAAAGATTGCTACTTTACTATTCAACCCCTCTACAAGGTCATTAATGAACATATTAAATAGAACAGGACCCAAGACAGACCCCTGTGGTCCCCACTAGTAACAGTTACCCAATCAGAATAAGTACCATTAATAACCACCCTCTGTTTCCTATCACTGAGCCAGTTACTTACCCACTTACACACATTCTCCCCCAGCCCAATCCTTCTCATTTTATGCACCAACCTTTTATGTGGCACCGTATCAAATGCTTTGGAAAAATCCAGATATACGACATCCAGCGATGGCTGCTATCAACCTGTGCCACTTCATCCACCCTGTGCCGCTTCATTACCCCCTGTGCCACTTCATTACCCCCTGTACCACTTTATTACCCCCTGTGCCTCTTCATTACCCCCTGTGCCTCATTACCCCTGTGCCTCTTCGTTACCCCCTGTACCACTTCATTACCCCCTGTGCCTCTTCATTACCCCCCGTGCCTCTTCATTACCCCCCTGTACCACTTCATTACCCCCTCTGCCACTTCATTACCCCCTGTGCCACTTCGTTACCCCCCTGTGCCACTTAATTACCCCCTTGTGCCACTTCATTACCCCCCTGTGCCTCTTCATTACCCCCTGTACCACTTCATTATCCCCTGTGCCACTTCATTACCCCCTGTGCCACTTCATTACCCCCATGTGCCACTTTATTACCCCCATGTGCCACTTTATTACCCCCATGTGCCACTTTATTACCCCCATGTGCCACTTTATTACCCCCATGTGCCACTTCATTACCCCCCTGTGTCACTTCATTACCACCCTGTGCCACTTCATTACCCCCTGTGCCACTTCATTACCCCCCTGTACCACTTCATTGCCCCCTGTGCCACTTTATTACCCCCCTGTGCCACTTCATTACCCCCCTGTGCCACTTCATTACCCCCCTGTGCCACTTCATTACCCCCCTGTGCCACTTCATTATCCCCTGTACCACTTAATTCCCCCCTGTGCCACTTCCTCACCCCCTGTGCCTCTTCATTACCCCTGTACCACTTCATTACCCCCTGTGCCTCTTCATTACCCCCTGTGTCTCATTACTCCTGTGCCACTCCATTACCTCCTGTGCCACTTCATTACCCCCTGTACTACTTCATTACCCCGTGCCACTTCATTAACCCCTGAGCTATTGCTCACCCCCTTTGCCACTTCATTAATCCTTGTGCCACTTCCTCAACCATGTGCCACTTCATTACCCCCTGTGTCACTTTCTCACCCCCTGTGCCCTTTCATTACCCCCTGTGACACTTCATTACCCTGTGTCACCTCCTCACCCCCTGTGCCACCTCATTCCTCTCTGTGCCAATTTATTACCCCCTGTGCCACTTCATTATCCCCTGACACTCCATCACCCCCACTCTGTGCCATGTCATCACCACCTTTGCCATTTCATAACCCCCTGTGCCATTCCCCCCCTCCCCGCTTTTAATAACCTCCCGTGCCATTTCAATGCCTTTCCCCTTGATCCCCCTGTGCCACTTCATTACCTACCCCCCGTGCCCTGGCCTGTGTCTCTCAGTGTGCTCTGGTGGGCTTAGGTGTAGGCTCAGTGCCTTATCAGCTCTAACTAGTGACATCCTTGATGCTTCGCTGCGCAACGTCAGGGGCGTCACTCGTCAGAAGTCCTGGCAGCCACCACTGCTTAGTGATTAAAAGTGGCCGCAGCTCTGGCTGCAGGTTCAAGATCAGGCAGCATGGGCCTTGGCCACTTAAGAACAGAGGTGCTGAGGGACGGGACGGTTCTGCAACACCCCTGGGGACTGCAGCTGACACCCTAATGTGTTGTGGCACCCAGTTTGAAAGCTCTGCCTTCGAGGATCATCTGTCATTTTTCGGTGAAGCAGCAGGCCCCTATACATTTCACCTGCATTGGCCACTACAGGAGAAACGTAATATTACATGGTGCCCATTCAAATCAATTGGTGGCCATGTTGATGCTCAGAGTCCTTCAGAGGAGGAATCCTTCTTTGTCTAAAAGATGAGAAGGGGGGAGGGGGGTAGCCTATGTTAACCCCTATCTTGATGTCCATAGGTTGTTTCATGTATCGGTCGTCTTCTCCGACCTTGTCAATCAGCAGATCATTGGTCAATTCCTATAATACAATATTAGTAAATGGCGCCTCTGCTATATTAAAGGTTTTTCCATCACGTGGCCATTAAAAGATTTCCTCTGTTGATATTGGGCTATGTGGCCTTCTTCCCGGCTGTCCCTGAGGATATCTCTTGTATTTCTTAGTGCCCCTCTTCTTTGTTGTTCTTCCCTCTTGCTCCTCGGTGTCTGACCTCCTTCCTTAGTTTCCTGTTCTTCCGCTCGGCGTGCCGCCTTATCTCCCTCTGTCTATCTTACTTTCTTTCCGAGCCGCTTCTCTCTGCCCCATTTCACAGGCTCAGATCTCCCTCTGTTCCTCTCTTGTTTGCCTCTCAGATAATATAAACTCTCAGACAATGCTCTGGAGAGCGGAGATCTCACAGGCGCCCGGCTCTGAACTTGCGCGCACAATGCTCGGCGGGGAGTCGCAGCATGGGGATGTGATTTCGAGAGGACACAGATTTTTTTTCAGCTTCCAACTTTCTTTTGGTCTAATGCCAAGAGAAAAAAATATAAAGTGGGCGCCAAGGCTACAAAAAAAGGGGGTGCTCTGATTTTTGCCTCCCCCCACCTTTCTGCAGCTGAACGTCGTCTTAAAACACCAAACTCCTGCCAGCTTTCTAGGACGCAGTGGGGCGCTTGTGTACTAAGTTGGGAGATGCTAATGCCGGATACGGTTTGATCGGATGTGGACAGCGGGGCCCTTTGATTGGGAAATCAATGTAGGAATTTGTTTAAAGAGTGAAGATGTAAAACTTCCCTCAATGGCAGAACAAAGCGCTCGGCTGCTGTGAAGGGACCTCGATAACGTTCTGGAATTGTTTTCAACACAACCAACTTGGTTATTGTTGTGACTGCTTGTTCCCGTCATCAAATGTCTTTATCATGGAGAATGTCTCCTTGGCCCTTGCTGTGATCAGCATTTGGTGACATAATATCCTTAGTTATTTATTTTTTTGGTACGCAGAGTCAATACTTGTTCGTTGGCGGCTCCGCGTGACATTAGATGCTTTATTCCCGGGCACATATACATATATTGAGTTGTGGCCTGGTTCCCCAATGATCTCATTAAAGTGGCCACCGTCCTTACGAGATAATTACAGATCTGATGGCTGTCAGGCACAGGCGCTCTCCTTCAAGATGTTGGACAGTTCCTTGCTTGTCTGTCTCCAATACACATTTTTTTTCTCTGTTGGAGGAGGGAAGGGGGAGGGGGGGAGGAATATAATGTGCATTGTGTTGTAATGAATATATTTATTGGGATTGTATAATATTATTGTATGAATAAAGATAAAGTATGGGGTTCCATGCTGAGGACTAACATGAGATATGGAGCTATGCTGGAGACTAGGAATGAGATGGGGAACCATGCTGGGGACCAAAACTGAGATAGTGAGAAAGGCTGAGGTCCAGGAATGAGATAGTGAGAGAGGCTGAGGTCCAGGAATGAGATAGTGAGAGAGGCTGAGGTCCAGGAATGAGATAGTGAGAGAGGCTGAGGTCCAGGAATGAGATAGTGAGAGAGGCTGAGGACCAGGAATGAGATAGTGGGAGAGGCTGAGCACCGGGAATGAGATAGTGAGAGAGGCTGAGGACCAGGAATGAGATAGTGGGAGAGGCTGAGCACCGGGAATGAGATAGTGGGAGAGGCTGAGGACCGGGAATGAGATAGTGGGAGAGGCTGAGGACCAGGAATGAGATAGTGGGGGAGGCTGAGGACCGGGAATGAGATAGTGGGAGAGGCTGAAGACCAGGAATGAGATAGTGAGAGAGGCTGAGAACCAGGAATGAGATAGTGAGAGAGGCTGAGGACCGGGAATGAGATAGTGGGAGAGGCTGAGGACCAGGAATGAGATAGTGGGGGAGGCTGAGGACCAGGAATGAGATAGTGGGAGAGGCTGAGGACCAGGAATGAGATAGTGGGAGAGGCTGAGAACCAGGAATGAGATAGTGGGAGAGGCTGAGGACCAGGAATGAGATAGTGGGAGAGGCTGAGGACCAGGAATGAGATAGTGGGAGAGGCTGAGGACCAGGAATGAGATAGTGGGAGAGGCTGAGGACCAGGAATGAGATAGTGGGAGAGGCTGAGGACCAGGAATGAGATAGTGGGAGAGGCTGAGGACCAGGAATGAGATAGTGGGGGAGGCTGAGGACCAGGAATGAGATAGTGGGGGAGGCTGAGGACCAGGAATGAGATAGTGGGGGAGGCTGAGGACCAGGAATGAGATAGTGGGGGAGGCTGAGGACCACTATGTTTTTTAAGAAAAGCATCCAGACCACTTTTGAACTTATTTAATGCATCAACCATCTAAACATTGGCCCAGAACAATCAATCCATTATTTCATAGCGACCAATCACAGCTCTCTCACATCTTACAAATCTAATCGAGCTCTGGTAAAATGAACATGAGCTATGATTGGTTGTGCAGACATATTGATAAATCTGAGCCATTGTATGGCAGTAAGTTCCAGTCTCACCGCACTTAGTTTTTTTTTTTTAATACTACAGAATCTCTCCACAGAATCCTCCCGCCCAGAGATTCTGCTGCAGTAACCTAACATTAGTGTGAATGGGTCTTTCCCCCTATTGGGGGAGTGGCGGGGGGGGGGCGTACATAGACTCATCGGACCACCTACGGCACAATCACAGGGGTCTGATAAGTCAAGATGGCGGCTGAGATTTCATAACCTGCCTCCGGGGCAGCTCTTTGAAGTAGATCTGGATGACCATATAAGTAGATCACAGATGACACTGATCAGTGCTATTCCTAGGCATAGCAATGAACAGTATTAGCATTTAAAAGATTGCAATAAATAGTCCCCTGTGGGAACTTAAAAAAATTGAAAAGTAAAAAAAAAAAAAGTTAAAAAGGCCCTCCCCCAATCAAACAGGAAATCCCCCTTCTTTTCCCATTTTACAAATAAAATAAATATATTTGGTATCACTGTGTGCAGAAATGCATAAACTAATAAAATATATCACATCTTAAAAAAGAAGAGATAAAAAATGATCAAAATGTCACAGATAGGCAAAAGTGTTACCGATATAAACTACAGTACACTGCACATACATCCCCATATACGAAAGAAAAGGAAACTTATAGGGGGTAAGAATAGGGCCATTTTAGACATACTTCTTTGTTAAAAAAAGGTTGAGTTTTTAGAAAAGTAGTATAATAATAGAAAAGTGTGTAAAGATGGGGATCATTTTAATCGTGTTGACCAAAGAATAAAGAGAACATGTCAATTTTACTGTAAAGTGCACTGCGTAAAAACGAAACCCTCAAAAGTGGCACAATTGCAGTTTTCTTTTAAATTTCCCACCACAAATAACATATTTTGTGGTAAAATAAAAGGTGTCCTTCCGAAGTACAATTGGTCACACAAAAAACAAGCCCCTATATGGGTCTGTGGATGGAAACATTAGAGTTATGGCTCTTAGAATGCAATAAGGCAAACATGAATATTTCCTGTGTACTCAAGGGGTTAAAAGCGTTACTGCAAGTAACAAACATATATATACGAACTACAACAAGTAATGAGGGAAGCAGCGCCCACATCTTGTCCGATCTATGTTGATCGATGTTCATACCCAATGTTTCCCAACTATTGTGCCTCTAGCTCTTACAAAACGACAAATCCCAGCATGCTGAAGGCTGTCTGGGCATGCTGGCAGTTTTGCAACAGCTGGAGGCACACTTGTTGGGAAACAGTGATCTACTTGACAACATTAAAAGTCTATGATATGAAACCCCCACCTAAAAGCTGTAGTACAAAAAGCAACATTTCCCCCATGCTCCTGTGTTGGCGTTACTAGCGGGATGTTCTGACATTTAGGTGACAACCTGTATGGACATGCTGGGAGTTGCTGCTTTGCAACAGCTGGAGGCACACTGGTTGGGAAACACTGATCTAGTTGATAACATTAAATGCCTCTGATATGAAACCCCCACCTAAAAGCTGTAGTACAAAAAGCAACATTTTCCCCATGTTCCTGTGTTGGCGTCAATAGCGGGATGTTATGACATTTAGGTGACAACCTCTATGGACATGATGGGAGTTGTTGTTTTGCAACAGCTGGAGGCAAACTGGTTGGGAAACACTCCTATAGTCGATAATATTAAAAGGGTATTCCAGGCCAAACCTTTTTTTTTATATATCAACTGGCTCCGGAAAGTTAAACAGATTTGTAAATTACTTCTATTAAAAAATCTTAATCCTTCCAATAGTTATTAGCTTCTGAAGTTGAGTTGCTTTTTTCTGTCTAACTGCTCTCTGATGACTCACGTCCCGGGAGCTGTTCAGTTCCTATGGGGATATTCTCCCATCATGCACAGCTCCCGGGACGTGACATCATCATTGAGCAGTTAGACAGAAAACTTCAGAAGCTAATAACTATTGGAAGGATCAAGATTTTTTAATAGAAGTAATTTACAAATCTGTTTAACTTTCCGGAGCCAGTTGATAAATATAAAAAAAGGTTTTTCCTGGATAACCCCTTTAAAGTCTATAATATTTAAAGGGGTACTCCACTGGAAAACATTTTTTTTAATCAACTGGTGCCAGAAAGTTAAACAGATTTGTAAAAAAAAAAAAATCTTAATCCTTCCAGTACTTTTCAGCTGCTATTGCCATTCATCTGAAGTTCTTTTCTTTTTGAATTTCCTTTCTGCCTGACCACAGTGCTCTCTGCTGACACCTCTGTCCATTTTAAGAACTGTCCAGAGCATGAGCAAATCCCCATAAAAAAATCCTCTCTTGCTCTGGACAGTTCCTGACATGGACAGAGGTGTCAGCAGAGAGCACTGTGGTCAGACAGAAAGGAAATTCAAAAAGAAAAGAACTTCCTGTGGATCATAACAGCAGCTGATAAGTACTGGAAGGATTAAGATTTTTTTTTTATAGAAATCATTTACAAATCTGTTTAACTTTCTGGCACCAGTTGATTTAAAAAAAAAAAATAAAAAATGTTTTCCATTGGAGTACCCCTTCATCCCTCACCTAAAATGTATTAGTAGTTACAGTATTTAGTTCTGTATAATGTAGTGCAGAATTTTTTTTCGTAATGGGCGACACTTTCCCTTTAAACGCTTTTGATGTCGCGGAGAGTCTTTGACCACAGTGGGTCGAGTTTAAGAATTTGGCGCCATCATTAAATGGCGTTAATTAATGCAAAAGCTTATCAGCCTTGGGTAACAAGGTTGCGGCTCAATTAGAGCTGTTAGGGGAAGACGGGTGCCATGACTGCCGAATTTCAGTCGCGGACTACTTAATGCATCTGTGTCCTCTCATCAGCGCGACGCTTCTTCTTCTTCTTCTTCTCTCCCCTCCTGTTGGTTATACAGAGGTGATAGATCACACCAATAAATCCCGCAGTGTGTAAGCGGTAATATCCAATATATTTTCAAATATAGTTCAATTATTTTTCACATATATCATAGCAAAATTGGGCCGGCGCGCGGTAGAATTAAGGTCTGTGAGCGGAGTGGGGAAGCCTTAATGAGTTTTCTGTGCGATATTATGCATGAGGTCAAGTAGGACGCGGCTGGGAATTTTACAGTGACGGCCAAAGCGCTGGTGTCTGGCGACTGTCGCCGCACTAAAGTCTTCTCTACTGTATACGGATCTGTCCTGTTACTATAACCCAGTGTTTTCAAATTGTTGCAAAACTACAACTCCCAGCATGCCCGGACAGCCTTCGGCTGTCCGGGCATGCTGGAAGTTGTAGTTTTGCAAGAGCTGGAGGTGCACTGGTTGGGAAACACTGATCTAGAGTATATGATGTGAAACCCCCTACCTAAAAGCTATAGTACAAAAAGCAACATTTTCCCCCCCAATATTCCTGTGTTGGCGTTACTATGACATCCGGGTGACAACCTCTAGGGGCATGCTGGGATTTGCAGTTTTGCAAAAGATGGATGCCTAATGGTTGGGAAACACTGATCTAGTTGATAACATGTGTGGTAGCGGGGTGTGATGAGGGCAGATGTTGTTACCCTAGGGGCAGATGGCATTAACCCCTTGTATTCGTGACGCCAGGGTTAGGTTTAGCCTATAACCACCCGAAGGTATACCGCTGGATCCTGGGCTAGGCACGGGGGGGCAATGAAGATTCTGAAGCCAAGTTACGGACAACGGTAGCTTTACTGAGGGTAGACAGATGGTAAAGTCTATACAGTTCAGCCAGGGCCCAAGGAGGTGACCAGTGACGCAGAGACCTTAAGGGCTTGCTGGGACTTATAGTAGGACTGGACAATTGAATGCAGACCACGCTGACCTGACAGATGACAGGGACTGACTTGACTCATAAAGCTGTGACTTTATCTTACTTGACTTGATGGCGGCTGCAGGACTGGACTTTGAGGCTCCAACACTCTGGACACACACACTAGACAAGACTGCACTGGACCTCAGCAGAAGAGAGAGAAGCTCCACCCAGGGCTTATATGGGGGAGACTAGCAGGGAGCCCATAGGTCACTTTTGGGATCACCTGGTCACTGGTACCTCCTGGGTAACAATCACATGACATATCACATGGCATAACTCTTAATCACATTTTATAACACTTTACATGGTAAAACATATTTACAATGGGGAAACAAGTGCAGGGGCCTTGGGGACACTGAAGGAGGCCACCTGACAGGACAGCAGGAGCACGGGGTAACACCTCCCGTACTGGGACACCTCACATGAAAAGTCTATGATATGAAACCACCATATAAAAGCTCTAGTACAAAAAGCAACATTTCCTCAATGCTCCTGTGTTGGCGTTAGTAGCGGGATGCCGTGACATCTGGGTGACAATTGCTATGGGCAGCTTTGAATTGTAGTTTTGCAACAGCTGGAGGCACAACAGTTGGCAAACGTTGCTCTAACTGCACAGACAGCCAGACCCATCACCCGACAGTAACGGAAATTACCATTTCTAAGGCGTCTGGAACGTCCTTCATTATGTAATGTGACTGAATTTTAATATAAAATAATTTCCAGGGATAATGTTGCGCTGAGCAGTGTCTTATTGTGTGTGGTATCTAAACTATTCATGTGTGATACTGTCTGTTTAAATGATGTATCTACGTCTGCTATTTTGTGATGCTATTTATGCTGTATCTAAGCCTGTCAGGTTTGTTACTGTATTTTACCATCCATTGTATCTCCTAAAAACATTTTTAATACGTCTTTGTCGCCCACAGTAACCAATCAATGCACAGCTTACATATTTGAGATCAGATGGCCACATGAAAGCTGGGCTGTGATCGGTTGCTATGGGCAACAAAGGCAGTTTTATCATTAGAATAGTATTGGTAAATGAGGCCCAATGTGATGTCATAGCAGCATAAAAGAAAACCACTAGTGATGTCACATGGCCTCACCTGACAGGAACCTCTAGTGATGTCACAGCAGCTCACCTGACAGGAACCTCTAGTGATGTCACATGGCCTCACCTGACAGGAACCTCTAGTGATGTCACATGACCTCACCTGACAGGAACCTCTAGTGATGTCACATGACCTCACCTGACAGGAACCTCTAGTGATGTCACATGACCACACCTGACAGGAACCTCTAGTGATGTCACATGACCTCACCTGACAGGAACCTCTAGTGATGTCACATGACCTCACCTGACAGGAACCTCTAGTGATGTCACATGACCTCACCTGACAGGAACCTCTAGTGATGTCACATGACCTCACCTGACAGGAACCTCTAGTGATGTCACATGGCCTCACCTGACAGGAACCTCTAATGATGTCACATGGCCTCACCTGACAGGAACCTCTAGTGATGTCACATGACCACACCTGACAAGAACCTCTAGTGATGTCACATGGCCTCACCTGACAGGAACCTCTAGTGATGTCACATGGCCTCACCTGACAGGAACCTCTAGTGATGTCACAGCAGCTCACCTGACAGGAACCTCTAGTGAAGTCACAGCAGCTCACCTGACAGGAACCTCTAGTGATGTCACATGGTCTCACCTGACAGGAACCTCTAGTGATGTCACATGGTCTCACCTGACAGGAACCTCTAGTGATGTCACATGGCCTCACCTGACAAGAACCTCTAGTGATGTCACATGACCTCACCTGACAGGAACCTCTAGTGATGTCACATGACCTCACCTGACAGGAACCTCTAGTGATGTCACATGACCTCACCTGACAGGAACCTCTAGTGATGTCACATGACCTCACCTGACAGTAACCTCTAGTGATGTCACAGCAGCTCACCTGACAGGAACCTCTAGTGAAGTCACATGACCTCACCTGACAGGAACCTCTAGTGATGTCACATGACCTCACCTCACAGGAACCTCTAGTGATGTGACATGACATCACCTGACAGGAACCTCTAGTGATGTGACATGACCTCACCTGACAGGAACCTCTAGTGATGTCACATGACCACACCTGACAGGAACCTCTAGTGATGTCTCATGACCACACTTGACAGGAACCTCTAGTGATGTCACATGACCTCACCTGACAGGAACCTCTAGTGATGTCACATGACCTCACCTGACAGGAACCTCTAGTGATGTCACATGGCCTCACCTGACAGGAACCTCTAATGATGTCACATGGCCTCACCTGACAGGAACCTCTAGTGATGTCACATGACCACACCTGACAAGAACCTCTAGTGATGTCACATGGCCTCACCTGACAGGAACCTCTAGTGATGTCACATGGCCTCACCTGACAGGAACCTCTAGTGATGTCACAGCAGCTCACCTGACAGGAACCTCTAGTGAAGTCACAGCAGCTCACCTGACAGGAACCTCTAGTGATGTCACATGGTCTCACCTGACAGGAACCTCTAGTGATGTCACATGGTCTCACCTGACAGGAACCTCTAGTGATGTCACATGGCCTCACCTGACAAGAACCTCTAGTGATGTCACATGACCTCACCTGACAGGAACCTCTAGTGATGTCACATGACCTCACCTGACAGGAACCTCTAGTGATGTCACATGACCTCACCTGACAGGAACCTCTAGTGATGTCACATGACCTCACCTGACAGTAACCTCTAGTGATGTCACAGCAGCTCACCTGACAGGAACCTCTAGTGAAGTCACATGACCTCACCTGACAGGAACCTCTAGTGATGTCACATGACCTCACCTCACAGGAACCTCTAGTGATGTGACATGACATCACCTGACAGGAACCTCTAGTGATGTGACATGACCTCACCTGACAGGAACCTCTAGTGATGTCACATGACCACACCTGACAGGAACCTCTAGTGATGTCTCATGACCACACTTGACAGGAACCTCTAGTGATGTCACATGACCTCACCTGACAGGAACCTCTAGTGATGTCACATGACCTCACCTGACAGGAACCTCTAGTGATGTCACATGGCCTCACCTGACAGGAACCTCTAATGATGTCACATGGCCTCACCTGACAGGAACCTCTAGTGATGTCACATGACCTCACCTGACAGGAACCTCTAGTGATGTCACATGGCCTCACCTGACAGGAACCTCTAGTGATGTCACATGGCCTCACCTGACAGGAACCTCTAGTGATGTCACAGCAGCTCACCTGACAGGAACCTCTAGTGAAGTCACAGCAGCTCACCTGACAGGAACCTCTAGTGATGTCACATGGTCTCACCTGACAGGAACCTCTAGTGATGTCACATGGTCTCACCTGACAGGAACCTCTAGTGATGTCACATGGCCTCACCTGACAAGAACCTCTAGTGATGTCACATGACCACACCTGACAGGAACCTCTAGTGATGTCACATGACCTCACCTGACAGGAACCTCTAGTGATGTCACATGACCTCACCTGACAGGAACCTCTAGTGATGTCACATGACCTCTCCTGACAGTAACCTCTAGTGATGTCACAGCAGCTCACCTGACAAGAACCTCTAGTGATGTCACATGACCTCACCTGACAGTAACCTCTAGTGATGTCACAGCAGCTCACCTGACAGGAACCTCTAGTGATGTCACATGACCTCACCTGACAGTAACCTCTAGTGATGTCACAGCAGCTCACCTGACAGGAACCTCTAGTGAAGTCACATGACCTCACCTGACAGGAACCTCTAGTGATGTCACATGACCTCACCTCACAGGAACCTCTAGTGATGTGACATGACATCACCTGACAGGAACCTCTAGTGATGTCACATGACCTCACCTGACAGGAACCTCTAGTGATGTCACATGACCACACCTCACAGGAACCTCTAGTGATGTGACATGACATCACCTGACAGGAACCTCTAGTGATGTCACATGACCTCACCTGACAGGAACCTCTAGTGATGTCACATGACCACACCTGACAGGAACCTCTAGTGATGTCTCATGACCACACTTGACAGGAACCTCTAGTGATGTCACATGACCTCACCTGACAGGAACCTCTAGTGATGTCACATGACCACACCTGACAGGAACCCCTAGTGATGTCTCATGACCACACTTGACAGGAACCTCTAGTGATGTCACATGACCACACCTGACAGGAACCTCTAGTGATGTCACATGACCTCTCCTGACAGTAACCTCTAGTGATGTCACAGCAGCTCACCTGACAAGAACCTCTAGTGATGTCACATGACCTCACCTGACAGTAACCTCTAGTGATGTCACAGCAGCTCACCTGACAGGAACCTCTAGTGATGTCACATGACCTCACCTGACAGTAACCTCTAGTGATGTCACAGCAGCTCACCTGACAGGAACCTCTAGTGAAGTCACATGACCTCACCTGACAGGAACCTCTAGTGATGTCACATGACCTCACCTGACAGGAACCTCTAGTGATGTCACATGACCACACCTCACAGGAACCTCTAGTGATGTGACATGACATCACCTGACAGGAACCTCTAGTGATGTCACATGACCTCACCTGACAGGAACCTCTAGTGATGTCACATGACCACACCTGACAGGAACCTCTAGTGATGTCTCATGACCACACTTGACAGGAACCTCTAGTGATGTCACATGACCACACCTGACAGGAACCTCTAGTGATGTCACATGACCACACCTGACAGGAACCTCTAGTGATGTCACATGGCCTCACCTGACAGGAACCTCTAGTGATGTCACATGACATCACCTGGCAGGAACCTCTAGTGATGTCACATGACCACACCTGACAGGAACCTCTAGTGATGTCACATGACCTCACCTGACAGGAACCTCTAGTGATGTCACATGACATCACCTGACAGGAACCTCTAGTGATGTCACATGACCACACCTGACAGGAACCTCTAGTGATGTCACATGACCTCACCTGACAGGAACCTCTAGTGATGTGACATGACATCACCTGACAGGAACCTCTAGTGATGTCACATGACCACACCTGACAGGAACCTCTAGTGATGTCACATGACCTCACCTGACAGGAACCTCTAGTGAAGTCACATGACCTCACCTGACAGGAACCTCTAGTGATGTCACATGACCTCACCTGACAGGAACCTCTAGTGATGTGTCATGGCCTCACCTGACAGGAACCTCTAGTGATGTCACAGCAGCTCACCTGACAGGAACCTCTAGTGATGTCACATGACCTCACCTGACAGGAACCTCTAGTGATGTCACATGACCTCACCTGACAGGAACCTCTAGTGATGTCACATGACCTCACCTGACAGAAACCTCTAGTGATGTCACATGACCTCACCTGACAGGAACCTCTAGTGATGTGACATGACCTCACCTGACAGGAACCTCTAGTGATGTCACATGGCCTCACCTGACAGGAACCTCTAGTGATGTGTCATGGCCTCACCTGACAGGAACCTCTAGTGATGTCACATGACCTCACCTGACAGGAACCTCTAGTGATGTCACATGACCTCACCTGACAGGAACCTCTAGTGATGTGACATGACCTCACCTGACAGGAACCTCTAGTGATGTCACATGGCCTCACCTGACAGGAACCTCTAGTGATGTGACATGACCTCACCTGACAAGAACCTCTAGTGATGTGACATGGCCTCACCTGACAGGAACCTCTAGTGATGTCACATGACCTCACCTGACAGGAACCTCTGGCCTGTGACCCACTTATGATGTCATAGTAAAATACTTTACCATGGAGATGGTTATGTCACGTTGGGTTATGTTAGTTTTATTGACAGTAGAACTGAATATTCATTAATTTCCTTTCCTTGCAGCCATCACACACCATGAAATCCATTCTGTGACCCCTGGAGCAGGTATTAAATACACAATTTCTTGGTGATTTGGTTTTTACTCAGAATGAGTGATTAATATGATGTCTTATCCATGGGCTGCGGAATGACGCTCTGCATACTGAGCAGACGCTGTATGGGCTTCTTCTCTAGTGTTCTCCTAGTCAGTCCTATCAGGAAAAGAGCAAAAGATAAAAAGGATAGCCATCTTATCTGATAGGACGTGCACTCAGGTACCTGGAGTCCGCGAGACCCAGGAAAATGCAACGCAACACCGCTCCAACCTCTCTCACTCTCTCTTTAGCCCCTCACGAGTCCGCCCCCGTGTGACATCAGGCCCCACCCCCTCAATGCAAGTCTATGGGAGGGGGCGTGACGGTGTCACGCCCCCTCCAATAGACTTGCATTGAGGGGGCGGGGCCTGACGTCACACAGGGCGGAGTCGTGGCATCACGATCTTCTGTCCCCGTGGTCGGGGACCAGAACCTCCAGAGCTTCCGGAAGCAGATACGATGGGTGCTGCATGCTATATTGCGAGGGTCCCCAGCGGTGGGACCCCCGTGATCAGACATCTTATCCCCTATCCTTTGGATAGGAGATAATATGTCTAGGGGTGGAGTACCCCTTTAAGGACCAGGCCAATTTTATTTTTGCATGTAGTTTTTTTATTTCCTCCTCGCCTTTTATAAATCATAACTCGTTTTTTGCGTGACCGATTGTTCTTTGTAATTACATCACTTATTTTACCATAAAATGTACGGCACAACTAAAAAAAAATTATTTTGGGGGGGAAATTGAAAAAACAAACACATTTTAGCAAATTTTGGGAGTTTTTTTTTTCACGCTGTACACTTTACAGTAAAAATGACATGTTTTCGTTATTCTGTGGGTCAATACAATTTAATATGATACCCATGATATTTGCTTTTCTATTATTGTACCGCTTTAAAAAAAATCTCAAACTATTTTAACAAAATTAGTATGTTTGAAATAGCTCTATTTTGACCGCCTATAACTTTCTCCTTTTTCCGTATCAGGGCTCATTTTTTGCGCCGTGATCTTTAGTTTTTATCGGTACCAGTTTGGCTTATATTTTACTTTTTAATCACTTTTTTATTTTCTTGGAATAAAATGAATTAATATTATATTTTGATAGTTCAGACATTTACCCATTTTGTCATACCAAATATGTTTATTAATTTTGTTATGCTTATTGGAGGTAAAACGGAAAAAAGGAAATTTTTCCAATTTTTTTTACCTTTTTTATTTAAATTTTTTTTACCTTTTTTTTAAAACTTTTTATGTCCCCATAGGGGACTATTGTTATGCTATACGCTCCGGCCTCACACGCTGGCTGTGAGCGCATGGTCCTCTTACCTTCTGCTGCCGACGGGGCTGGGACTCCCATTCCGGGACGCACCCGCATGCGAGCCCCAGTCCGTCACTCTCCGGGTGTTTCTCCTGCCCCTGCCTCTCTGCTCCGGCGCGCGTGTCCCCGTCCCTTAGGGCATGCGCGCGCCGGAGCTTTAAGATTTAAAGAGTCAGTACACTCATTAGTGTAACCACCTGTTGCTTATTTATAAATTCCTCCACCCTCCTCAGTTCTCTGCCGGATCTTTGTTGCCTTGTGCCCTAGTGAAAGCGTTCCTCTGTGTTGCCTTGCCGTGTACCAGTTCTCCTGCTTTTGTGACTTTGACCTTGCTCCTCTGCCGCCTTCCTACTGAACTCCTACGTCCCCATGCTACTGTGCCGCCTGCCCTGACCTACTGCTATCCAGACTACGAGTTGCCTCATCCCTCCTGTGCCTCACATCTCCTCAGCCGCCTGTGTGGTCAAGCCGTGCCAGGGGTAGCGACCTGGGTGTCGCCTGCAGCTGCAAGTCCATCCTGCTTTGCGGCGGGCTCTGGTGAAAACTAGCGGCACCTTAGAATCCGCACCCTGGTACGGTCCGAGTCATCTGCCACACAGGTCCAGCGGATCCACATACACCGGAGTTCCTGTCTTCAGAAACGTGAGTGTTACAACTATTTATTGCAATCATTTGATTGATAATACTGTTCAGTGCTATGCATAGGGCATAGCACTGATCAGTGTTATCGGTCATCTTCTGTTCTGGTCTGCTCGATCTCAGACCAGAGCCGAAGACCCCAGGAGAGGGACAGAGGTAGGTGAGGAAACCTCCAGCATGCATTTCAAGTGCCGCACTACTGCAGATGCCGCGATCTGTATTGATCACAGAATCTGAGGGGTTAATGGCTTACATCAGTGCGATCGCTGATGTCCGCCATTACCGACGGGTCCCTGCCTGCTGATAGCAGCCGGGACCTGCCGTGCATGATGCGAGCACCGTTCCAGTGCTCTCGGTCATGTACATGACGTAAATGTATGTCATGGTGCGTTAAGTCCCACCGCACCATAATGCACATTTATGTCCGATAAAGAAGCACTCCAGGATTTTTTGCTTTTTTATATAGTGCAACATAGGCTATTATTAAAGAATCCTGTAGATTTAAAAGTACAAAAAGCAACATGGTTCCATGCTCCTGAGTGGCGTTACTAGCGGGATGATATGAAACATAGGTGGCCACCTCTACGGACATGTTGGAAGGTGTAGTTTTGCAACGGCTGAAGGCACACTGGTTGGGAAACACCGTATTAACCCTTTAGAGGTCGGCGATTCATTAGGCCTCCTCCTCTGGATACATTATTATGAGAGAGCTGTATCCGCTTGTCTGGTATAAAATAAGAGCTGTCCCCTGCACGTAATATCTCAGTGTGATTTGCGCTCTCTCACAGCTCGTCCCCCTTTGCCCTTCTCCTTTGCAGCGCGCAGACAGACAGCTCCGAGACGGATGTAATTCTTCAGCTCGGGGTGCCATGATTACAGAGGGCAGGTCCATCTCTTTGCAGCCTCGATGAATATTTATGTAATTTGTGGCTGTATTGCCTGGGCTAGTAAAAAGGGAAATGTCAGGGAGACTTGTGTCTCCTGCGTCATCCTGCCCCCTGGGTCCATTTATTGCTCTGCCCTCTTGTCAGGCCCATTTATGGGTGCAAAGACATAATGGAATGTGGTTGGAGGGGGGCACCACGAGAATAGCGGGGTAGTAAGTGACATTTACATTTACAGAAAGCAGAATAGTGTCATTTATAGATCTTCATGGAGCCGCAGCGGGAAAGCAATCACATTTATATAATAGGGCAGTGGCCTTTAGATAACTCATCCAGACAGTGAACTTTCCACCTATAACATGTCCTCTGCTCAGCTGCCACTATAGGATTTAACGTTCCCCCATGTGGACAAATGTCTGGGATAAATACTTTGTTTATATGGACTGTCTGATCCTTTGATTGCTACTGATTCTTTCCCCATTCTGCTACTGATACCGCCTGCAGGCAGCTAGGAGGTACTACACAGCAAGATTAAAGGGGTACTCTGGTGGAAAACATTTTTTTATTAAATCAACTGGTGCCAGAAAGTTAAACAGATTTGTAAATGACTTCTATTTAAAAATCTTAATCCTTCCAGTACTTATCAGCTGCTGTATAATACAGAGGAAATTCTGTTCTTTTTTAATTTATTTTCTGTCTGACCACAGTGCTCTCTGCTGACACCTCTGTCCTTGTCAGGAACTGTCCAGAGCAGGAACAATTCCCCATAACAAACCTCTGCTGCTCTGGACAGTTCCTGACATGGACAGAGGTGTCAGCAGAGAGCACTGTGGTCAGACAGAAAAGAAATTCAAAAAGAAAAGAACTTCCTCTGTATTATACAGCAACTGAAAAGTAATGGAAGGATTAAGTTTTTTTTTCTTTTTATATAGAAGTAATTTACAAATCTCTTTAACTTTCTGGCACCAGTTGATAAAAAAAAAAAAAAAAAATAAGTTTACCACTGAAGTAACCCTTTAAATCTATGTTACTGATGCCCATCTCCAAGGGTGGGGCCAAGGATTTCTGAGCAGCCGGCCCCGATCACGGGGACCCCAGCGGTCCACACTCTAGGACCACTTGGAAATGCCCCATCTCCATAGACAGCAATGCATTTTTGAGCCGATTTTGCAAAAAGAATTGAATGTCAATTCTTTCTGCGGAGGCCAAAAATCAGAATTCCTGCCGCAAAAATTCAGCTGTGTGCAACTGAATTTCCTAGCTGAATTTTTCAGCCGGACTACACTCGGAAATTCTCTTGTGTGAACAAAGCCTAACTGTTCAGTGCTATGCATTGGCATAGCACCGATCAGTGATATCGGCGATCTACTTGTAGAGCCTGCCAGAAGGCAGACCATAGAAGCGGATCCAGGAAGAGCAGCACAGAGCAGGTGAGGGGGCCCATCTTGACTCATCGGACCCCCCCAAGTGCACTGCAAGTGGTCCGATAATTGTTACTAAGCCCCACTAATACTTTAGATGCCATGCTCAATATAGATCATGGTATCTAAAGGGTTTATGGCGGGTATCCGTGATTAGCTCCTGCATTCGATTCCTAGATTGTACATGCCGCACGGAGTAGAAATTGTACCCTGCGTCCTCCAGGGGTTGAAAGGAGTTTTACAGGAAAAAACACGTCTGCTTACTTCCAACAACAGCGCCACACCTGTGTATAGGTTGCGTCTGGTATTGCAGCTCAGCTCCAGTAATAAGCTGCAATATTACGCCCAACCTGTAGACAGGTGTAGCGCTGTTTTCGGTAGAAAGAATATATTTTTTTGTATCCCATACGGACTTTTGTCAGCTTCCTAGTGACGATTATTATCTCCCATTAAGGGATCCAAATATTTTTCTGCGGCCGAGCAGCGAGGGACGGGAGGCAGTGACATACAATTAGCTCCTATGCATGATAGCAATTTGTCACATTTAGGCCCGATCGGAGAGGAGAACTTCTTGCTCGGCCGAAGATTTACTGCAATAATTCCTACTCCGAAGAATGGAAGTAAAACATGTTCTTAAATGACCCATTGATTGAATGAGAAGGGAACCTGAACGTTATTGCTCTGGCTGAGAGATAACATTCAGCGTTCACTGACCGGGAACACTCTGTCTCGTCCTATGGAGGATTCGGGTCATTTGGGATTTAATGAATAGTAATGGGAAGAAACCGACGCACTTTATGTTAGGACTATACACCCCATGCTGGTTTATAGGAGGCCAAATTACAGTGACCCCTCGACCTACGATGGCCCCGACATACAATCATTTCAACATACGATGGACTCTCAGAGGCAGCATCAACATACGATGCTTTTGTATGTCGGGGCCATCGCATAAACGGCTATGCGGCAGCGCAGACTGCTTCAGCTACCACCGGATAGCCGTTTTCGGTGCCCTGTGTGCTCCGCTGACGATCACTTACCTGTTCTCGGGGCTCCGGCGCGTCCTCTTCGGGATCCCCTGCATCGTCGGCGCTCTTCATCGTCGTCATCACGTCGCTGCGCACGCCGTCCCGTCATCCAATAGGAGCGGCGTGCGTAGCGACGTGATAGCGGCGACGGAGAGCGCGGATGCTGGGGAAGCAGAGGCCTTGCCGGAGCGTCGGGGACGCGGCGACAGCGATGGACGGCAACATCCCGGGCAGCGGTGACGGTCCGGAGCGGCGGGGACAGGTGAGTACAACTTCCTCTAACAGTGGCCTTCAACCTGCGGACCTCCAGATGTTGCAAAACTACAACACCCAGCATGCCCGGACAGCCAACGGCTGTCCGGGCATGCTGGGTGTTGTAGTTTTGCAACATCTGGAGGTCCGCAGGTTGTAGACCACTGTCCTATACTTTACATTGCACGGATCCCTCAACATGCGATGGTTTCAACAAACGATGGTCCATTTGGAACGGAATACCATCGTATGTTGAGGGACCACTGAATTCCAATAATACATAATAAAGGTTTATTTTATGGGACATAACTGCAACATGGCTACTGTGGACCTGCAGCTGTTGCAAAACTCCAACTTCCAACATGTCCATAGAGGTGGCCACTCAGGTGTCATAGCATCCCGCTAGTAACGCCACTTAGGACCAAGGAGACAATGTTGCTCTTTGTACTAAAGCTTTAAGGTGGGGGTTTCCTATCATAGTTTGTCATTTTATCAATTAGATCAGTGTTTCCTATTCAGCGTGCCTCCAGCTGTTGCAAAACCACAACTCTCAGCATGCACGGACAGCCAAAGGCAGTCCGGGCATGCTGGGAGTTGTAATTTTGCAACAGCTGGAGGAACCCTAGTTAGGAAATACGTCTGTTTTTGGTTTTGCAACATCTGGAGGTCCACAGTTTGGAGACCCCCCTCATGTATTCTATGGGTTGCCCAACAATCCCTTAACCATAAAGTGAAACATGTTCTTTTTTTGCCTAATCGGTTTCTATCCTCTAATAGTCATTTTATTTCATTTATTTCATTTTTTTTGTACATTATTATGGGAGACGGGCATCTTACTTTAGCTGTTTTTAAAGGGGTATTCCAGGCAAAAACTTTTTTTATATATATATATATATATATATATCAACTGGCTCCTGAAAGTTAAACAGATTTGTAAATGACTTCTATTAAAAAATCTTAATCCTTCCAATAGTTATTAGCTTCTGAAGTTGAGTTGCTGTTTTCTGTCTAACTGCTCTCTGATGACTCACGTCCCTGGAGCTGTGCAGCTCCTATGGGGATATTCTCCCATCATGCACAGCTCCCGGGACGTGACATCATCATTGAGCAGTTAGACAGAAAACTTCAGAAGCTAATAACTATTGGAAGGATTAAGATTTTTTAATAGAAGTAATTTACAAATGTTTTTAACTTTCCGGAGCCAGTTGATATATATATATATATATATATATATATATATATATATATATAAAAAAGTTTTTGCCTGGAATACCCCTTTAACAGCATTTAGAGAAATGCCTTACAGCAAGCTCCAAGGACAATTAGCGTGAATAGGAAAGGTGTGATCCCATGCTCTTTGGCTTTTCCACAAGGAGGGGGTGGCTGAGCTGTGAGCAACATCTATTGTGTGAACCTCTGCTATCTATACAATGAGGCCAGGTTCACACGTCGGTCATTTCCTCAGTGTGGACATAACCTGAGGCCACTGCCCCAACTACATTGTGTTTCCAATCCAGAATGCCTCCAACTGTTGTAATACTACAACTCCCAGCATACCTGGACAGCCTTTGGCTTTTTGGCCATGCTGGAAGTTGTAATGTTGCAACAGCTGGAGGCACCCTGGTTGGGAAACACTGCATTATAATGCTCTGAACCCCCATCTTCTAATAGACCGTGGGGGGAGATTTATCAAACCTTGTGCAGAGGATCAGTGAAGCAGTTGCCCATAGCAACCAATCAAATTACATTGCCCATAGCAACCAATCAGATTCCAGCTTTCATTTTTAAGGCCTCTTTAAATGAAAGCTGGAAACTGATCCGTTGCTATAGGCCAGTGGTCTTCAACCTGCGGACCGCCAGATGTTGCAAAACTACAACTCCCAGCATGTCCGGACAGCCGTTGGCTGTCCGGGCATGCTGGGAGTTGTAGTTTTGCAACATCTGGTGGTCCGCAGTTTGAAGACCACTGCTATAGGCAATGGAATCTGATTGGTTGCTATGGGCAATGGAATCTGATTGGTTGCTATGGGCAATGGAATCTGATTGGTTGCTATGGGCAATGGAATCTGATTGGTTGCTATAGGCAATGGAATCTGATTGGTTGCTATGGGCAACTGCTTCACTGATCCTCTGCACAAGGTTTGATAAATCTCCCCCAAAATGTCCACCATCATAAAGGATCTGACTTTCCGTGATGGCCGCCATTAAAGAAAAGGCAATTCTTGTGAAGACTTTGACGTACGGGATGTTATCTTATATTTTTCCCCCTAAAACATTTCTGTTTTTACTGTTTTGTCTCAAAATCATCCCCCCCCCCCACCCCAAAAAAAATAAAAAATAAAAATAAAAATGAATTTAGCATTTTATTGTTTTTTTTAATTCATATTTGTATAATTTTTTATATATATTTATATTTATTTATATTTTTTTGTAATAATGCGCAATTAAGAATCTGTCAAGAAGAAATCTGGAAATGATGTGTAATGTGATTTTTCGCTCATCAAGTCTTAGGTGTCAGATACGGCACAAATAATGTATCTGTAATTCTTGTCAGAGCCAGAACGGCGTGGGTGTCAATGTTTTAGACTAGAAATCGAGAAGTGCAACTCGGGGACTTATTTTTTAATTTTTGGCCTGAGACTATGATGTCACGGCAACCTAAATGACTGATAAAAGTAACCAAAATGGTGGAACTCTGTGGGGAAGATTTATCGGGAAAATGGGAGCAGTTGCCCAAAATAACCAATGTCATTGGCGAATCATCATAAACATTGATACATAGGAACTTAAATTTGAATTCCAAAGCTCCACCCACATTCTGTTGGAAACCCCAGTATAACTGCCAGAAACAGTGTTTCCCAACCAGAGTGCCTCCAGCTGTTGCTAAACCACAACTCCCAGCATTCCCTGAAATACATCTGACTGTCCAGAAGAGAGTTGAAGAGAATAGGTAGTGTGGGAGACGGAATATGAGGTCGGGATAAAATGAGGGGATGTGAGGCGGGATATGAGGTTAAGAAATGAGGACAGGATATAAGATCGGGACAAGAGGGCGGGATATGAGGTCAGGATATGAGGACGGGATATGAGGACGGGATGTGAGAATGGGAAGTGAGGTCAGGATATTAGGACAAGATATAAGGTCGGGATATGAGGAAAGGATATAAGGACAGGATATGAGGTCAGGATATGAGGACAGGATATGAGGACAAGATATAAGGTCAGGATATGAGGACGGGATATGAGGACAAGATATGAGGTCAGGATATGAGGAGGTTGGGAAGAGAGGACAGGATATGAGGACGGGATGTGAGAATGTGGGAACTGAGGTCAGGATATTAGGATGGTGTATAAGGACAAGATATGAGGTCAGGATATAAGGACAATATATAAGGTCGGGATATGAGGAAAGGATATAAGGTCGGGATATGAGGACAAGATATGAGGTCAGGATATGAGGATGGGATATGAGAACAAGATATGAGGTCAGGATATGAGGATGAGATATAATGTTGGGATATAAGGACGAGATATGAGGACCAGATATGAGGTCAGGATGGGCTGGATATGAGGTTGGGAAGAGAGGACAGGATATGAGGACGGGATGTGAGAATGGGAAGTGAGGTCAGGATATTAGGATGGTATATAAGGACAAGATATGAGGTCAGGATATAAGGACAAGATATAAGGTCGGGATATGAGGAAAGGATATAAGGTCGGGATATGAGGATGGGATATGAGGACAAGATATGAGGTCAGGATATAAGGTCGGAATATGAGGAAAGGATATGAGGACGGGATATGAGGACAAGATATAAGGTCGGGATATGAGGAAAGGATATGAGGACGGGATATGAGGACAAGATATGAGGACAAGATATGAGGACGGGATATGAGAACAAGATATGAGGTCAGGATATGAGGATGAGATATAATGTTGGGATATAAGGACGAGATATGAGGACCAGATATGAGGACAGGATGGGCTGGATATGAGGTTGGGATATGAGGAGGTTGGGAAGAGAGGACAGGATATGAGGACGGGATGTGAGAATGGGAAGTGAGGTCAGGATATTAGGATGGTATATAAGGACAAGATATAAGGTCGGGATATGAGGACAGGATATAAGGACAACATATAAGGTCGGGATATGAGGATGGGATATAAGGTCGGGATATGAGGACAAGATATGAGGTCAGGATATGAGGATGAGATATAAGGTCGGGATATGAAGACAGGATATAAGGACGAGATATGAGGATGAAATATGAGGACAGGATATGAGGTCAGGATATGAGGAAGAGATATGAGGATGAGATATAAGGTCGGGATATGAGGACAGGATATAAGGACGAGATGTGAGGACGAAATATGAGGACAGGATATGAGATCGGGATATGAGGAGGTTGGGAAGAGAGGACAGGATATGAGGACGGGATGTGAGAATGGGAAGTGAGGTCAGGATATTAGGATGGTATATGAGGACAGGATATGAGGACGGGATATGAGGACAGGATGTAAGGACAACATGTAAGGTCGGGATATGGACGGGATATGAGGACAAGATATGAGATCAGGATATGAGGATGAGATATAAGGTCGGGATATGAGGACAGGATATAAGGACCAGATATGAGGACAAAATATGAGGATAGGATATGAGGTCGGGATATGAGGATGAGCTATAAGGTTGGGATATAAGGACAGGATATGAGGACCAAATATCAGAACGAGATATGAGGACCAGATATCAGGACGATATATGAGGACAAGAGCATCATTGTTGCTTTTCCTTTCCCACAAAGTTTAGGTAGGAAGATCGGGCAGTGCCAGTTATTCTGCTAGTACTGCTATACAACATATATTTATATTCATGGTGATCACAATGTTCAGGGACAGGACATCATGACACCCAATTTATACCTCAAACGTGCACTTTGGCCATAAATAGGCGGCCATTCTCCATTAGTCTACACGAGATACGGAAACAGCCGAGCTATCTGCAGAATGAGTGGAGGACTTTTCGGGCGGCAGGGAACCCGTTTCTTTGATTGTGAAACCCTTCAGTGAGACCTTTCTAGACGATCTATCGTTGTCCCGCGGAGGCAGACATGTTTCCTGTCCCCATAGACTCCTCCGAGCCCAGTGTTCCTTGAGTCTCTTCTAGCTTCAGATTCTGCCCTAAGAATCAGCAAACAAGGAATTGATTTAAAGGCCGCCACGTGCCATCCCTTTTTATGTGGCGCGCAGCCAAATTATGAGCCGCGCAGCCAGCTGTGATGGTATCTGTCGCCATCCTGGGAGGGTTCACAAGGTCGCCATCGGATTTATCTGTACACAAGAACTGTGATTTAAAGGACGGCGTATTCACCTGAAATAAATGGGAATTATTATGTTAAGATATTGATTTACTTACAGTACCGGTGATGAATCTCCGTGGCTGGGCCTAATATGTATTTTTTTTTATTTATCTTTTATTTCTCAGATGTCTGGAGTCCGATAACTGCACAGATCCATTTATCTTCCATAAGTTGTGCAGCCGAGCATTGAATAAAGGTTAGTGAAGGGGAATCAGGTAGCGGGGCCCGCATTGATAGTCGCATTACACAGGTGGGAATTCAGCTGGAGGAGAGTTTATGGATGAAACAAACCAGATAATTGTTAAATTATTATGTAGCCCAGTTTTACATGCAACCTTTAACCGTGCGGGGAACTTTCCCTATACTATCACTGTTGTCTTTCTATGTCAGCCTGTTACGCTTCTGACCTCTTCTTCCTCTGTTATATTAGCCATTTTTAGCACATATGATGATATAATTTATTAAAGGGGTACTCCGGCCCTGAGACATCTTATCCCCTATGCAAAGGATAGGGGATAAGATGTCTGACCGCGGGAGTCCCCAGCCCCAATCTTGCATTCGGCACCCACCTCTTTGAGCTGCACGCCGCGCTGCCGGGTGCCGACCACGGGGCCGGAGTATCGTGACGTCACGCCCCCGCCACCCGTGTGACGTCATGCCCCGCTATGCAAGTCTATGGGAGGGGGCGTGACGGCCGTCACGCCCACTCCCATAGACTTGCATAGCGGGGGCGTGGCATGACGTCACACGGGGGCGTGACGTCACGATACTCCAGTCCCGTGGTCGGCACCTGGCAGTTTGTGAGCTCAAAGAGGTGGCTGCCGAATGCAAGATTATCCCCTATCCTTTGGATAGGGGATAAGATGTCTTAGGGCCGGAGTACCCCTTTAAGTCACAGAGTCACCCATGCTTCTTAGAACAGCACAACTCCTGCTTTCTCAAGATACTTTTGTGATGTGTTGAGCCACACAGCACTAGACCTACTGTAGGTCCCTGAAGAGATTTGTGTACGCAGAGGGGCCCTTGTGCAGCAATTCTTTTCTGACCTGCAGATACTCATTCTTGGTGTTGAAGCCTGAAGCAGGATGCCCTCACAGTGTGGACTGGAGACAACCTTTTGGATGAAATCCTCCAATCTCTGCACAGTGAATGTTACCCAGATCTCTCTCTCGGGATAGATGGTTCTTGCAACTGGAGCAGGATTTGAAACTCGCTTAAAGCAGACTTTAGCTCAAACAGAACTATGTATAGGCCTGAACTAAAGCTAGGAGTTACATTCTGGTGTACATTTTGGTGACGTAATGGTCTGTTCACTCTTTTCTGGCTAGTGCCAGGCTCAACAGTTTTTTTTTTTTGTTGGGGGTCCAGCTTTCCAGAGAGAGGTGATTGGACTAGGGACTCCTCAGCCTTTTTAGAACTTCTACATAGAAGCTGACTGGGAGTTTATCATGTTACCAATGGTTCACTCATCTACACATCAGCGATACCTCAGTGTATCCTGTAATTGCAGTGTAATTCACTGAAACAGTTATGCATATGTGGTATCCCAGAGCGGGGTTACCTTGTGCTACCATGAACACTGTTCAGGTGGCTGTTGCGATCTGAGATTTATGGGGGAGATTTATCAAAACCTGTGCAGAGGAAAATTTGCCCAGTTGCATATGGCAACCAATCAGATCTCTTCTTTCATTTTGCAGAGGCCTTGTTAAAAATGAAAGAAGCAAGCTGATTGGTTGCTATTGGCAACTGGGCAACTTTTCTTCTGGACAGGCTTTGATAAATCTCCCCCTATGTCTTTAGATGTATTGTCTTAGCAAGAGAAGAAGCAACACCTCACTGCTGCAGCTTTCACACCTTCCATGGGACTCTACCTCCAAGCACAATATTTCACACCCAGAAGCAGCTGCAAGCTTCCTGGCAAATCCAGCTGCAGGGGTAGAGGCATGTCAAGCAGAGCTTTAGGGATAATAGCAAAGCTGACGAGCTCTCTAGCAAAGGAGGACTAGGTTTGTGTATCCTCCAGGCTGGCCTGTCCAAAGCGACGGACTAACATCTGGGGTCTTTCTGCTGTATGCTCTTAGGTCAGTGGCGTCTCCAATCCAAGGAAACATAGTTGAGGCAGTCAGCCTAAAGTAAAGCCTTCTAAGGAGCAAGTTTAACAAATTTCAAGGACTGTGACAGTGACATATTACCAGCTAAGGAATTCCTCAGTCACACAAGGGGCAGGGGTACCAGTGTAATGGATGTGTGTGTGTATAATGTGATGATCCGTCTTGGGGATTAGCTCTGGGATCGTCCTTGACCATGCCACAGGATGCGTTTCTTCTCAATAAACCAGCAAACAAACGCTTATAATGCAAATCTGGCACCTTGCCAGTTTTATTAGACAGGTTGCAGGGTAAGAAATAAACAAAAAGCAGGAACAAAACAAAATCCTAGACCGTCTGGTCACTGACTAAACAGATCAGCTTGTCCTGACTAACAACCGCTGAGCTTCCCTCAGCCGGTTAAACATATGTCCCCTGCAACCTTCTACTCACAATGTCACTCTCTTTACTCACAATTCATGTCACTCTCTTTGAGCCCCTCATAGCTCGGGCTGTGTACTCCTCAGCAGCCTCTGTCTCTTCCCTACAGCCCACAAGCTGTCTCCTAGGAAGAGCCCCCAATAGACTGAGTCTCCATCTCATATACACCTCCCTTTCCTCCTGCCTCATTACTTAAGAAGCAGGTGAGAGCTTCTGCAGGGTGAGCCAAGGAAATACACCCTTTCCTTGCCACACTGCCACAATATATATATATATATATATATATATATATATACATATGCGTGTATGCATTATAAAAAGACTATTTGACAAAGCCCATCCCCCACGCTACTCTGCTCCTTGCTTTCCCTCCTCCCATCGTGTAGAGGAACTTCCTTTCCTGGCCAACTCCTAGAAGTTTTCTCAAAAAATCTAACAGAGAAAGCATACCTTATATGGTATGCCAAATCTATACTCATCTCCCTATTAAGGGTGGGAACGTATGCTAATTGCAATGGCTATATAACTTGGATGACTGCCTAATAAAGCTAGAATTATGTTAACACTGACAATGTGTGTCTGTGTGTGATTTACTTTTGTGCATGCACTCATAATCAGTTTGGAAGGTGGCTAGATATTTACTAGGTCACTGAATAGATCCATATCAGTTTTTGGCGCCTGAACAGGAACTCTGTGTTATGATACCATGAGGCAGTCGCGACACAAGGCATCACTATGGACCAAAAGAGATGGGACGCAGCCGTGAGTCAGATCATCTCCAAGAGTATGGTAGGACACATTTCTTGTTCCCCTGCCAAGTACCACTGTCTCCCCCCTTTGGTTCATCTTGGTGCTTGTCGACTGTCTCGTGGCCAACAAAGACAGGTAACATAAATTCTTGCCCAGAGTCATTTACCTGAACCCGAGTGTGTATGAAGTGAGTGAATAAGTGGGATTCTGAGAGGAACTGGGACTGTGTCTCTTGGGGGATTGAATTGTCTTGGAGTAAACTAATAATTGAGCCTCCAGACGTCTGTCTGGGAGGAAGAATATTAGAGGATATTGGTGCAGGACACAGGTTATACTGTCATAATTATACACTGCAGGAAGGTGTGTCTATGGCAGAGTGTATACCAGAGGGTATGACACGGGACTCTCCAACAATAACATATTACCGGGACCTGTCCCAGTGCAACTAATTGCATATGTGTCATGTTCTGTCTTAATGTGTCCATGGACTATTGTTAGTTAATTTAGAAGAAGTGAGGGAGTAGATCTTTCCTGTCTAGTACCAGACTTAGTTAAAAAGGCAGAACTGCATTTAAATCTGTCTGTTAATTGAACCCTAATGTTTTAGAGATATCTGATACGAAAAGGAGGGGTTGAGAGGGGTTTGTAGTTGGTTTGCAGATGGCAAAGCAGTTTGTGCAACAGCTGGAGGTCCCACAAATAGGTACCACCTTGAATAGCACAAGGGGGGCCTGTGAACCAGATGTAGTACAGTGAAAATCAAAGGTCACAGAGCTGCAGTTTAGAATGACCTCACTGGTAGAATTGTTGAAAGGAGAGAGAGGGAAGGGACTGCTGGACAAATGTGAAATGGGTGACTGAGCTGTAGGAAAATGAGCAAAAATGTCAAGGGAAGGATGTATGAGTTTGCAAAGATGGGAAACATATAGAGATGGTAATGAAAGCTGGAGAAATTGAAAAAGTATGCAGATGTGTGTGCGTGTGTGTGTGTAAAGGGATGAAAGGAAGGTATGATGGGAGTTGTAGTACACTCCGAAATTTCAAAACTGTGTTTATGTTGTAAACTAAGTTGTTGAGTAGGATTGCCTAATTATCTCTCAAAGAATGTCCCTTAGTGGTATTGGCTATAATAGCTTGAGTAGACAACTGTATGCATTGTGTTTGTTGAGAAAGCTGATAAGTTAGTCCAAAAGTTAATGATATATACAAGTGAAAAGACAAGAAAAAGAGGAGCAGATTGTTGTTAACAGCTTGATCGGATTAGAGAGAGAAACAAAAATGGAGTCTCGAGGTTTTGATGAATACTAGAGAAACAAAATGGAGACTCAAGGATTTGATGGAAAAGCATGTGGTGAGTGAAGAATGGACTATGGATATTAAGGCAGTTGAACGTTTGGAATATACTGATGGTAGATGGACAGAAGTATTCATAAATAGCAGTGTTATATACAGTCATATACAACAGTGTGATTCTTGAAAGCAAATTATGATTTGATTTGTTTATATTGTAGTCATCTGGACTGTTATAATTATAATCAAAATAATTAGGTAATAAAATTAACACTGATGTACAGACATTCATTTTGGAAGTCTGTTGATAGGATGTTAAATAAGAGATAAATTATATATCGAATGAAGAGAGCCTTTGTTTCAGGGAGTGGATTGTAACTTCCAGTGTTATTAGTCCAATGAATGGAGATGGAATGGAGTTGTTTTTCCCAATGGTGGAGGCAAAAGTGAAGATGATGATGAGGAGTGCTTAGTGCTATGGAATGCAGAGCTCATGGTAGGTCTTTAGGAAAGCTGAGTGAGAGCATGGTTGAAGCTGTTTGTGTAAATTTGTGTTGTAATGGATCCTTTTAGATTGGTAAAGAACAGAAGAAAATCCACGTGGTATTTATTGAACCTATTTGATGATATTTCATTAATTTCCTAATAAGTTTTGTTTTCACAGTTGCGCAGGATGGATGCCAAAAAGATGCGATTAATTGTCTGATTATATTATAGGAGTAACAAGAGAAGAAGTTTGGCCAAGAAAAATAAAAGATATTTTAAAAAAAGTGATCACTATTTAATTGTTACAAAATTATACTATTAATTAAGCATTTAAAATCAGCAAATGGTTTATTTCATTATAAACAATGAAGGTGATTTTTCCAATTTTTTGAAAGAGCTCTGTATATTATTTATTCTTTTACATTTTTGATGAGAATGTGTGTTGGGCCCTGTGTGTTGTATGTTGAGTATTTGTACATGTTGGTATTGTTATTGTATGTCTTCTTGTAAAGTGTTCAAGGGTTATTGATGACTGAGCTAAGCTGAGGGAAAACAAAAAGCTAGACTCAAAGGGTTGGTTACCAGTGACGTAGAGGAGTAGAAGGAGAAAGGTGGGGCTTATAGGGAGGTTGTGACTTTCTGTTTCAGGAGAGGAGGCTGTCAGTCGACTTGAAGAAAATATACGGTACATTTACCATTTGAAATTGAGTATGTTTATAGTACCTGCATACACAATGTGATTTACCTATACATTCTACATTGCATTTATTTGAATAACATCAATTGTGAGTGGATCACTTTATAATGATTATTTAGTGTACAGTGGGGATCAAAAGTTTGGGCACCCAGGTAAAAATGTATATTAATGTGCATAAAGAAGCCAAGGAAAGATGGAAAATCTCCTAAAGGCATCAAATTAGATCAGACATTTTTATAATATGTCAACAAAAGTTAGATTTTATTTCCATCATTTACATTTTCAAAATAACAGAAAACAAAAAAATGTCGTCTGCAAAAGTTTGGGCACCCCGCAGAGTTAATATCTTGTACTGCCCCCTTTGGCAAGTATCACAGCTTGTAAACTCTTTTTGTAGCCAGCCAAGAGTCTTTCAATTCTTGTTTGAGGTATCTTTGCCCATTCTTCCTTACAAAAGTCTTCCAGTTCTTTGAGATTTCGGGGCTGTCTGTCAGGCACTGCTCTTTTAAGGTCTATCCATAGATTTTCAATTATGTTGAGGTCAGGAGATTGTGAAGGCCATGGCAAAACCTTCAGTTTACACCTCTTGATGTAATCTCCCGTGGATTTTGAGGTGTGTTTAGGATCATCATCCATTTGTAGAAGCCATCCTCTCTTTAACTTCAGCTTTTTCACTGATAGCATCAAGTTAGCATCCAAAATTTGCTGTTGACATATTATAAGAATGTCTAATCTGTAATTTGATGCCTTTTGGCTTCTTTCTGCACATTAATACAAATTTTTACCTGGGGTGCCCAAACTTTTGATCCCCATTGTAATCTAAAGATGCTGAATAAGAAGTCCGTTCTTTGGTAGCTTTGCTACTCTCAGATTATAATTAATTGTCTTGAACCTATGAGGTTAAGAATTCAAGAATCATGATAAGATTCCATGGTTGATGCTGAGTTGTAAATGTAAGCTTGCTCCACGTTGTACAAAGATGTAATACATAAGACAGGATATATGGTGACCACATGCAATAAACCACTCGATCTGAGCTGTTGGTTCAGAAAGTAGAGTGGAAGATGATCACTGAGATGTGTGAGTTGGCTGAAGGTAAGACATAATGAGTATGGGTACACTTTTATTACCGACCACAAGTATGGGCCTATTGGAGTAAAAGTTTTCTTGAATCCTTGGGCAAACCAATCAAATGTAGAATCTGTAGGTTGTAATTCGAGTGTTCAAAGTCCTAGAGCTGCCAGAGAAGGTGGCCATCATAAAGATTAGACCCACATGAAGGAAACAACCCCAGAAGCCAAGGGGACTGGATGGTGGAGAAGGCTGCCAAGGCTGCAGTGCTCCTGTCCTCCCACAATTATGGTACAGAGTATACAGGTGGATGGGGAGATGTGGATCAGTCTGGTTAGGTCTATTGCAGAAACCCGCAATGCATGCTGAGAGAGACCAATGGAAGAAGAAAGAGGTGGTACGGGGCAAAGACGGCATCTGGAGAGTTGGTATGAAACTTTGTGTGCCAACAGTCTTGTACCCCATGTTAACATATATGGCCCCATAAGCAGAAGGGAGCTATGTGTGTAGTAATGTCCGTACATTGGGTGGCCTCAAGATTTAACAATGCAGACTTCAGACTTGTAAAGACTTCATTATTTACATCTGTTATGATCTAGGTAAAACAATAAAGGTACCTGACCAACACACTCCATAATCATCTTACCTGTTTCAGAGACTATGAGTAGACTTCATCTAACTGCCTAAGGTGGACCAATATAAGTATGTCCTTGTCTGACTGTACTGACCATATATACAGTAAAAAATATGACTAAGACCCTTCTGTAAAGTTGTGCCTAGTTCAGATTCTGTAATTGTTACCCAGTTCATTAAACCCATGATTGTGTCTCAGGAAACAAGTGAGGAAAGAGACATCTAGGTATGATGATCCCGTATAGATGTATGAGATGCAACAACGGATTGTTAGGATGTGACATTGTATGAGGAGAATCAGTGGGTGAACATTGGTGTCCTGTACAAATAGCAGGGTGAAATAAGCATCTTAGTGGGTGATAATATTGTAAGGAAAAAGAAATACTTGGTGTAAAAATATAGAAAGGATAGGCCTAGCCAGTGGGACGAGTAAATGTTAACTACCGTAAGGTATGGGATACTTGGGGATATGAAGCTCAGAACCCGATTAGAAGGGAATTGGACTGGAGAATGCACATTAGCCAATACTCTTATGCCCATACACATTTTCACTACCGGACATACAAAGGAACCCAAACCACACTCCAGAAGTAAATGTGCAGCCCCTGCTGGGAGCCTTGACCCCCATGTGTATATTGATGCTATAGGAGTCCCAAGGGGGTCCCAGATAAATTTAAAGCTAGAGATCAAGTAAAAGTCGAATTTGAGTCTATAACACCCCAGATTTCAAAAAATAAGAATTTAGACTGGATTAATTATATCTATTATAACCAGCAGAGATTCATAAATTTCTTAGTGGATGTCCTTAAAGGTCAGACCGAACAACTAAGTGCCACATCCATTATGACATTCCAAAATCATATGTTATTGGATATTGCGTTAGCAGAAAAATGGGGGGGGGGGGTATGTAAAATGTTTGGGGAGACCTGTTGCACATATATCCCAGCCAATACAGGACCCAATGGAAAAGTAACCATAGCCATAAAGAAACTAGAAACCTATCGGCAGAACTTAAAAAGAATTCTGGAATCTCAGACTCCTGGGATCAGTACTTTGATTGGATAGGAGGGTGGAAAAAGACTTTAGCCCAAATAGGAATAACCATACTTATAATCCTGGTAATCTTGCTTTTGTTGTGTGTTGTGTTTTGCCTTGCTTAAAGAAGATGTGTGAGAAGGCTGTCGAGAATGCCACACCAGTGATGACGAATTTGGACTTCGAGACTACTGAAAAGCCTATACCCTATTACAGAGCTTCAACACCATCTATAGAACCAGTGAACCATAGGGACAGCATCTGACTCCATATGTGTAAAGTCTGAGGCTAAGGGGGTCCATGAACAAGCCATGGGTCGCCTAAAGTACAGTGAAGCATTTGAGAAAACAAATTGGGGCAGATGAGTTAGGATGACAGAAATTAGGGAAAGGTAAAATAGTCATTTTAAGGGGTGATTGTAATGGATATATATATATATATACGTATGTGTGTATATATATATATATATATATATATATATATGCATGCGTGTATGCATTATAAAAAGACTATTTGACAAAGCCCATCCCCCATGCTATTCTGCTCCTTGCTTCCCCTCCTCCCATCATGTAGAGGAACTTCCTGTCCTGGCCAACGCCTAGAAGTTTTCACCAAAAAACTAACAGAGAAAGCATACCTTATATGATCCCATACTTCTCCCCGATCACAGACTGTAATATGTTGTTGTTTTTCGGCTGTGTTTCTTCGATATCGAGTGATGGTGCGGAGTGTTAGCATAGCATGTGGTACGGTGTATAGCTTAGGGAACCTGTGCTGTATATTGTACTGTCATGCTTTGTGTGATTGTAATTTATTGTATGACTTGTAATGACGACTGAATGACAAATAAAGCTCTTTCAATACCTCCCTAGTGAGGGTGGGAACTTATGTTAATTGCAATGGCTATATAACCTGTACGACTGCCTAATAAAGCTAGAATTATGTTAACGCTGACAATGTGTGTCTGTGTGTGATTTACTTTTGTGCATGCACTCATAATCAATTCGGAAGGGGGCTAGATATTTACTAGGTCACTGATTAAATCCATATTACTAAGACACTGCATAAGTCATGTCAGGGGTATTATTCTGTCAAGATAAGTACAAATATATAGATGCCCACACTGCATACTACAGATGTGAGGACATAGCCAGTATTACTGTATATGATATCTTGGGGGGGATATGGGGTAATTCACGTCCTGAGCCCCCATAGCAGTGCACTTACTGGTCACAACAAAGCACAGATGCAGAAACTGTATTCTATGGGCGTAGCGCCAGGCTGCATACTTCGCCATTCTTCTGGTACTTGCTGTCCCCTCCCTGCAGCAAAAAAAAAGGGAATATGACTGAATTGTTGGCAGTAAGAAGAAGACAGTCTGCTAAGTCTTCCTCCAGCACAAGAGAACATTCCAAGAAGTGCGAAAACCTTTTACCATCTGCAGACTCCGGTTAATTATGTCCTTTCTTCTACTTTGTCTTAATTAGAAATTGTTTTAGTGACAGTTTCAAAAATATAATCGTCTCATTTGTGGCATATTTATCACCTGTGCAAAAACTGCAAATCAAATCCCAGCGCGAGGCGGTGGAGGAAAGTAGAGAGCGCCGCATAGTTTCCTGCCAGACGCCAAGGGAATAGAAATGCAGGAGACTTCAGAATCAAAGGCTGACCGTAGGCAAGGTCATGGCTTCTATAGAGCGGGGGGGGGGGGGGGGGGGGGGGAAGTCTCCAACCTGTGGCTCTACAGCTTTTGCAAAACTACAACTCCCAGCCTCTGGCTGTCCGGGCATGCTAGGAGTTGTAGTTTTGCAACAGCTGGAGAGCACCAGGTTGGAGACCACTGCTATAGGGGAATACCATGAGTTTGCAAAGAGGCCCTTGTAGAGTGGGGGTTAAAACCTGGCTAGTTCCATCCCCTTTGTTATGGGGGTAAGATGCTATTAAAGACTCATGTACATCAAATGTCAGGAGCTGCCCTCCCTTCACTTACGGTGACTGCTAACTACAGCTGGGATTAAAGATAGCTCTAATTTCAGCATTTAGCCTCTTAGATGCCGTGGTCAATAGTGACTGTGGCTTATAGGTGGTTAGATTCTGCATGCTGGTCCTGTCTGCTCCCTGACTGCTCTCACTGCAACACTATATATGCAAAACTATAGCTACTGGAGGCCATAGTTGTGGCTGCTAAACACAGCTGGGATCGGAGATGGCTCCAATTCCAGCAATTAGCCCCCTAGATGCCGCAGTCAATAGTGACCGTGGCTTCTAGGTTGTTGAATTCTGCTTGCTGGTCCTGCCTCCGATTGCTCTCACTGCAACACAACTATGGCTACTGGAGGCTACGTGAATGCCTTCAGGCTGATAATAATAGGGCCTTAACACCCATAACAAAGGGGATGGGACAAGCCAGGTTTGAACCCCCACTTTGGTGGTCTCCCACCTGTGGTTCTCCAGCTCTTGCAAAACTACAACTGCCAGCATGCCTGGACAGCCGCATCAAATGTCTGGTCAGGGAGTATAAAGCCAGCTCAGGAGCTGACCCCCTCCACACAGCTGGCATCAGAGATGGTTCCAATTTCAGCATTTAGCCCCCTAGATGCCACAGTCAATAGCAACGGTGGCTTTTAGGTGGTTACATTTTGGAAACCGGTCCTGTCTGGCCTCTGATTGCTCTCACTGCAACACAACTATGGCTACTGGAGGCCATAGTTGTGGCGACTAACTACAGCTGGGATCAGAGATGGCTCCAAATCCAGGAATAAGCCTCTTAGATGCTGCGGTCAAAGTAGCTGTGGCTTCTAGATGAGAGAAGAATACCATGAATAACCCAATCAGGGAAATTATTCAAAACCCCACCAATAGCCAAACAAAAATCCACAGAAACTGGGTTGTACGGTGTACAAAGATAAAATATTAATTTTTATAAATCACTATTAAAATTCAAGAGTAAACATAAACAGGTGCAATAAATGTGACTAGTGAATAAATATAAAAGAGTCTAATTTGGCAACACACAGCACCATAGAGAAAGGGTCATAATAAACCACAAGGTAGTTCAGAAAGATACAGAAATCAAAGGGATAATGTGAATACTGTCCCTAGACTACCTGCCGTGACCCTATAGGGGACTCCGTGGATGACCCCTATATTCTTCCCTTACTCGTATATAGCTGCCCTGGCTGTTTGATACATAACTGGGGCACTCGCCCTAGAAAGGGCGACCCCCATATCTCCGAACCCTATGCCCTACACTACAATGCCCTATTGTGTCCAAATAATAACATACAAACACAAAGGATAAAGTGTGGTGCAAATCAGGCAAACAGCTTATAAGGTGCTATTTTGTACAAAATTCAATGAAGATGTATAAATATATAAACCATGTCCATAGATTATATGACCTTATCCTCAACGCTGCGTTTCGTCACTGTAGTGGATCATCAGGAGCCTCGCTGAGATGTTCACATGTCAAAGCATGGTTAGGTTCTGCATGCTGATCCTGTCTGGCCTCCGACTGCTCTCACTGCAACACAACTACAGCTACTGGAGGCCATAGTTGTGGCTGTTAAAGGGGTACTCCGGCCCTAAGACATCTTATCCCCTATCCAAGGGATAGGGGATAAGATGTCTGATCGCGGGGGTCACACCGCTGGGGACCCCCGCAATCCATGATCGCTCCATGTCTGAAGCCTGATGACCACGGGGCCAGAGTGTCGTGAAATCATGACTCCGCCCCTTGTGACATCACGCCCCACCCCCTCAATGCAAGCCTATGGGACGGGGCGTGATGGCCCCATGGTCCTGAGGCTTCAGACACGGAGCGATCATCGCTTTGTGCAGCTGAGGCAGGTCGGTGCTGCATGAGAGAATGCAGGGGTCCCCAGTGGCGGGACCCCCACGATCAGACATCTTATCCCTTATCCTTTGAATAGGGGATAAGATGTCTTAGGGCCGGAGTACCCCTTTAAATACAGCTGGAATGAGAGTTGACTCCACCAAAGCAGCTGGTGTAGATTTTAACGTCTAGCATGCAGGAGAACCGGAGCAACACCTGATTCATTAGGAGGTCATAGCCTCTTAAAGGGGTACTCCGCTGCTCAGTGTTTGGAACAAACTGTTCCGAACGCTGGAGCCGGCGTCATGGAGATGCCTCCTGACGTCATAGCCTCGCCCCCAAATGATGTCACGTCCCACCCCCTCAATGCAAGTCTATGGTAGGGGGCGTGACGGCCGTCACGCCCCCTCCCATAGACTTGCATTGAGGGGGCGGGGTGTGACGTCATATGGGGGCGGGGCTATGGCGTCATGAGCTTCTGGCGCTGGCTCTAGCATTCGGAACAGTTTGTTCCAGACACCGAGCAGCGGAGTACCCCTTTAATGAATCAGCCAAATGCTACGGGCAAGAGAACTGTACTAAGGACTGGCATGTGAAATCTGGTCCCTGACATCCTTGGACAGCTCTTTTGTGTTGGCAATGGTGGAGAGTTTGGAATCTGGTTGATTGATTGCTTCTTGCTCCCACGTGTCTTTTATACAGGTAACAAGCTGAGATTAGGAGCACTCCCTTTAAGAGAGTGCTCCTACTCTCACCTTGGTACCTGTATTAAAGACAGCTGGGGACCAAAAATACTTATTTCACTGAACAAAATGCAAATCAGTACATCATTTATCTGAAATGTTTTTGTTTTTATTTTCTTGTTATACTGTCAAATAAACCGACCATTAAAATTATAGACGGTTCCTTTCTTTATCAGTGGACAAAGCTACAATATCAGCAGGGGGTCAAATACTTATTTCCTTCACTGTAGAACCTGTACGATTTGAGTAGTGTTCATATTGTAGTATAATCTCCAGGCATAGCCGGACCTATTTAGGTTAAAGGGGTCCTCCGGTGGAAAACAAATTTTTTTTTTTCAAATCAACTGGTGCCAGAAAGTTAAAACAAATTTTTAAATTACTTCTATCTTAAAAAATCTTAACCCTTCCAGTACTTATCAGCTTCTGTATGCTCCACAAGAAGTTCTTTTCTTTTTTCATTTCTTTTCTGTCTGACCACAGTGCTCTCTGCTGACACCTCTGTCCATTTTAGGATCTGTCCAGTGTAGGAGCAGATCCCTATAGCAAACCTCTCCTGCTCTGGACAGTTCCTGACACGGACAGAGGTGTCAGCAAGAGAGCACTGTGGTCAGACAGAAAATAACTACACAACTTCCTGTTGAGCATACAGCAGCTGATAAGTACTGGAAGGATTAAGATTTTTTAATAGAAGTAATTTACAAATCTGCTTAACTTTCTGGCAACAGTTGATTTGAAAAAAATAGTTTTCCACCGGAGTACCCCTTTAACCATTGATAGACTGGCTTCTATGGCTCCCCCCTCCCTCCCCTCCCCCTCTGTGTATTACGGCAGATTAATTGCATAGGTTGTGTCTGTACGTTTTTGCTTACTCTTTGCATTTTTTCCATATTCTATTTTGCTCTTTTCATTTGTATTTTCTCCACATTTATTGAAGGCTGCCGTGTAAATTTGCATCGCCGAAGCCGCTCTCAGTTTTCTGTAAACTGGTATTTTCGGGGGAAGATGAGTTCTTAGGAGCACTTGAGAAAAAAATTATTGTGCCTATATTATTTATAGCCTACATTTCCCGAAAAAGATATATTTTATGGGGATTGTTTAGTTTTAAAGGGTGATTCCTCTGGGAATTGAGCTGTGAAAACAAACCAGGTAGATGAGTGATGAAAGATAGGCTTAAAGAGGTACTCCGACATCACGGGGAGAATACAGCATCCCTAACCTGTCTGCCCCAGTTCTGAAATATATTTGTTTTGGGGGTCCTGTCATTTGTTGTAGTCCTGTAATTCCTGGTTTTAAAGGGGTATTCCGACCCTAGACATTTTATCCCCTATCCAATGGATGGGGAAATGATGGATGATCGCTGGGGCCCCACAGCTGGGACCCCCGTGATCTCTGTGCAGCAGCTGGCATTCATTTAGAACGCTGGGTGCTGGCGGCCCCTTATGATGTCACACCATGCCCCCTCAATGCAAGTCTATGGGAGGGGGCGTGGCGGATGCCACGCCCCCTCCTATAGACTTGCATTGAGGGGCCGTGGTGTGATGTCACGAGGGGCGGAGGGGCATGGTGTGATGTCACGAGGGGCGGAACAAGATGTTAGGAACGCTGGAGCCATGGAGTCCCTCTTTAATTATTGGATGAGCAGTTGCTCAGTACTACAATTCCCAGTAGGCATTGCCTTCTCTTATTTTTTTTTATAATACATAAATGTAGGTGCCCTACTGTGGTAGATGTAGACAGTAACGTATGACTAACCCTCAAAAGGATGTTAAAATGGATGCGCATTAAAGGGGTACTTCGCTGCTCAGCGTTTGGAACAAACGCTGGAGCCGGCACCGGGAGCTTGTGACGTCACGCCACCTCCCATAGACTTACATTGAGGGGGTGGGGCATGATGGTGCGGTGCTATGACGTCACGAGCTCCCGGCGCCGGTGCATTGCCGTGGAATGAGATTTGCCATAGAATGAGATGGTCCGCCTCCATCATATCCTACTGGCTCTCTCGTGTCACGTGACATATTTAAACGTCACGCATCGATGCGCACAGTAGTGTCAGTTTGGCTATCACAGGGAGAGGATCTCCTCACCCTGTGATAGCTGAAGCTGTACGGAGCTCTCATGGCCTCTGTGGCCCGACAGAAGTTCACACACGTACGCAGCTCATACGGCTGCCTCATATACATTTACTGTTGATCCACAGCGCTATGGGGATCCCGATGCCCGATGGCGCTGTCATCAGTGTGCGTCCCCGCGAGCGCCCCACGCCCGCAGCTCTACTCCCCGTCCCCCGCAGCTCTACTCCCCGTCCCCCGCAGCTCTACTCCCCGTCCTCCGCCCCCCGCAGCTCTACTCCCCGTCCCATTAACGCTCAGGGAGCGGGGAACAGAAAGTAGAGCATCGGGCGCAGGTAAAGTTATTCGCATAGTGCTGCGCATGCGCAGTACTACTTTACCTGCGCCCGATGCTCTACTTTCTGTTCCCCGCTCCCTGAGCGTTAACGGGACGGGGAGTAGAGCTGCGGGGGGCGGAGGACGGGGAGTAGAGCTGCGGGCGTGGGACGCTCGCGGGGACGCACACTGATGACAGCGCCATCGGGCGTAGGAATCCCCATAGCGCTGTGGATCACTCCCTGAGCGTTCACAGGGGACGGGGACGGGGAGTAGAGATGCGGGGGACGGGGAGTAGAGCTGCGGGGGACGGGGAGTAGAGATGCGGGCGTGGGGCGCTCGCGGGGACGCACACTGATGACAGCGCCATCGGGCATAGGGATTCCGATAGCGCTGTGGATCAACAGGACATGTCATAATACAGTAAATGTATATGAGGCAGCCGTATGAGCTGCGTACATGTGTGATCTTCTGTCGGGCCACAGAGGCCATGAGAGCTCCGTACAGCTTCAGCTATCACAGGGAGAGGAGACCAAACTGACACTACTGTGCGCATCGATGCGTGACGTTTAAATATGTCACGTGACACGAGAGAGCCAGTAGGATGTGATGGAGGCGGACCATCTCATTCTATGGCAAATCTCATTCCACGGCAATGCACCGGCTCCAGCGTTTGGAACAGTTTGGTGCACCTGTGAGGCCGGCAACATATCAGCCTACTTGGGTGGGGGGGGCTCATAGCCTTTCTCCCTCCTCCCATTGTATGTGTGTTCAGCCATACTGGAGTGAACTGGGAGCAGGCTGCGAGTCGGACCTAATTGCCCACTGGCCCCTGGTATCGCCCATACGGCACGGGTAGGTTAGTGTTAGGTAGGTCCTGTGCCACTTGAGAAACCTTGGCATTGGTGTGCGGGCTCAGGTATGTCGTTCATATAATGATATACTGGCTAATGTCTCAATTTTAACATCATTTTGAGGGTTAGTCATATGTTACTGTACATTCACCACAGTAGTGCACCGAAATGTATGTATTACTCTATATGTTACACATCCACACCGTTTATCTGGTGTAGGAGGCCATTGTGGCACTTGTAGTCCGCTGCAGGAATCCCCCATTGTATGCATTTTATGCTGGGGATCGGCCTTAGCAACAGACTACAAGGGCAGGATCTGCTCCCCCAGTATAAAGGCACAACTGCACTTGGGCACCTCCAGCCATTAGAAACCACGTCTTTTTTTCTTGTTTTTCTTTTCTTTTTTTATCACAGCCCTCCCACCCTGCCGCCTTCTTCTCTCCATTAGCACTCCTGCCAGCCGCCCCAGAGCATCTGCAGAACATTGCTCCCCACAGCAGACCATCTCTTCACACAAGTCTTGAAAAGCTGCTGTATTTATTCCCTGTCTGCTCCTCTGCCTGTGGCATTGCTCAGCACCAGACAGCATGCTATAACCACACCTCATTCTTCACTAAGGCTGAGTTTCCACTTGCTTTTTTTTCCCGGCAGTTTTTGGAAATCTGCCACTGCAGTTTTTGAGCCTAAGTCAGAAGTGGATCCATAAGGGAGGAGAAGTGTAAGTCCTTCCTTTATATGTCCTATTCCTTTTGAATACATTTCTGACTTTGGCTCAAAAACTGCAGCGGCAGTATTCCAAAATCTGACAGAAAAAAAAAAGGGGTGGGAAACTTAGCGTTAAAGGAGTAGTCCAGTCCTGAAAAACTTAGCCCCTATCCTAAGGATAGGTGATAAGTTTCAGATCGCGGGGGGTCCGACCGTTGGGGCCCCCCGCGATCTCCTGTACGGGACCCCGGCTTGTTGGCCATAGAGCGCATGTCGACCACAGCACGAAGCGGCGTCCGACACGCCCCCTCAATACAGCGCTATGGCAGAGATGCCAGAGATTGCCAAAGACAGCACTCCGGCTTTGCCATAGAGTTGTATTAAGGGGGCGTGTCAGCCGCCGCTTCATGCTGCCGGGGCCCTGTACAGGAGATCACGGGGGGCCCCAGCGGTTGGACCCCCCCATGATCTGAAACTTATACCCCATCCTTAGGATAGGGGATACATTTTTCAAGACTGGAGTTCTCCTTTAATGTCCTATTAAAGATATATATATACAGGGGTGTGGACATCTACAAAAAAATCTACTTGTCCAAGGGACTAAAACAGAACACAATCTACTTGTCCCTCATGAAAATCCACTTGTCCTGGTAGATAAAATAATTTCAACCAAAATAGTCTGTAAATAAGGGTCCACCTCACTAGACCACCACGGATGGTTAACAGGTCTTTGTAGACACCGCTGTCAACTTTGACAGCGGCGATCTAAAGGGTTAACAGCCGCATGCTAGGCTATTAGTGGCGGCCCCCGGCTACTGATATCAGTTGGGGGCCGCCAGGTATGGAGCGGGCTCAAGTCAGGAGCCCGCTCCATACACCCTGAGCGCCAGTGTGAGCTGCATACTTGCGTACCATGCCAGTCTGCGCCCGCTCCTGCACCTCACACCGGCATAATAAAAATAAAGGGGGAAGTGGGTCCGGCCTTGCTTGCCCGAAACATGGCTTAGTGCATGAAAAATTCACCTGCCCGGTGCACAGAACTATATGTCCCGGGCGTCGGGTGATAGGATTTCCACATCCCTGTATATATGCACACGTGTATATGACAGGGAGATGGTGATATAGAATGTAGGGGCTGGTCAAAGGTGATGACATCAGTCAGGGGGCGGGGCTAGAGTTCAGAGACAAAATCCATCCACACCTCCTGAGACTGCAGAGAATGATGCCTTGTCTTGAGAGAGGGGAAGGAAATGGGGGGCTGCTTAGACAACATTACACTGACAATGAGAGGACTACTCAACTTCCTGTAAGAAGAGAGGAAGGACATGAGGAGCTTCTGAGACATAACCTCACTGAAAGGGAAAGGACGACACAACTTCCTGTAAGGAGTGAGGGACAGAGCTGGGAATTGCTGAGACAATACCACATTGACAATACAACTTTCTGTCAGGACAAAGGGAGGAGCTGAGCAGCTGCTGAGACAACCCAACACTGACAGTGAGAGGACTACACAACCTCCTGTCAGGAGAGAGGGAGGAGCCAGGCAGCTGCTTAGACAACATTACACTGGCAATGAGAGGACAACACAACTTCCTGTAAGAAGAGAAGAAGGACATGGGGAGCTGCTGAGACATAACCTCATTGACAGTGAGAGGACTACACAACTTCTTATCAGAAGAAAGAGAGGAGCCAGGAAGCTGCTGAGACAACACCACGCTGAAAATAATAGAACTACACAAATTTCCTGTCAGAAGAGAGGGAGAAATTGGGGAACTGCTGAGACACCACCACACTGACCATGAGAGAATTACACAACTTCCAGTCAGGAGAGGTCGGGGAGCTGCTGAAACACCACACTGACAATGAGAGGATAACACCACTTCCTGTGAAGAGAGAGGGAGGAGCCAGTGAGTTGCTGAGACAACACCATACTGACAATGAGAGGACTACACAACTTCCTACACATACAAGTACTGGCTGTGAGCTACAGTTCTATGTGAGATTGTCAACAATATCCTATATCTTCGCTACCTGAATGTTCAGGGTTTTTTTTTTTTTTCATTCTGTTTAATTTAATTCTAAATATTCTAGAAGCCTTTATCCGCTCCTCGGGATGTGCCTGTGGGGTGAAGGTGACCCCTGTTTAGTCTCCCCAATCAATGTGTGGTGGCCCAGTATGTGAGGTGTTACCCTGTACCCTTGCTGTCCTGTCAGGCAGCCTCCCTACAGTGCCCCCTGGGCCTCCTTCCAGTACTTATTAGCTGCTGAATACTACAGAGGAAATTATTTTCTTTTTGGAACACAGAGCTCTCTGCTGACATCATGATCACAGTGCTCTCTGCTGACATCTATGTCCATTTTAAGAACTGTCAAGAGTAGAAGAAAATCCCCGTAGCAAACAAATGCTGCTCTGGACAGTTCCAAAAAATGGACAGCAGAGGTCAGCAGAGAGCACTGTGCTCGTGATGTCAGCAGAGAGCTCTGTGTTCCAAAAAGAAAAGAATTTCCTCTATAGTATTCAGCAGCTAATAAGTAGTGGAAGGATTCATATTTTTTTTAATTGAAGTAATTTACAAATCTGTTTAACTTTCTGGCAACCAGTTCATTAAAAAAAAAAATTCTACCGGAGTACTCCTTTACGGTCTCTGAGTCAGTGGCGTTGCTAGGGTTGGTGTCACCCGGTGCGGTAGAAAATGGTGTCACCCCCCCCCCCTCAGTAAGTTTTTAGCCTGTTGTGACAGACACCACTGTTGTAGCGCATTGTGAGAAATTCCAGTATAATAATCAGATATACCAGTTGCCACAAATTGGGAAAGTGTTAAAGAAGTTTTCACCATTGAAATATACAGCTCCCAGAATTACTTAAAGGGGTACTCCACTGGAAAACATTTACTTTTATATCAACTGGTGCCAGAAAGTTTAAACAGATTTTTAAATTACTTCTATTTAAAATCTTAATACTTACAGTACTTATAAGCTGGTGTATGCTCCACAGGAAGTTGTGTAGTTCTTTCCAGTCTGACCACAGTGCTATTTGCTGACACCTCTGTCCATGTCAGGAACTGTCCAGAGCAGGATAGGTTTGCTATGGGGATTTGCTCCTACTATGGACAGTTCTTGACATGGACAGAGGTGTCAGCACAGAGCACTGTGGTCAGACAGAAAAGAAATTAAAAAAGAAAATAACTTCCTGTGAATCGCTTATACAGCAGCTAATAAGTACTGGAAGGATTAAGATGTTTAAATAGAAGAAATTTACAAATCTGTTTAACTTTGTAGCACCAGTTGATAAAAAAAAATGTTTTCCAGTAGAGTACCCCTTTGAGCAGTGGTGAGGTTATGCTGGGAGTTGTAGTTTCACTCATCATAACTGTAGAACTGACAAGCGACTACAGCTCTGATAGGACATAGAGAGGAGAATATACAATGATATCAGTGACTACAGGTGACGTCTTCTCTATAGTGAGGAGAATACACAATGATATCAGTCACTAAAGGTGACGTCTTCTATATAGTGAGGAGAATACACAATGATATCAGTGACTACAGGTGGCGTCTTCTCTATAGTGAGGAGAATACACAATGATATCAGTGACTACAGGTGACGTCTTCTCTATAGTGAGGAGAATACACAATGATATCAGTGACTACAGGTGACGTCTTCTCTATAGTGAGGAGAATACACAATGATATCAGTGACTACAGGTGGCGTCTTCTCTATAGTGAGGAGAATACACAATGATATCAGTGACTACAGGTGACGTCTTCTCTATAGTGAGGAGAATACACAATGATATCAGTGACTACAGGTGACGTCTTCTCTATAGTCTTCCCTTATCTAATTCAGATGGTACATACCGCCTGTTCCAGCTAAAACTTCTGTCTGTAGAATGTGACGCCCAGACGTCTCCTCACTATGTCAGCGCATTCTCATCCTCTATATGAAAACAAGTATTATTATAAACCTGCCAGACACTGTATCCTCTAAATATAATACTACTATACACTATACTCTTTGATTATAAACCTTCCATACACCGTACCCACTGAATATAATACTACCACACACTGTACATTCTGAATATAATACCAACACATACTGTACACTCTGAATATAAATCTGCCACATACTGTACCCCTGAATATAATACCGCCACACACTGTACCCACTGAATATAATACCCCCACACACTGTACCCACTGAATATAATACCCCCACACACTGTACCCACTGAATATAATACTACCACATACTGTACCCTCTGAATATAATACTACCACCCACTGCGTCCTCTGAATATAATACTACCACACACTGTGCCCTCTGAACATAAATCTGCCACATACTGTACCCTCTGAATATAAATCTGCCACATACTGTACCCCTGAATATAAATCTGCCACATACTGTACCCCTGAATATAATATCGCCACATACTGTACCCTCTGAATATAATACTACCACCCACTGCGCCCTCTGAATAAAATACTTAGAGATGAGCAAACTACAGTAAATTCAACTCGTCACAAACTTCTCGGCTGGGCAGTTGATGACTTTTCCTGCATAAATTAGTTCAGCTTTCAGGTGCTCCCGTGGGCTGGAAAAGGTGGATACAGTCCTAGGAGACTCTTTCCTAGGAATGTATCCACCTTTTCCAGCCCACCGGAGCACCTGAAGGCTGAACTAATTTACGCAGGATAAGTCATCAACTGCCGAGCCGAGAAGTTCGTGATGAATCGAATTTACTCTAAGTTTGCTCATCTCTAATAATACTACCACAAACTGCGCCCTCTGAATATAATACTACCACAAACTGCACCCTCTGAATATAATACTACCAGCCACTGCGCCCTCTGAATATAATACTACCACCCACTGCGCCCTCTGAATATAATACTACCACAAACTGCACCCTCTGAATTTAGCGTTGCCATACAGTGCACCCTCTGAATATAATACCACAACCGCAGTAACACCCCTCAACATCCGTTAGCTGATGCTTTACCACGGGAGGGGGGTATTGGTGGTGTTGCTAGTGGATGATGGGGGTGCTACTACTGGGGGGGTGTTGCTGGAGGATGATGAGGGTGCTACTGGCCATCCCCCCTGGCAGTATCACCCCCATCATCCATCGGCAGGATCATCCTCCTGGCAGGAGCACCGCCATCATCCACCATCAGGATATGTTGATGGAGGTGCTGCTGGGGGGGGGGGGGGGTTGCTGGTGGATAATGAGGGTGCTACTGCCAGGGGGGAGCATTAGGTAGGCAGCAGTTCCCCCACATTAGGTAGGTAGCAGTTTCCCCACATTAGGTAGGTAGCAGTTTCCCCACATTAGGTAGCATAGATTCCCCACATTTGGTACCAGTTCCCCCACATTAGCTACCAGTTACCCCACATTAGGTAGCAATTTCCCCACATTAGGTAGCACAGATTCCCCACATTAGGTAGCAATTTCCCCACATTAGGTAGCACAGATTCCCCACAGAAGGTAGCACAGATTCCCCACATAAGGTAGCATAGACTCCCCACATTTGGTAGCACATATTCCCCACATTAGGTAGCATAGACTCCGCACATTTGGTAGTAGTTTCCCCACATTAGGCCGCAGGTTCCCTTGCAGGTTCCCCACAATGGGTCAAAGTCTCCCCACATTAGATCGCTGGTTCAACCCCCCCACACACACACACAAAAAAAAAAAACATACAACACAGAGAGACACACAAACACACACAGTCAGAGAGACACACACTCACAGACAGACACACACAGAGTCACACAGTCACACACACACACAGTCACACAAATACACAGAGTCACACAGTCACACACATACATACACAGTCACACACACACAGAGTCATACACACAAACATAGATAGCGAGAGACAGACACACACACTCACCCATCCAGCGCAGCGCTCCTTCTCACCGGGCGCCTGCGAGTGACGTAACTGACGTCCTCCTGCGCGGCCATGCGGTGTGACGTCAGGCCAGCGCAGACGTGGGAGCGGAGGCCGGGCACAGGGCTGGTGAAGGTGAGGGGGGGTGTGATGACGGACGGGCGCACAGTGCAGGTGAAAGGGGGGGGGTTGCTGACGGACGGGCGCACCGCACACACAGCGGAGGTGAGGAGGGGGCTGCTGACGGACGGGAGGCCGGTCGGGCACAGATGGGGGGTGTCGGTGTAGCTGGGGGGGGGGGTGCTGCGGAGCGTCTTGGTGTCACCCCATTAGGTTGGTGTCACCCGGTGCGGGCCGCACCCCCCGCACCCGGGTCGCAACGCCACTGCTCTGAGTCACTGGTCACCTCCTTGGGCCCTGGCTGAACTGTATAGACTTTACCATCTGTCTACCCTCAGTAAAGCTGCCGCTGTCCGTAACTTGGCGTCGGAGTCTTTATTGACCCCCCCCCCCCCCCCGTGCCTAGCCCAGGATCCAGCGGTATATCTTCGGGTGGTTTTAGGCTAAACCCTGCCCTGGCGTCACGAATACAAGGAGTTAATGCCATCTGCCCCTAGGGTAACAACATCTGCCCTCATCACACGAATGTTTGCGCGCCAATCCTATTTCCATGTAAATGTCAGCTTTTTGCATCAGTTGTAGAGGGAATGTAATGAATGTTCTGCCTCCATTTAATCCTCTAAGACGTCTCCACAACAAGTTGACACAACATTCGCCTTCTTCCTCTTATCTTCCGTCATCCCTTTAAGGTGCAGCCTCAGATCCGTCCGCTTTCGCGTATCGCGGATGACTCGTGTGGTTAAACTTGCTGGAGGGGGTTTCGGGGGGGGGGGGTCTGGGGGTTGCGGAATTGATAATGTGTTTGTGTTCCAGCCGAGATAGAATATAATCTGCATGTCTGCGGAGGGCGTTAATTCCTTACCCCCCCCCCCCCCCCACAGACTGAATATGACCGGTCTTTTGTACTGAATTTCTGAAATGTCAAATTTCCATAAAGATGATACACGGGAGCCGTAGAACATGCATTCAATTACCATGTAGCCGTAACAGCGGGAAAAAATAAGCCTCCTCCAGCCAAGTGCTGTGCGCCAGCTGCTTAACCCTTTCACTATCCTCCAGAGTAGTGTGTTCCATTCAGGGTGTCTTCAGCTGTTGCAAAACTACAACTCCCAGCATGCCCGGACAGCCGTTGCAAAAGTTGGTGGCACCCTGATTGGGAAACACTGACTTACTGCAGCATATACTGTATATATTAGTATCCTCTCCCCTCAGTCTTTCGTGTCCTTTTATCTCTCCCTGTGTCACAGTCATTAGTGTCCCCTCATCTTTCCCTGTGTCACAGTCATTAGTGTCCCCTCATCTTTCCCTGTGTCAGTCATTAGTATCCCCTTATCTCTTTCTGTCTCAGTGTCACGGTCATTTATGTCCCTTCATTTCTCCTGGTAGCACAGTCATTAGTGTCCCCTCATCTCTCCTCCTGTGTGTCACTGTCATTAGTGTCCCCTCATCTCTCCCTGTGTCACAGTCATTAATGTCCCCCTTATATCTCTGTGTGTCATACTCATTGATATCCCCTTATCTCTCAGTGTCACAGTTATTAATGTCCCTTCATCTTTCCTTGTATCACAGCCATTAGTGTCCCCTCATCTCTCCCTGTGTCACAGTCTTTAGTGTCTTCTTATCTCTCCCCGTGTTACAGTCATCAATGTTTCCTCATCTCCCCAGGTGTCACAGTCATTCATGTTCCCTCATCTCTCCCTGTGTCACAGTCATTAGTGTCCTCTCATCTCTCCCTGTGTCACAGTCATTAGTGTCCCCTCATCTCTCCCTGTGTCACAGTCATTAGTGTCCCCTCATCTCTCCCTGTGTCAGTCCATTAGTGTCCTCTCATCTCTCCCTGTGTCACAGTCATTAGTGTCCCCTCATCTCTCCCCATGTCACAGTCATTAGTGTCCCCCCATCTCCCTGTGTGTCGGTCATTAGTGTCCCCTCATCTCTCCCTGTGTCAGTCATTAGTGTCCTCTCATCTCTCCCTGTGTCACAGTAATTAGTGTCCCCTCATCTCTCCCTGTGTCACAGTCATTAGTGTCCTCTCATCTCTCCCTGTGTCACAGTAATTAGTGTCCCCTCATCTCTCCCTGTGTCACAGTCATTAGTGTCCACCTCATCTCTCTCTGTGTCACAGTCATTAGTGTCCTCTCATCTCTTCCTGTGTCACAGTCATTAGTGTCCCCTCATCTCTCCCTGTGTCACAGTAATTAGTGTGGTAACGGGGAGTGATGAGGGCAGATGTTGTCACCCTAGGGGCAGATGGCATTAACCCCTCGTATTTGTGACGCCAGGGAATGGTTTATCCTCAATACCACCCGAAGGTATAGTGGTATATATAGTTATAGATAAGATATAGATATAGATAAGAGAGAAGAGAGCGAATTTAGAGACTACAGCCCCTTATATACTAGGGGGGCTGGACTAATCCCATTGGTTGTCAAGCCTCGAGGTTCTCTGGGTACATCACATGACAATATCACATGACCCCGGAAGGTCCTATACATTTACTATACAACCTTGTACACAATTGTATACATATTGACCAATATACATTATGGCCCTCATTTACTATTGCAAACCCAACATGTTTTGTCGGGTTGTGCACCAGATTCTGTTGCATTGCGCCAGAATTTGCGCCAGAATTGAAAAAAACCCACGACTAACTCTCCATTTTGCTAAGAAAACCTGAAAAGGGGAGTGGCCGCTGGTAAAAGGGGTGTGGTCTCTGAAAAGGGGCGTGCTCCCGACATTTTCACAAAAACCCAACATATTTACTAAGGTTTCCACATAAAATGTGGTGGATTTGAGGTGAGGAAAACCCGACAGATCAGAACATGGGTAAAAAAAAAAAAAAGCAAAATGTAGGGAAAGTGGAGAATATAGGGAAACCTTAGTAAATACCGTGGAAAATAAATTGTAGGGAATTAAAACCCACAAAGAAACCTACACAACACTCTTAGTAAATAAGGGTCACTGTGCACCAAAATAACTTGGAAAAACCCGACTATGGCTGGGTTCACACTACGGTTTGTCATTACGGTTCCCGTATACGGCTGGGAGGAGGGGTGGGCGGGGCTTAATCGCGGCACCCGCACTCAGCCGTATAGGGAACCGTAGTTAATGTATTTCTATGAGCCGACCGGAGTGAACCGCAGCCTCCGGTCGGCTGCTTTTTCGGCCGTATGCGGTTTCCCGACCGCAAGCAAAAACGTGGTCGACGTGGGTTTTAGCTTAGTAAATGAGGGCCTATATGTTTAGTAAAACATGACACTGGTCCTTATTTACTAAGACTGTTGTGTAGGTTTCTTTGTGGGTTTTAATTCCCTACAATTTATTTTCCACGGTATTTACTAAGGTTTCCCTATATTTTGCACTTTCCCTACATTTTGCTTTTTTTACACATGTTCTGATCTGTGGGGTTTTCCTCACCTCAAATCCACCTCATTTTCTGTGGAAACCTTAGTAAATATGTAGTTTTTTTGGGAAAATGTCGGGAACACGCCCCTTTTCTGTGATTACGCCCCTTTTTTACTGATTGCCACGTCCCTTTTTCGTGATGTGATGACGAGGAAGGAGAGCGCCGGCCATACAGGGGATCCCTGAACGGAGAAGACACCGAGGAGGCAGGTAAGGTCCCTCCCGGTGTCCTGTAAGCACTAACCCGGCTATTCAGTCGGGCTGTTCGGGACCGCCGCGGTGAAATCGCGGCGGTCCCGAACAGCCCGACTGAACAGCCGGGTTAGTGTCACTTTCCCTTCAGACGTGGCGGTCAGCTTTGATCGCAGCGTCTGAAGGGTTAATACAGGGCATCACCGCGATCAGTGATGTCCTGTATTAGCCGCGGGTCCCGGCCATTGATGGCCGCAGGGACCGCCGCGATAGGGGTGTATTTGCCGTATAAGATGCACAGACTTTTCCCCCCCAGTTTTGGGGAAGAAAAAGTGCGTCTTATACGGCGAAAAATACGGTACTTAGAAAATCGGGTTGTAAGTCTATGTTGCTTTCTTACCCGACTGCTTTTTTCCCCTGGTATTTATTATTATGTCGCATCCTGTTTGTCGCACGTGGGTTTTGTAGGTTTTGGTTTCCAACTCCTCCGAGTTGTCGGAAAAAAATCCACAACAATTCAACAAATTTGGGTTGGAAACCTTTATAAATACGTGGGAAAGCTCAGAAATGTCGGGAGAATCCACATCGGGTCCGTCGGGAAAAAATGTTGCATCGTGTCGCAGACTGGCGCACGATGTCTGCGACATGGCGCAGACAAAGATGCGCCAAAAAAACCCGACAAAACAGGTCGGGTTTACAATAGTAAATGAGGGCCAATGTCATCACACTTCAAAACCGAAAGGTGTATAAAAATAATATTTTTTATTTCCTCGAATTGCTTGGAGTATGATGTAGTAAATGTGGGAATGTCCTTATATGAGGGATTTAAAGTGCTACTATGTGCAGGTTTAGCTTCAAACCAACTATGCCCACCGCTCTTGCTATCTAATGGGTACCATAACCCCTCTCTCTTAGACGTACTCTGTAGTATTGGGCCCGAATATTCGTATTTCGAATTTGTGGTGAAGCACCGTGTGGAAAGCCTTGTGGGGTGATGTAGGGTAGTTGGGGTGTTGCTGTTCAATATAATAAAGGGCGCTGTTAACCCTTGTCACTCATGATGCCAGGGTGAGGGTTAAAACTCTGTAGTGATGCTGGGCCTATCGCCACCCTTCCCAAGAGCGATAGGTGAGTGTAAAATAAATGGATTGTTTACGATGGTTTCAACAAACGATGGTTCATTTGGAATGGATTACCATCGTATGTTGAGGGACCACTGTATATGGGTGCCCCTCCACACTAGGAGGATGCTTAGGAGAAGGTGTGAAAAATACAGGGGGCGCTCCCTGGTGAGGTGTATCCACTGGTGGGTACCCTACACCACACACAGGTGATATACCAACCTTAGAGGTAGCTGCGCTGGACTGTGTCATGCTTAAGAAGGTGGAGATAGTTGAGGTTTCCGGCTGCTGCACTCTTACCGGTATCGGGCCACTAAGGGTGGTGCCCGATAGAGGACAATGGAGTTTAAAATAAGAAAAAAAACGGTTCGGCGAGGTGATGCTCAGTGTTCGGTCGATAAAGAAGGACTCGAGTAGCACAGGACAATCAAAACTTTATTGGTGTAGCAGGGACAACGCGTTTCGGCATCCACTGATACTTTCCTCAGGTCCACTTACAGTTCCCAGTAGCAGTACTTGCTACGCTCTGGGTTGCTGGAGAGGAGTCCTGTTGTGTTTCTGTGCCATTTTGATCCGTCACGGACCGAGACAGCACAGAAACACAACATGACTCCTCTCCAGCAACCCAGCGCGTAGCAAGTACTGCTACTGGGAACTGTAAGTGGACCTGAGGAAGGTATCAGTGGATGCCGAAACGCATTGTCCCTGCTACACCAATAAAGTTTTTATTGTCCTGTGCTACTCGAGTCCTTCTTTATCGACCGAACACTGAGCAGCGCCTCGCCGAACCGTTTTTTTTTTTCTTATTTTAAACTCCATTGTCCACACTAGGAGGACGTCATCTATGTATCTCCCATACCAACCCACAAGATGAACAAATGGGTTGGACGGGGAGAACAACCTCCTCCCAGTATGCCATGTAAAGATGGAGAGAATTTGGAGCCCACGGGGCATCCTTTGACCTGTACATAAAACCTCCCGTTGAAACAAAAGAAATTGTGTTGCAGCAAAAAATGTAAAACTTGCAACATGTATTCCTGAAGATCCTGACTCTAGCAGTTGTATTTATTCAGATGACACAATACTGCTACTAATGCTCTATCATGCGGAATACATGTGTACAAGGCTACTATATCAAAGACATCCAGCTCTCATTTTCTGACAACTTCATGGACCTTGTTGCTTGTAGTAATGATTACCGTATTTTTCGCTCTATAGGACGCACCGGCGTATAAGACGCACCCTATTTTTAGGGGCAAAATCTAAAAAATTTTAGATTTTGAACCCAATAGTGGTCTTCAACCTGCGGACCTCCAGATGTTGCAAAACTACAACTCCCAGCATGCCCGGACAGCCGTTGGCTGTCCTGGCATGCTGGGAGTTGTAGTTTTGCATCATCTGGAGGTCCGCAGATTGAAGACCACTGCATAGGAGGTAATACTCACGTGTCCCCGCCGCTCCGGACCCGTCACCGCTGCCCTGGATGTCGCTCCATCGCTGTCGCCGTGTCCCCGTCGCTCCGGAACGTCTCTGCTGCCGGCCGGGTATCCTCGCTCTCCGTCGCCGCCATCACGTCGTTACGCATGACGACGCACGTACGCGACGACGAGGAAGGAGAGCACCGGCCATACAGGGGATCCCTGAACGGAGAAGACACCGAGGAGGCCGGTAAGGTCCCTCCCGGTGTCCTGTAAGCACTAACCCGGCTATTCAGTCGCGCTGTTCGGGACCGCCGCGGTGAAATCGCGGCGGTCCCGAACAGCCCGACTGAACAGCCGCGTTAGTGTCACTTTCTCTTCAGACGCGGCGGTCAGCTTTGATCACCGCATCTGAAGGGTTAATACAGGGCATTACCGCGATCGGTGATGTCCTGTATTAGCCGCGGGTCCCGGCCGTTGATGGCCGCAGGGACCGCCGCGATAGGGGTGCATTTGCCGTATAAGACGCACCGACTTTTCCCCCCCAGTTTTGGGGAAGAAAAAGTGCGTCTTATACGGCGAAAAATACGGTAAGTGCCTTTTATAAAGCCAATAGGCCCACATTTATCTTTGTCTTTAGACTATTTTGTGTTTACAAAAGGCGCAAAAAAGGTGCAAGCAGGGTTTATTTGCGCCTTTTTGTTTACACATTTCTGCTGATTTTGAGTGGCAATCCACTGATTTTGGCAATACACATGATAGGGAAGGGATTTATGAACTGCGCCTTTTTGTGAAAAGGCGCAAAGCAACTGAAAAGTCTCTAAAACTACACCAGCCCAGACTTAACTTAACTTTTTAGTGTATGTGAAGAGAAATTTCGGAAAATGTTTATCTGCACAAAATTTATCAAATGGTCTGTGACCGTTTAAGAGATTTGGCGCTCCTACACATTGCCAGCACACAAAAAAAAAAAAAGGTGTAGAAAAATGCTTCACTTACACTACAATGATAAATGCCGGCCATAGTGCGGGACACTAATGGTTGCAAAAGTCCGTCAAGCCAAGCGCTAAGCCTTTCTAAAAGTGAGTCTATTCCCGCAACAATTGGCCTTAAAGGGTACCTTTCATCAAAAGAAAAAAAAAAAAACTTTTGATATATTATAGATTATTGTATGCAGAATAACTTGCCAATAGCATGTCATTAAAAAATATGCTTCTTTCTATTTAATTTTCCACTTTGAAAAAATGACCACTAGGGGTCTCCCTACCAGTCCTGACCGCAAGCCTTTTTTAAATTTTTTTTTTTATAGATTTCAGACTCATGCTGGAGTCCTAAATCTCAGACTGCAGCCGGGACACAGACAAGCTCAGCACTGCTCCCTAGCAGGGAGCAGTGCTGAGCTTGTCTGTGTCCCAGCTGCAGTCTGAGATTTAGGACTCCAGGATGAGTCTGAAATCTATAAAAAAAAAAAAAAAGGCTTGCAGAAAATTGAATTAAATTAAAGAAGCATATTTTTTAATGACATGCTAGTGGAAAGTTATTCTGCGTATATTAATCTATAATAAATCAAACGTTTTTTTGATGAAAGGTCCCCTTTAAAGAGTAGCTATCATTAACTAAACTTTCCCCCCTCCCCATCTGTCCCCGACACTAACTTCCTCTATCCCTGTATTTATTTTTTATGTAAAACCCCATTTAATTACCTTTCTAATAGCGTCTTTGGTAGCTTTGTGTTGAGCTGTTTGCGAGGCCCGGAAGTGAGCAGGGATATGTAAATTACACGCGCCGCATGTGCACAAGCTGCACTGAGAAGAGGGAGATGCAGGGGGCGTGGATATTTAAATTACGCACGCCGCACGCGCACGAGCATTGTGCTCGCTCTCTGCCTGTTTCATATACAGAGCGAGCTGAGGACGCGCATTTCGGACCCCGACGTGAGGGAAGAGAAATGATTCCTGGACCATGTAGGGCGACACCTAGTGGCCAGGATTTCAAATGTAAAATAAAGTGTCAAAGAGTGAAAGTGAAAAAATTTTTTTATGACATATATTAGAAAGATTTTTATTTAGGCATAATCTACTGAATTTAAAAAAATTATGTTTAATGAGTGTAGCCATTTAAGGGAGGAGGAAACTTATTCTTGTGCAATTTCGGGAATGCGTGAAATTCTGGGCATTTTGGGTAAGTTGGTTGCAAATAGTCTGACTGCCTCTCCGGTCCCTGCTGCAGTTGCTGCAACTGCGGGTATTGCTGCAGTTAAGGATGCCGTGGCTGCAGCGCCCAAGGAGGTGGGGGGGGGGGGGGGGTGACCAAGTGCGCTTGGCTGATGCGGCAAAAGGGGAGGTGTATGTTTGCTTTTGCTTTGGAGGGCCGTTTAGGGCGCATTTGAAGCAAGAAGTAAGCACTGAAGATCTGGCAGAGGGGTGTGAGAGATGCAAGTAACTTATAACATGGTGACAGGTGAATTCACTAATTATGGGTGCACTGGCCCTTTAAATTTCAAAGCATCCTAAGGGACGGGGATGCGTGCGCCGGGGCTGAGAGGAAGCAGTTGCAGGAAGCAGATGCGAATCCCGGCCCCTGCCGTCGGTCAGGGATATGGGAACGCTGCGCTCACGTCCGGTGTCTGTGGCCGGAGCGCAGTATGTAACATGTGCTTCTGTCTTTCAGGGACCCTTCTACGTGAAGTGGGGTGCCATCCAGGCTGACAAGGGTTTTTGAGGTCGGTAGTGGTGGTCCGTTGGATAGGTATCGGGGGCATGGTTTGGAGCCGTTTGTTGCCGGAGGTTCATCGTCACGCTTCCTTGGATCGTCCTCCGAATGTGCTGGTGGTACACCTAGGGGGTAACGATTTGGGGTGGCGCCCTTCACATGAGTTGATTCGTGACATCAAGCTAAGATTTATTGCGCTTGCAGGCATAGTTTTATCTGGTCAGAAATGGTGACGCGGCGAGTTTGGCAGAATGCTAGGTCAGTGGCGAAATTGAATAAGACTAGAATCAAGGCAAACAAGGAGGTGGGCCGTTTTGTGCAGCGCAATGGCGGTATAGTGGTGAGGCATAGTGAGTAAGAGGGGGAGCCTGGGGAGTTTCTGAGGAGGGATGGGATCCACTTGAATGCGATAGGCATTGATTTGTGGGCTTTGGCCTTGCAGGACGGGATAGAGACGACTCTTCAGGTTTTGCCGGGATAAAAATGGGTGAGGTTTCACATACTTTCATCAGTGGCATGAAAAGGGTCCTTGGAGGTGGTATCTCAGGATAAGTTTGGTTATTTTCAGTTGGAATGGGCCTCCTGGTGGTGGTTCGGGGCCCAAGGAGTAATTGGGTACATGCACGTCGGTCACGTAGGTGCCTGTGGGTCAGGTGGTTGTGGCGATGGGTAATGAGTTTGGTAGTGCATGTGGTGGTGAAACGTGGTGTGAGTTACATAGTGCTTTTAGTTGCTCTCCAGGGATCCTTCTTATTAATTATACTGTTAATATTGTGAATATTGTTTAAATGTTAAATATTTAATATACTTTTGTTAAATAAATGGGCCTTGGGGCCCAATTTTTCTTCAGACATGTGTCAAGTGTCATTTATGGGAATGGGTTTGGGTAGTCAGGGAACAGGAACACAATCTAAAGTCCCTTCAGTCAAAAACCTGATTTAAACAATAGGCCATTTTCTGATGACAAATACCCAGTAGTCTGTCAGTCCCTGTTGCAAATCTACACCCCAGAGTCTCATGTTACACCCCTCTGATATAAAGGGTGCCAGGACATTCATGGGGTACCACCCACTTAATCTCCTACAGCTTGTCAGAAAATCGGTAACTGGAGATCCCCATCAAATGGTCACTGTCAGAATCAAAAACTTCTTATATCTTGCACATTTTGGCAAAACATTTACCATTTTAATATACTTAATAAGAACATTTTATCTTATTTTATAACAAATTATGGCTTATAAATAAAACAAAACACCAGGGTTCCCCATACTGTCCAGAACATAATCCTGTCCGGCTGCAGGATCATCTTTGTCCCAGCTGAAGCACAGGCTGAGAAAAAGTCCAGGAAGTGAGGGCGGGACTAAAACTCCTCTGTGCTCACTCCTGTCCTATCAGAATCCTGTCTGAACACAGAGAGGAGGGGATTACAGAACAGCCTGCAGTGATTGGATGAAGAGACCAAGCACAGTACAGAAGACTCAGGAAGGAAGTGAATGGATGGCAAGAGAGGACGGGCTCAATGCTTGCCTCAGACATGCCCCTTCCTGAGCAGTGGATATCAAAATGAATGAGCAGCAGAACAGAGGGATTTGTGAGCAAAATACAGAAGCTAGACAAATAAAAAAGACATGTAAAGCATCTGCACGACCATAGAAGCAGTATTTGTTTTGTGATATGATAGGTAGGCTTTAAATCACTCTGCTGTATAATCTAGCATTAAATTGCATATATATATATATATATGTGTGTGTATAATTTTAGCACCATATAAATATTTTCAGGTTAGGATCTTCAAATACTAATCAGAAAAAAAAAAGTCTTCACTCCGTAACTAAAAAATAAAATCATTAAACTCAAAGCTTCAGGCTGGAAAGAAAATGTACGACAAAGCATAAAAAATTTAAATGTTAAATTGATTATTATAGATGACGCCTTAAAACTCATTTTTGTTAAATGTGATAAACCTGTTTAGTAAGTTTGATAAATTTTCACTACTTAGCTTGGTACAGCTGGCACCCAAACCACCCCCCTTCCTGGCTGCAAGACATGATGGCATCTGCCTTACTTCTTAAAGGGGCTTTTCCATCTGAATAACTAGTCCTTTAAAGGGAGTTTGTCATTTAGGAATGACCTGTTGTTTAAATAAAGTTTTTATGTAAAATTTTTGGTGATGTTTTTTCGTAACAACAAGTTATAAAATACGGTACTCCTGAAATCTGTAGTTCTCAGTCTGGCCACTAGGTGTAAAACTAACCTGTGAACCTGTTGTGTGTGATGATAATGAGGAGCCTGCTGGGGGAGGTAACACCAGTATATAGAGAAGACATCAGGAGCTCAGCCTCCCCCTTCCAAAGTAGAATGACCTCTGCACAGGTCACAGTGCCTGCCCCATACATAAAATAGGTTTTGGAGATGTTCATTGTGTCTATGTCCACGGGGCTTGCAGTAAAGCATATCACTAAATGCTGTTGAACACTAGTGTTAAGTGTGAATATTTTCGAAATGCTAATTTTTATAGCAAATATCGGCACTTTGCGATTTCGCAAATATTTAGAATTTAGTGATATATATTTGTAATGCCAAATTTTTTTTACGTATATGCAAATATTCACAAATATGCAAATATTTGCGAATATCAGCACCTTCAATCAGAGGACACTGATCCCTCCCTTTTTTTCGGTGAAAGATATAATCGCGCATGCGCACTATGCGAATTTAATTACGAATTTTTGCATGGAAAGTCCCAGCGGTCAGACCCCCACAATTAGACACTTATCCCCTATATCCTGTTGATAGGGGATAAGTTGTCTTTTGCTGCAGATGTCCTTTAATACTTGGTCACTAGTATATGTGATGTCCCAGTACAGGACATGATCCTGCACTACACTTAGGCCCTGTCAGGTTGAGTCCCTCAGTGACCTGGCGGCTCTCCTGCAGTTTCTCCCCTGCTGTTAGTATAATGTTATGGTCTCAACATACAATAGTTTCAAAATGCAATGGACTTTTCTGGACCATTGTAACTTGAAACCAGACTCAACATACAATGTACAGACAGTCCAGATCTGTGAATCGTGTCAATGGCTGGAAGAACTGACCAATCAGAATGGACATTCACTGGTAAAACACCTGTATTACTGAAGCGTATGCACTGACTGGTGTCTGGTAGCGCCCCCTACAGTACAGGGAGGTATTACATGTTCTGTACACTTTACCTGTGCCAGGGTTACCTGCTCCTTTGGACACCAGTTTAGGGCGGCTCCATGTTACTTTTTTAGGACACTGTGTACTGTACCCCGAAGAAGCTCCTGTCCTCTACATAGACCAGTGTTTCCCAAGCAGGGTGCCCCCAACTGTTGCAAAACTACAACTCCCAGCATGCCCGGACAGCCTTCGGCTGTCCGGCCATGCTGGGAGTTGTAGTTTTGCAACAGCTGGAGGCTCCCTGGTTGGGAAACACTGACATAGACAGTGATTTACAGCTTCCAGCAGATCTTTATTACTTTTATATGTAAGGATTTGCTTTATCTATATTAGTTATCTACTTATTTTTCTTTAATCCTCACTTTTTCCTATTTTTGGATGACATTTTGGTGCCTTTAGAACCAATTACCAGGTTTCCATAGAGTAATGGTCTCAACATACAATGGTTTCAACAAACAATGGTCGTCCTGGAACCGATTAATATTGTAACTTGAGGGACCACTGTAATAGGTTGATAATCAGTATGCTATTGTATAGTTGGTATAAAGGACCTTTTGAGGACTCCAGTAAATGTCTAAAGAACCTGTGAGATGTCACATGTTATGTTTATGTTATCACATGTTACCTAGGGGGCACCAGTTTAACACATGACCTGCAGCTTGACCAATGAGCTTCTAGTACAGCCCCCCCTTTATAAGGAAGGGAGGTGCTGCAATCTGGCTCTTTTGCTCCTGAGGAAGGCCACAAAGCCTGCACACCAGCCACATTGTCAGTAAGTCATCTCATCTATGTCTGCTGTCTCTACTAAAGTCAAGACACTGATCAAGTCTATTCTAGTCTGCGTGGCTGAACTAAAGTCTATTACAATAACTACAAGTCCCAGCAAGCTGCATGACCCTTTCCGTGTTACTGGCTGACTCTCTGGGATTCTGGCCTAGCTGTGAAAATAATATCACGTATCTTAACTCAGTAAAGCCTCCGCTAAACCATAACCTGGTCGTGGACTCTCATTTCACTGCCTAGCTATTGGAATAGCTGAGATATCATTTGGGTGTATCCCGATACGCAAAAACCACTCTGGCGTCACGAACATTAGGGATTAATAACACCTTGCCCCTGGGGTTAATACCATCTGCCCCATCCACCTACAGCCCTACACCCTGTGGTCCCGCCATTACTGTGGCTCACCACATATACATATCTTATTAGCCAATACATTTGAGGTGCACATAATGTCAAAAGCATCTCTCATAGTAAATAAACCATCCAAACAAGCACACATAGTCCCATCCCAACGTGTTTCTACACCGGCGACAATTTCTCTTGAGTCACATGCGCTTCCTTAGGGGACGCAAAGGAAATGTGCAGGCAAAAATATGAATATACTTATAGATATAGATTACAATATTGCTACTCAAAATTGTAGTTTCGGATTTCGGTAATTCTGAAACTTTTGGATTTCATTTGAGGCAAATTGCTCAAAAGCTGCAAAATTTTTTTGGTCCGCAACAGGAATTGTGCAACCATGAATCACTGTCACTCTGCGTGGATCATGCTGCGCCAGGGCTAAAGTAACTAAATGGGGGTCAAGTCGTGACCCACCAGTGACCGTGACTGTCATGTGACAGTGGCAAGAGATCCATCTCTGAAGGATTTTTATGCAGCTGTTGAGTCGAGGCCATTTAGGCGGTAATTTACTTTGCTTAGCCTCAACACAGCATGATCCAAGCAGAGCAACAAGGTGGAGTGACCACTGTCATGGCCGAAATTGCTGTGTAGCCCTAGCTTTAGGGTTAGGAGGGTAAGGGTTAGTATGGTTAAAATTAGGCAATGGGACCTGAACTTTACCAACGTTAACCCTGACTAAGGTTGGGACGACGTTTCCAAACAAGGTTGTCCCCAGTTCACAATGTGATGACATTGGGGGAGATTTATCAAAACCTGTCCAAAGGAAAAGTGTCCCAGTTGCCCATAGCAACCAATCAGATTGCTTCTTTCATTTTTAACAAGGCCTCTGAAAAATGAAAGAAGGGAGCTGATTGGTTGCTATGGGCAACTGGGACACTTTTCCTCTGGACAGGTTTTGATAAATCTCCCCCATTGTTCTTCAAGAATCCTGTTTTCATCTCCAAGAAGGAGAATCTACTGGTTGGAAGTGTGATAGCCTGGGGGGAGTAGGGTATATGGGGTATAGCTGTGCGGTGACTAAAGGGTGTCTGGTTAACCCTTTCTATTCGTGACGCCAGGGTGAGGGCTCCTCTGTAATGCTTGTCCTACCGCCACCCTTCCCAAGAGCGATAGGGAGGTATGAAATAATTGAATGTCCACAACAGGAGAGTTTGCTGAAAACAGTCGGAACTTTACTGAAGATTTTATGCAAGCTTCATAACCGGAACAGTCTCTATACAGGCAAAGTCTCTTAGAGATTGACAGTGGTTGGGACCTTAAGCGTTTTAGAGTCCGTAGACTGATTTGCGCTGTTCCACTGGACTTAGGGGATTTAGTTTCGGTCCAGTAGTCCAGTAGTTTGATTTAGGCTGAGGCCGGCAGGTTTTCTGGCCTATCTTGTCTTTGAAAGTTGCGCAGATCCGTCCTGATAGTCCGGCATCCACGAGAGCAGCAACCCAAGAGAGCGTTCATTGTCTACAGCTCCCTTATATGGGCAGGGGCTGGACTAAAGCTGATTGGTCCAATACTTCTGTCAATCATCTTTACATAGAGTTATGGGTAAACATGTGACCCAAATACCTCCAAAAGGTCCTCCAACATACCATAGAGGAATTAACATAGTCACATGACCGAAGGTCCTGCGACGCTAACAAGGTAAGCAGACTAATATACGTTATATTAAATATACACATTATTAAATAAGTATACATAAACATTATGAAATTAGAGGAGGAGGAGGCGACTAGGGGCTGTCCCACCTGGGGGACCCTACCTGAACGTAGTGACTCTGACTTTGGGGACCACCATACAAGGTACGGTATACAATATGGTACCGGGACACCACAGAAGTGAGGACCCAGCTGAGCAAGGGCCCTTCTGCGAACACTAATCTTTATGATCACTAATCAGAGTGTCATATGCAACTTAAGGGTATTCGGGGAAATTAAGAATCCAAATTAAATTTAATGGCAAATTCAACTGAAACAGGCCTGAAATATTTTTTGAGGAAAATTCCCTTATTTCCAGTCCTGGGCATTTATATATTTTGCTGCTATTGTCTATTTGCCCATAGCTGTGGGAGCTGAAGACGTGGCCATACTGTATATCAGTGGTCTTCAACCTGCGGACCTCCAGATGTTGCAAAACTACAACTCCCAGCATGCCCGGACAGCCGTTGGCTGTCCGGGCATGCTGGGAGTTGTAGTTTTGCAACATCTGGAGGTCCGCAGGTTGGAGACCACTGCAGTGTATATATAAATCCTTCTAAAAAGCAGCCGAATAGAATTTTTCCAAACTTCCTATAAGAAGACGACTCGAGAACTAGTTTATTCTGAGGATTTTTCTTCTCAGTGGAAATGCTCCTTAATTTTGTTGATTTTCCATGACACCGGCGTCTCCTCCAGTCCCTGCTGCATCTGCCCGGGACGAATCTCAATCGATTGGAGAGAAACCGGTTAAATAACAATTGGAGACTCTCAAATTGAATTTAAAAGAACGGTATAAATCAGGAGGCGATGGCGGTGCTGCCGGGGTCTGCGCGCTCTGCGGGAGCAATCACAGCTTCCTCTCCGCTTCCCCTTTCACCAAGGAGAGGGGGCGCCAGCCTTGTTCTCCATCACACTCCCAGCCCTGATTTATGTTCTGATTCATTTCAAGATTTCTGCAGTTTTATGCTTTTTTATGTATTTCTTCTGTTATTCATATAGATTTTTCTCTTTATTATTGATTTTTTTATTTTTTTTGTGCTCTATTTTCCCTCGTTCTCTATGTGTGGTCTATGGGGTCATTGGGAAATGGGAGTTGTTACCCAGCGCTACTTTATAAGTAAAGATGAAAAAAGGTGCACATGTGGCCTGGGCTATAGGGATAGGACACACAGGCAACCAAATATTTACTGCAGTGTTTCCCAACCGGGGTGCCTCCAGCTGTTGCAAAATTCCAACTCCCAGAAAATCACAGCACCTTACATAGAGAAATCTAATAACATTTTTACACAATTCACTAATAGAGTAGCCGGCACTGCCCGATCTTCCTACCTCAACCTTGTGGGAGAGGAAAAGCAACAATGATGCTTTTGTCCTTATATCTCATCCTTATATCCTGTCCTCATATTCTGATCTCATATCTCATCCTCATATCTCATCCTCATATCCCGCCCTCATATTTTGATCTTATATCTCATCCACATAGCTCATCCTAGTATCCCATCCTCATATCTCCACCTCATATCCCAACCTTATATCTCAACCCCATATCCCAACCTTATATCTTGTCCTCATTTCCCAACTTCATATCTTGTCCTCATAGCTCATTCTCGCATCCCATCCTCATATCTCGCCATCATATCCCATCCTTATTTCCCGGCCTTATATTTCATCCTCATATTCCGCCCTAATATCTCATCCTCAAATCCCGACCTCATATCTCACCCTTATATCTCATCCTCATATCCTGACCTCATATCTCACCCTTATATCTCATCCTCATATCCCACCTCATATCCCATACTCATATCCCATCCTCATATCCCATACTCATATCCCATCCTCATATCCCGTCCTCCTATCCCGACCTCATATCCCGACCTCATATCCAGACCTCATATCCAGACCTCATATCCAGACCTCATATCCCGTCCTCATATCCCGTCCTCATATCCCATCTTCATATCCCGTCCTCATATCTCCTCCTCGTATCCCGTCCTCATATCCCAACCTCATATCCCAACCTCATATCCCATCTTCATATCCCGACCTCATATCCTGACCTCATATCCCGTCCTCATATCCCATCCTCATATCCCGTCCTCATATCTTCTCCTCATATCCCTTCCTCATATCTCCTCCTCATATCCCGTCCTCATATCCCGACCTCATATCCCGACCTCATATCCCTTCCTCATAGCTCATTCTCATATCCCATCCTCATATCTCGCCATCATATCCCATCCTTATTTCCTGGCCTTATATTTCATCCTCATATTCCGCCCTAATATCTCATCCTCAAATCCCGACCTCATATCTCACCCTTATATCTCATCCTCAAATCCCAACCTCATATCCCATCCTCATATCTCCTCCTCATATCCCATACTCATATCCTGACCTCATATCCCGACCTCATATCCCGACCTCATATCTCGTCCTCATATCCCAACCTCATATCTCGTCCTCATTGCTCATTCTCGTATCCCATCCTCATATCCTCACCTTATATTTCATCCTCATATTCTGTCCTCCTATCTCGTCCTCATATCCCAACCTCATATTCCGTCTTCATATCTCGTCCTCATATCCCAACCTCATATTCCGTCCTTATATACCGTCCTCATATCCCCACCTCATATCCCCTCCTCATATCCCCAATTCATATCCCAACCTCATATCCCAACCTCATATCCCGTCCTCATATCCCAACCTCATATCCCGTCCTCATATCCCAACCTCATATCCCCTCCTCATATCCCCTCCTCATATCCCCATACTCATATCCCATACTCATATCCCATACTCATATCTTCTCCTCATATCCCCACCTTATATATGACCTCATATCCCAACCTCATATCTCGTCCTCATTGCTCATTCTCGTATCCCATCCTCATATCCTGACCTTATATTTCATCCTCATTGTTACGCAGAGCGCTCCGGGTCCCTGCTCCTCCCCGGAGCGCTCGCGGCGTTCTCCTCTATGCAGCGCCCCGATCGGACCCGCTGACCGGGAGCGCTGCACTGACATTCATGATGGTGATACGATTCGCATAGCGGGACGTGCCCGCTCGCGAATCGCATCCCAAGCCACTTACCCGTCCCGGTCCCAGGCTATCATGTTCTGGCGCGCGCGACTCCGCTCTCTAGGGCGCGCGCGCGCCAGCTCTCTAAGATTTAAAGGGCCAGTGCACCAGTGATTGGTGCCTAGCCCAATCAGTCTAATTAGCTTCCACCTGCTCCCTGTCCATATAACCTCACTTCCCCTGCACTTCCTTGCCGGATCTTGTTGCCTTTGTGCTACTACTGTGTTTACCATTACTGTGTTCCAGACCTTCTGCTATTCCATTTGACTACGAACCTTGCCGCCTGCCCTGACCTTCTGCTACGTCTGACCTCGCCTCTGTCTAATCCTTCTGTTCCACGCCTTCTCAGCAGTCAGCGAGGTTGAGCCGTTGCCGGTGGATACGACCTGGTTACTACCACCGCTGCAAGACCATCCCGCTTTGCGGCGGGCTCTGGTGAACACCAGTAGCAACCCTAGAACCGGTCCACCGACACGGTCCACGCCAATCCCTCGCTGACACAGAGGATCCACATCCAGCTAGCCGAATCATAACACTCATATTCCGTCCTTATATCTCGTCCTCATATCCCAACCTCATATTCCGTCCTTATATCTCGTCCTCATATAGCCACCTGTGAAAGATGCTAACCCCATATCTGCAGGATAGCGGATTAGCGTCTGCTGATCGGGTTTGACCCCATAACACATATTCTGTGTCTGTACGCTGTATATAACATTATGTAGACTATAGCGATATCTTTTCGATGGACATCTGTTCTATACATTCCGCAGCACATTATATACACTGTATATATTCTATTTCAATCTGCCAATTAGTGAATGCTAAAGATAAAAGCAAAGCTTCAGGGCCTGATTCTCTATAAACACTGGATTCCAATCACAGGCCGACCTGCAGGAATACATGCAGTATGAATGGGAGCGAAGACAATCACACAGGTGGAGGAAGATGTTCTTCCATATACGCCAAAATATCAAATGAATTTGTATATATCCTTCCCTGCTGCTAAATAGTCTGTATTTTCTATTCCAATTTGTTTTCCTTCCAGTAAAGTTACTGAGGATAAGGGAACTGTGGAAAATGAAGCAGCCAAACCATGCAAAATAAATAAAAATATAGCTACTACATAGAAGACAGCCATAGCAATGAGAACAGTCAGAAACTAAACTATTGAAGTACCCCCCCCATGTAAAAGTATATAACTACTATAATACTGCCCATATATACAAGAATATAACTATAATACTGCTCCTATATACAAGAATATAACTATAATACTGCCTCCTATATACAAGAATATAACTATAATACTGCTCCTATATACAAGAATATAACTGCTATAATACTGCTCCTATATACAAGAATATAACTACTATAATACTGCTCCTATATACAAGAATATAACTACTATAATACTGCTCCTATATACAAGAATATAACTACTATAATACTGCTCCTATATACAAGAATATAACTACTATAATACTGTCTCCTATATACAGGAATATAACTACTATAATACTGCCTCCTATATACAAGAATATAACTACTATATTACTGCTCCTATATACAAGAATATAACTACTATAATACTGCTCCTATATACAAGAATATAACTACTATAATACTGCTCCTATATACAAGAATATAACTACTATAATACTGATTCCTATATACAAGAATATAACTACTATAATACTGCCTCCTATATACAAGAATATAACTACTATAATACTGCTCCTATATACAAGAATATAACTACTATAATACTGCTCCTATATACAAGAATATAACTACTATAACACTGCCTCCTATATACAAGAATATAACTATTATAATACTGTTCCTATATACAAGAATATAACTACTATAATACTGCTCCTATATACAAGAATATAACTACTATAATACTGCTCCTATATATAAGAATATAACTACCGTATATACTCGAGTATAAGCCGACCGAGTATAAGCCGAGACCCCTAATTTCAACCCAAAATCCCAGGAAAAGTTATTGACTCGAGTATAAGCCTAGGGTGGGAAATACATCATCCCCCCTGTCATCATCCAGACCCGTCATTAACATCCTCATCATCATCACCGCCTGTCATCATCCAGACCCTCATCATCATCCCCTTGTCATCATCCCACACACCCCCCTTAATCATCCCCTTGTCATCATCCCACACCCCCCCTTCATCATCCCCTTGTCATCATCCCCACCCCCCTTCATCATCCCCTTGTAATCATCTCACACCCCCCCCCCCTTCATCATCCCCTTGTAATCATCTCACACCCCCCCCCCCCTTCATCATCCCCTTGTAATCATCCCACACCCCCCCCTTCATCATCCCCTTGTCATCATCCCCACCCCCCTTCATCATCCCCACCCCCCTTCATCATCCCACACCCCCCCTTCATCATCCTCTTGTCATCATCCCACACCCCCCCCCTTCATCATCCTCTTGTCATCATCCGCCCTCAGTGGTCTTCAACCTGCGGACCTCCAGAGGTTTCAAAACTACAACTCCCGTGCTGAAAACACCCCCCTCGGCTTATACTCGAGTGAACTCTCCACCCGCAGTGGTCTTCAACCTGCGGACCTCCAGAGGTTTCAAAACTACAACTCCCAGCAAGCCCGGTCAGCCATCAGCTGTCCGGGCTTGCTGGGAGTTGTAGTTTTGAAACCTCCGGAGGTCCGCAGGTTGAAGACCACTGCGGCCTTCGACATCATCCAGCCCCCTCTCACCCCCTTTAGTTCTGTACAGTACTCGCCTCCGCTCGGCGCTGGACCGATGCTGCAGGACTGTCCGGTGAGGAGGTGGTCCGGTGGGATAGTGGTTCCGGGCTGCTATCTTCACTGGGGGCGCCTCTTCTCCGCGCTTCGGGCCCGGAATAGAGGCGTTGCCTGGACGATGACGCAGAAGTACGTTGGCAATGAACGTACCTCTGCGCCGTCGTCAAGGCAACGTGACTATTCTGGGGCCGGGCCCGAAGCGCTTAGAAGAGGCCTCCCCGGTGAAGATAGCAGCCCGGAACCACTATCCCACCGGACGACCTCCTCTCCGGACAGTCCTGCAGCACCGGACCAGCGCCGAGCGGAGGTGAGTACTGTACAGAACTAAAGAGGGTGAGAGGGGGCTGGATGATGTCGAAGGCCGCAGTGGTCTTCAACCTGCGGACCTCCGGAGGTTTCAAAACTACAACTCCCAGCAAGCCCGGACAGCTGATGGCTGACCGGGCTTGCTGGGAGTTGTAGTTTTGAAACCTCTGGAGGTCCGCAGGTTGAAGACCACTGCGGGTGGAGAGTTCACTCGAGTATAAGCCGAGGGGGGTGTTTTCAGCACGAAAAATCGTGCTGAAAAACTCGGCTTATACTCGGGTATATACGGTACTAAAATACTGCTCCTATATACAAGAATATAACTACTATAATACTGCCCCCTATATACAAGAATATAACTACTATAATACTGCCTCCTATATACAAGAATATAACTACTATAATACTGCTCCTATATACAAGAATATAACTACTATAATACTGCTCCTATTTACAAGAATATAACTACTATAATACTGCCCCCTATATACAAGAATATAACTACTATAATACTGCCTCCTATATACAAGAATATAACTACTATAATACTGCTCCTATATACAAGAATATAACTACTATAATACTGCCTCCTATATACAAGAATATAACTACTATAATACTGCTCCTATGTACAAGAATATAACTACTATAATACTGCTCCTATATACAAGAATATAACTACTATAATACTGCCTCCTATGTACAAGAATATAACTACTATAATACTGCTCTTATATACAAGACTAAAACTACTATAATACTGCTCCTATATACAAGAATATAACTACTATAATACTGCCCCCCTATATACAAGAATATAACTACTATAATACTGCTCCTATATACAAGAATATAACTACTATAATACTTCTCCTATATACAAGAATATAACTACTATAATACTGCCTCCTATGTACAAGAATATAACTACTATACTGCTCTTATATGGAAGACTATAACTACTATAATACTTATCCTATATACAAGAATATAACTACTATAATACTGCTCCTATATACAAGAATATAACTACTATAATACTGCTCCTATATACAAGAATATAACTACTATAATACTGCCCTTATATACAAGAATATAACTACTATAATACTGCCCCTATGTACAATAATATAACTACTATAATACTGCTCCTATGTACAAGAATATAGCTACTATAATGCTGCTCCTATATACAAGAATATTACTACTATAATACTGCTCCTATATACAAGAATATAACTACTATAATTCTGCCCACTATATACAAGAATATAACTACTATAATACTGCCTCCTATATACAAGAATATAACTACTATAATACTGCTCCTATATACAATAATATAACTACTATCATACTGCTCCTATATACAAGAATATAACTACTATAATACTGCTCCTATATACAAGAATATAACTACTATAATACTGCTCCTATAAACAAGAATATTACTACTATAATACTGCTCCTATATACAAGAATATAACTACTATAATACTGACTCCTATATACAAGAATATAACTACTATAATACTGCTCCTATATACAAGAATATAACTACTATAATACTGCTCCTATGTAAAAGAATATAACTACTATAATACTGCTCCTATATACAGGAATATAACTACTATAATACTGCTCCTATATACAAGAATATAACTACTATAATACTGCCTCCTATATACAAGAATATAACTACTATAATACTGCTCCTATATACAAGAATATAACTACTATAATACTGCTCCTATATACAAGAATATAACTACTATAATACTACCCCCTATATACAAGAATATAACTACTATAATACTGCTCCTATATGCAAGAATATAACTACTATAATACTGCTCCTATATACAAGAATATAACTACTATAATACTGCTCCTATATACAAGAATATAACTACTATAATACTGCCTCCTATATACAAGAATATAACTACTATAATACTGCTCCTATATACAATATACAAGAATATAACTACTATAATACTGCTCCTATATACAAGAATATAACTACTATAATGCTGCTCCTATATACAAGAATATAGCTACTATAATACTGCTCCTATGTACAAGAATATAACTACTATAATACTGCTCCTATATACAAGAATATAACTACTATAATACTGCTCCTATATACAAGAATATAACTACTATAATACTGCCTCCTATATACAAGAATATAACTACTATAATACTGCTCCTATATACAATATACAAGAATATAACTACTATAATACTGCTCCTATATACAAGAATATAACTACTATAATGCTGCTCCTATATACAAGAATATAGCTACTATAATACTGCTCCTATGTACAAGAATATAACTACTATAATACTGCTCCTATATACAAGAATATAACTACTATAATACTGCTCCTATATACAAGAATATAACTACTATAATGCTGCTCCTATATACAAGAATATAGCTACTATAATACTGCTCCTATGTACAAGAATATAACTACTATAATACTGCTCCTATATACAAGAATATAACTACTATAATACAGCTCCTATGTACAAGTATATAACTACTATAATTCTGCTCCCTATAAATTCCCCTGTGCCACATCATTTCCTCTTGACCCCCCCTGTGCCATTTAATTCCCCCTTTATCCCCCTGTACCACTTCATAAAGAGGGGGGGGGGGGGGGTTGATGAATTTACACAGAGGGTAATAAAGGGGAATTAAATGGCACAGGGGGATCAAGAGGAAATGAGGGTAAGGGGGAGATAATTTGGCACGAGGCACAGGGGTAATAAGGTGGCACAGGATAAAAAAGGGGGGTTGATATACAAGGGAGGGATAAGGGGAGATTAAACAGTTCTGGGAGATTCTACTGTATTATTGCTTTTTATCATGTTTTATAGGTAATTACACTATGGAGTGAGTACAGTACAGGATTCCGTCATTTAGAAAGATTTTGAGCCTTTTTTCCCAATAGGGGACATCTCTCAATAGTGGACACTTTTTTATTCCCTATGAGAGTCCGCTATTGGAAGATTCTACTGTAATACTGCTCCTATGTACATGATGTTGTATGCAACGCCCCCTACTGTAATACTGCTCCTATGTACATGATGTTGTATGCAGCGCCCCCTACTGTAATACTGCTCCTATGTACATGATGTTGTATGCAGCGCCCCCTACTATAATACTGCTCCTATGTACATGATGTTGTATGCAGCGCCCCCTACTGTAATACTGCTCCTATGTACATGATGTATGCAGCGCCCCCTACTGTAATACTGCTCCTATGTACATGATGTTGTATGCAGCGCCCCCTACTGTAATACTGCTCCTATGTACATGATGTATGCAGCGCCCCCTACTGTAATACTGCTCTTATGTACATGATGTTGTATGCAGCGCCCCCTACTGTAATACTGCTCCTATGTACATGATGTTGTATGCAGCGCCCCCTACTGTAATACTGCTCCTATGTACATGATGTATGCAGCGCCCCCTACTGTAATACTGCTCTTATGTACATGATGTTGTATGCAGCGCCCCCTACTGTAATACTGCTCCTATGTACATGATGTATGCAGCGCCCCCTACTGTAATACTGCTCTTATGTACATGATGTATGCAGCGCCCCCTACTGTAATACTGCTCCTATGTACATGATGTATGCAGCGCCCCCTACTGTAATACTGCTCTTATGTACATGATGTTGTATGCAGCGCCCCCTACTGTAATACTGCTCCTATGTACATGATGTATGCAGCGCCCCCTACTGTAATACTGCTCCTATGTACATGATGTTGTATGCAACGCCCCCTACTGTAATACTGCTCTTATGTACATGATGTTGTATGCAGCGCCCCCTACTGTAATACTGCTCCTATGTACATGATGTTGTATGCAGCGCCCCCTACTGTAATACTGCTCCTATGTACATGATGTATGCAGCGCCCCCTACTGTAATACTGCTCCTATGTACATGATGTTGTATGCAACGCCCCCTACTGTAATACTGCTCTTATGTACATGATGTTGTATGCAGCGCCCCCTACTGTAATACTGCTCCTATGTACATGATGTATGCAGCGCCCCCTACTGTAATACTGCTCCTATGTACATGATGTTGTATGCAGCGCCCCCTACTGTAATACTGCTCTTATGTACATGATGTTGTATGCAGCGCCCCCTACTGTAATACTGCTCTTATGTACATGATGTTGTATGCAGCGCCCCCTACTGTAATACTGCTCCTATGTACATGATGTTGTATGCAGCGCCCCCTACTGTAATACTGCTCCTATGTACATGATGTTGTATGCAGCGCCCCCTACTGTAATACTGCTCCTATGTACATGATGTATGCAGCGCCCCCTACTGTAATACTGCTCCTATGTACATGATGTTGTATGCAGCGCCCCCTACTGTAATACTGCTCCTATGTACATGATGTTGTATGCAGCGCCCCCTACTGTAATACTGCTCTTATGTACATGATGTTGTATGCAGCGCCCCCTACTGTAATACTGCTCTTATGTACATGATGTTGTATGCAGCGCCCCCTACTGTAATACTGCTCCTATGTACATGATGTTGTATGCAGCTCCCCCTACTGTAATACTGCTCCTATGTACATGATGTTGTATGCAGCGCCCCCTACTGTAATACTGCTCTTATGTACATGATGTTGTATGCAGCGCCCCCTACTGTAATACTGCTCTTATGTACATGATGTATGCAGCGCCCCCTACTGTAATACTGCTCTTATGTACATGATGTTGTATGTAGCGCCCCCTACTGTAATACTGCTCCTATGTACATGATGTTGTATGTAGCGCCCCCTACTGTAATACTGCTCTTATGTACATGATGTTGTATGCAGCGCCCCCTACTGTAATACTGCTCCTATGTACATGATGTTGTATGCAGCGCCCCCTACTGTAATACTGCTCTTATGTACATGATGTTGTATGCAGCGCCCCCTACTGTAATACTGCTCTTATGTACATGATGTTGTATGCAGCGCCCCCTACTGTAATACTGCTCCTATGTACATGATGTATGCAGCGCCCCCTACTGTAATACTGCTCCTATGTACATGATGTTGTATGCAGCGCCCCCTACTGTAAAGGCTGAGCACAGGGACAATAATGAGAAGATTTCTGTAACGAGCTTCTTTCAAGTAATTGGATGTTATCACTTTCTTCCTCTCATGTCATCCCAGATATCAATCTGAGGTGAAGAAGACATTGGAGAGGTTATCAGGGCAAAGTGCCCCCTCTAGTGGTGGCACATGAGAAGTTATTGGATCCATATAGCATTGGGGTCAGAACCAGTGTTGGTCAGCAATTTTGGGGTGAGGGGTTGTGCAGATTTCATGGCAGGATATTAGGCCCCAGCACTTGTGACAATGTCTAAAGATCCTGAGATCTCACACTTGCCGTACTGACTGTGGAGAGTCTCCCCCTCATGTCCTCCCCCTCACGTCTCCCCCCCACGTCTCCCCCCCCCATGTCTCCCCCTTACGTTTCCCCCTCATGTCTCCCCCTTACGTTTCCACCTCATGTCTCCCCCTTACGTCTGCCCCTTACGTTTCCCCTTCATGTCTCGCCCTCACGTCTCCTCCTCACATCTCCCCCTCATGTCTCCCCCTCACGTCTCCCCCTCACGTCTCCCCCTCACGTCTCCCCACATGTCTCTCTCTCATGTCTCCCCCTCACGTCTCTCTCTCATGTCTCCCCCTCACGTCTCCCCTCACGTCTCCCCCTCACGTCTCCCCCCTCACGTCTCCCCCTCACGTCTCCCCCTCACGTCTCCCCCTCACGTCTCCCCCTCACGTCTCCCCCTCACGTTCCCCCCTCACGTCTCCTCCTCACGTCTCCCCCTCACGTCTCCTCCTCACGTCTCCCCCTCGCGTCTCCCCCTCATGTCTCCCCCTCATGTCTCCCCTGACGTCCCCCCCTGACGTCTCCCCCTCACGTCCCCTCCTCACGTCTCCCCCTCACGTCCCCTCCTCACGTCTCCCCCTCACGTCTCCCCCTCACGTCTCCCCCTCACGTCTCCCCTCGCGTCTCCCCTCGCGTCTCCCCTCGCGTCTCCCCTCGCGTCTCACCTCGCGTCTCCCCCTCACGTCTCCCCTCACGTCCCCTCCTCACGTCCCCTCCTCACGTCTCCCCCTCACGTCTCCCCTCACGTCTCCCCTCACGTCTCCCCCTCACGTCTCCCCCTCACGTCTCCCCTCACGTCTCCCCCTCACGTCTCCCCCTCACGTCTCCCCCTCACGTCTCCCCCTCACGTCCCCTCCTCACGTCTCCCCCTCACGTCTCCCCCTCACGTCTCCCCCTCACGTCTCCCCCTCACGTCTCCCCCTCACGTCTCCCCCCATGTCTCCCCTCATCTCTTGTAGATATCTAGAGGAGGTGAAGAGGTTCCTCCTTGGCCCTTGTTGACATAAGAGCTAATCCATATCTGTGGAGATGACTTATGGATCGGGTGCACGGGGGAGAGCTGTAATAGGGGAAGAATTATTGACTTCTATTGATCTTTCACTGACCCCTTAATGTACAATCTTTGCCATAAGCCAGGGGGTGGGTGCTGAGATCAGGGCGCACTGAGCCAGGTGATGGTTATAAATGAAACACCTGTCCCGCTGCTGCATTCCTGGTGCCCACAGGGTTAATATGACCATGTTTATTATCAGGATATTTCTCGATTCTGAGATGTTTAGTTCTGACTATAGCCCCACTGATAAGGATGGACCCAGTGGGGGCTTTCAAATGTGATTGACTGTGCTGCTATATATTTTGCTAAGTGTCGACATAAAAAATATACACCACATAGAGGATGATGGTATGCACTCTTTCTTAGCAGGAAACTCAGCCGCTCCCAAAAGAGTTCTGGTTTATTACAGGAAGTAAATTTGTTTTTTACATTGTACAAAGAAGGAGGGTTAATTATGACATCACAATTACATTTTGATTGGTTGTTCGATTATTGTGTCCGTATATATTAGCATATCTAGTGTCCATTAATTTCTTGGCAGAAGTTTCTGTTCGTCAGATGTTGAGTCTTTCTACTCCTGCATGGAGTCATTTCAAGGCCTATATTCAGAGTCACGAGCAGATAGGATTCTGATGTATATGCGTTAAAGGGTAGGTAACAGATATATTTTTCCAGCAGCAATGGAATTTTTGGATTAGTATATTGATCAGTCATTAGAAACATAATTTAAAAGGGTCCTCTGGGGAAGTCAACTTATCCCCTATCCACAGGAGAGGGGATAAGTGTCTGATTGTGGGAGGTAGTTGACCACTGGGACCCCCCTCAATCTTCTGTACAGGGCCCGGCAAATCACCCAACCAGACAAGCATGAAGGCCCCAAGTGATTGTTAAGAGGGCCGTTATTCTCGAAAGGTGGAGAATGGAGCAAAAGGTGGAGACCGGAGCATTCCGAGGATGAGTGTCATTCCTGGAATATCCCTTTAAAATGTCACTTTAACCAAAACTTTTGACTTGTCAGAGAGATGTCAAAAGTTTTGATTGGTCAGGGCCAAATACCAGTCCCATACTATGTCCACATAATATTGCTCAGACCCCGAATGATCGCTATAAGGGTTTGTTTACACTATGGGATTTCACAGAATTGACTCCACCTGGAATTGGCACTTATTTCAGGAGCCATAGAAGGTGTATGAAAGAAACTTACTTCAGGAGGAATCCATTGAAATATGGGGCTTGGTCATTAGGGTAAAAACAGGAGGCGTCCTTAGGGTTAACTTTACGTGACTATTATTTAAAGTGCACCAGTCAGGTTATTCCTATTGCCTTATGGGGAAGCAGGATACAATGGAGGGAAAAGACGCTGTGCTCTGTGATATACGGCTTTATATGATTTAGGATTTCTGTATAAGAAGTGGAGTAAATCCTGACTGGACTCCTAGGAGAGAGTCCTGCTGACCCCGCCCACACTGAATGATTGACAGCCTTCTCCGCACACACACACACGTACATACTGATACAGGTGAAGCTGTCAATCATCCAATGTGGGCGGGGTCAGAAGGACTTACTGTCTCTCCTAGGAGTCCTATTAGGATTTTCTTTACTCATAATTCCTATATTCTACTCTATACAGTAATATTATGTGGCCATTGGTTGGGACTGATTTATGACACTATTATGTAGGCACTGTAATGCAATATTATCTTTTTTATGCTCTGAGATTTTGCACTATGTTGTGTTGTTTTATGTTAACTTTATGGCACTGTTATGTAGACACTGTATAGCAGTAGTATGTGAATAATTATTGGGGCTGTTATTTTGCACATTTTGATAGCACTGTATAGTACAGTGGTCCCTCAACATACGATGGTAATTCGTTCCAAACGACCCATCATTTGTCGAATCCATCGTATGTTGAGGGATCCGTGCAATGTAAAGTATAGGAAGCTGTACTTACCTGTCCCCGCCGCTCCGCACCAGGTCCTCACCGCTCCCGATGCTGTCTGAGGGGCTCCCGATGCTGTCCCGCTGCTCCGGTGTCTTCTTCGCGATCCTCCGGTGTCTTGCGCATCTTCTACAGGGTCCGGGCCTCGCTTTCTGGTGACGTTATTACGCTGCTGCGCCGGCGCGACGTGCGTAGTGACGTAATAACGACGCCGGAAAGCAAGGCCCGGACCCTGGAGAAGATGCGCAAGACACCGGAGGATCGCGAAGTGGACCCGGAGCAGCGGGAATAGGTAAGCAAACCTGCCAGGGATGCTTAAACTGCTATCTGACAGCAGCTTAAGCATTTTGTGCTGTCGGATAGCAGTTAATGCGATGGCCCCGACATATAAAAGCATCGTATGTCGATTTTATCATATGTTGGGGCCATCGTAGGTCGGGGGGTTACTGTATTATTATTATTATTGAATTACTAGCAGAGTACCCAGTGTTGCCTGGTCTTCCTACCTAAACTTTGTAGAAGAAAAGCAACAATGACACTTGTCCTTATATCCCGACCTCATACCCTGTCCTCATATTGTGGGGACCCAGTACAGAATCATGTGTTGTTCTGTACTCCTGCCCATCCTGTGTGGCAGATGCTGCTTCAATGTCCGTCTTGGGGCCACACTCCTCAGGACTCTATATTTCTCAGTATAATGCAATGGTTAATGTATTGGTATTTTCTATGTACTTGTCACTTTAAACTTGTTGTCAAGGACCTTGTTGTTAGGGGAGTATGCAGAGGGGAACCATGTGACTTATCTGCCCAATGGGAATGCACAAAGCCTGCTCCTTATATGGTACGGTAGGAGTTCAGAGTTCACTACTGCAGAGTGCAGTCTTATGCTGAGGTCCAGTTGACAGATGTCTGAGGAGTCTGTGAGGTGATTCTGAAGGAGGCCTGAGGCCTGGTCCAGCAACCACACCATCTTCTACTACCAATTAACCCCTGTGCCTGGGTGAAAGTCAAAGCCTGGCGGTAAGCACTAAAGTCCGGGGATCAATTCAAGTCAGCCAAGTTAGTCAAGTCCAAGTAACTACAGTCTAGCATGGGTTGCATACAATTTAAGTCAGTCATATACAGCACAATCAACTATAAGTTTCAGCAAGCCAATAAGCTTCCCAAAGTTCACCCTGCATCTCCTTCATGCTAATCTGAGCTGTAATGGATTGTACCATCTTTCCAACCTCAGTAAAGCCAGTTATACATAACCTTTCATCAGAGTAATTATTTGCCCCATGCCTGGCACAGGAGAAGCTGGTCTACCTCGGGTGGTGTATAGGTAAACCACGCCCTGGCATCACGAAAAGGTTAATTTACACATTATCCTCACCCGACCCCACAATATCATGTCCTCATATAATGTCCTCATATCCCGACCTCATATCCCATCCTCATATCATGTCCTCATATCCCGACCTCGTATACCATCCTTATATCCCATCCTCATATCCTGTCCTCATATCCCGTCCTCATATCCTGTCCTCATATCCCAACTTCATATCCCAACCCCATACACCATCCTCATACCCTGTCCTCATATCTTGTCCTCATACCCTGTCCTCATATGATGTCCTCATATCTTGTCCTCATACCCTGTCCTCAGATCTTGTCCTCATATAATGTCCTCATATCCCATCCTCATATATGTCCTTATATCCTGATCTCATATCCCTTTACTCATATCCCATCCTCAGGTTGGGCTGAGTTCTGATAAAGAAACTGTATGTCGAAAAAATAGAAGGAGGTGTGCTATTATGGGGGTGTGGCCTTATAGGAGAGGGTGTGGCTTGCAGGCCGTACAAATACACAATAAAGAACCATAATAGAAGGGGGTATGGCTTGTAGGAGGGGTGTGGCTTGCAAGACAAACTGACACAGTCACCTGAAAATGCAGTGTGTGGCCAAGTTTCATCTAAATATCTCCCGCTGTTTGAAAGTGATGATGGAACATACATATACAAACATACATACATACACATAAACATACATACACACATACATGCACACATACACATATACATACATACACACATACATACCTATATATACATACACATAAACATACATACATGCATACACATATACATACATACCTATATATGCATACATACATACCTATATATACATACAACACATATACAGTACATACAAATATACACATACAGTGGGGATCAAAAGTTTGGGCACCCCAGGTAAAAATTTGTATTAATGTGCATAAAGAAGCCAAGGAAAGATGGAAAAATCTCCAAAAGGCATCAAATTACAGATTCTTATAATATGTCAACAAAAGTTAGATTTTATTTCCATTATTTACACTTTCAAAATAACAGAAAACAAAAAAATGGCGTCTGCTAAAGTTTGGGCACCCTGCAGAGTTAATATCTTGTACTGCCCCCTTTGGCAAGTATCACAGCTTGTAAATGCTTTTTGGAGCCAGACAAGAGTCTTTCAGTTCTTGTTTGAGGTATCTTAGCCCAGAAATCTCAAAGAACTGGAAGACTTTTGTAAGGAAGAATGGGCAATCTGTCACGCACTGCTCTTTTAAGGTCTATCCATAGATTTTCAATTATGTTGAGGTCAGCAGATTGTGAAGACCATGGCAAAACCTTCAGTTTACGTCTCTTGATGTAATCCCCCGTGGATTTCGAGGTGTCTTTAGGATCATTATCTATTTGTAGAAGCCATCATCTCTTTAACTTCAGCTTTTTCACAGATGGCATCAAGTTAGCATCCAAAATTTGCTGAAACTTTATTGAATACATTTTTCCTTATCATGAGATGTTCCCTGTGCCACTGGCTGCAATACAACCCCAAAGCATAATTGATCCACCCCCATGCTTAACAGTTGGACAGAGGTTCTTTTCATTAAATTCTGTTCCCCTTCTTCTCCAAACGTACCTTTGCTCATTCCGGCCAAAAAGTAAAATTTTAACCTCATCAGTCCACAGAACTTGTTTCCAAAATGCATCAGGCTTGTCTATATGTTCATTTGCAAAGTTCAAACGCTGATTTTTGTGGTGAGGACGTAGAAGAGGTTTTCTTCTGATGACTCTTCCATGAAGACCATATTTGTACAAGTCTCTCTTTATAGTGGAATAGTGTACCACAACTCCAGTGTCTGCCAGATCTTTGTGGAGGGATTGTGCAGTCAAACGTGGGTTTTGAATTGTTTTTCTCACAATCCTGCAAATTGTCCTATCTGATAATTTTTCTTGGTCTTCCAGATCTTGCTTTTAACTTCCACTGTTCCTGATGACTGCCATTTCTTAATTACATTCCGAACAGAGGATATTGACATCTGAAAACATTTTGCTATCTTCTTATAGCCTTCTCCAGCTTTGTGAGCGTCAACTATTTTCAGTTTCAGATTTCTAGACAACTGCTTAGAAGAACCCATGGTGCTGATTGTTGGGGCAAGGTCAGACGAGTCTGGGCATTTAAAACCTTTGAGATTGACATCACCTGGTCTTCCCAGATGATGATGGAGAACAATCCATGAGACTGGCAGGTCTCAGCTTTGCAAAGGGGGCAGTGCATGCTATAAATTCTGCAGGGAGCACAAACTTTTGCAGACACAATTTTTTTTGTTTTCTGTTATTTTGAAAGTGTAAATGATGGAAATAAAATCTAACTTTTGTTGACATATTATAAGAATGTCTAATCTGTAATTTGATGCCTTTTGGAGATTTTTCCATCTTTCCTTGGCTTCTTTATGCACATTAATGCAAATTTTTACCTGGGGTGCCCTAACTATTGATCCCCACTGTACATACATACACATATACATACATAAATATACACATGCATACATACACACGTATATACACATTGATTTTCATGTACTTAAACTCACTAGTTGTTGCAAAACTACAACTCCCAGCATGCCCGGACAGCCTTCGGCTGTCCGGGCATGCTGGGAGCTGTAGATTTGCAACAGCTGGAGGCACCCTGGTTGGGAAACACCACCTTGAGTGCTGGTCTGTGAAGTAGCAGCAGAGCCCCCCGATTTGGCCTTGTTGCCCCACTCACTTTTCCTCCATCTCCCATCATCCCACGGGGGCCCCAGAATTGTAATATTTAAGTATAATTAATTGGAAGCTCCCCAGATGCTGCTCCTGCCATGGGCTCCACCAGAACCAGTGAGGAGGGAGGTGGAAGTAATATTTATGGGGCTGTCCTGCTCCAGTGGCCTTCATAAAGCCGGAGGCGCTGTTTATTTGCATCAAATCAATACTCATAATCAAGACAACATTGTAAAAGCCGTCACCGAAAGAAAGCGGTAACATTGTGAGCGGCACGGAGCGTTCTGCTCGCTCAGGCCCCCGCCACGTCCTCTCCTCGCCTGTAATTGTGCCCAGAAGGAGGGAAGTAGATCAGGTTCGGGAGTAAAAGGAAAATAAACAGAGGAGGTGACGGAGCCCAGATCAATCCCTACATTGTGGAAAGAAGTCCGTGCGGAGCCCCGGAACAAAGCGTTCACTTATAATGCGGGTCCTCCTGTGTATTATGGTGGGGGGAGTCCTGTGTATTATGGTGGGGGAGTCCTGTGCAGTATGGTGGGGGAGTCCTGTGTAGTATGGTGGGGGGAGTCCTGTGTAGTATGGTGGGGGAGTCCTGTGTATTATGGTGGGGGAGTCCTGTGTATTATGGTGGGGGAGTCCTGTGTAGTATGGTGGGGAGTCCTGTGTAGTATGGTGGGGGAGTCCTGTGTATTATGGTGGGGGGAGTCCTGTGTAGTATGGTGGGGGAGTCCTGTGTAGTATGGTGGGGGAGTCCTGTGTAGTATGGTGGGGGAGTCCTGTGTATTATGGTGGGGGAGTCCTGTATAGTATGGTGGGGGGAGTCCTGTATAGTATGGTGGGGGGAGTCCTGTGTATTATGGTGGGGAGTCCTGTGTATTATGGTGGGGAGTCCTGTGCAGTATGGTGGGGGAGTCCTGTGCAGTATGGTGGGGGAGTCCTGTGTATTATGGTGGGGGGAGTCCTGTGTAGTATGGTGGGGGAGTCCTGTGTAGTATGGTGGGGGAGTCCTGTGTATTATGGTGGAGGAGTCCTGTGTATTATGGTGGGGGAGTCCTGTGTATTATGGTGGGGGAGTCCTGTGTATTATGGTGGAGGAGGCCTGTGTATTATGGTGGGGGAGTCCTGTGTAGTATGGTGGGGGAGTCCTGTGTAGTATGGTGGGGGAGTCCTGTGTAGTATGGTGGGGGAGTCCTGTGTAGTATGGTGGGGGAGTCCTGTGCAGTATGGTGGGGGAGTCCTGTGTATTATGGTGGGGGGAGTCCTGTGTAGTATGGTGGGGGAGTCCTGTGTATTATGGTGGGGGGAGTCCTGTGTAGTATGGTGGGGGAGTCCTGTGCAGTATGGTGGGGGAGTCCTGTGTAGTATGGTGGGGGAGTCCTGTGTAGTATGGTGGGGGGAGTCCTGTGTATTATGGTGGGGGAGTCCTGTGCAGTATGGTGGGGGGGGGGGGAGTCCTGTGTATTATGGTGGGGGAGTCCTGTGTAGTATGGTGGGGGAGTCCTGTGTAGTATGGTGGGGGAGTCCTGTGTATTAAGGTGGGGGAGTCCTGTGTAGTATGGTGGGGGAGTCCTGTGCAGTATGGTGGGGGAGTCCTGTGTAGTATGGTGGGGGAGTCCTGTGTAGTATGGTGGGGGAGTCCTGTGTATTATGGTGGGGGAGTCCTGTGTATTATGGTGGGGGAGTCCTGTGCAGTATGGTGGGGGAGTCCTGTGCAGTATGGTGGGGGAGTCCTGTGCAGTATGGTGGGGGGAGTCCTGTGTATTATGGTGGGGGAGTCCTGTGTATTATGGTGGGGGAGTCCTGTGTAGTATGGTGGGGGAGTCCTGTGTAGTATGATGGGGGAGTCCTGTGCAGTATGGTGGGGGAGTCCTGTGCAGTATGGTGGGGGAGTCCTGTGCAGTATGGTGGGGGGAGTCCTGTGTATTATGGTGGAGGAGTCCTGTGTATTATGGTGGGGGAGTCTTGTGTATTATGGTGGGGGAGTCCTGTGTATTATGGTGGGGGAGTCCTGTGTATTATGGTGGGGGAGTCCTGTGTATTATGGTGGGGGAGTCCTGTGTAGTATGGTGGGGGAGTCCTGTGTATTATGGTGGGGAAGTCCTGTGTATTATGGTGGGGGAGTCCTGTGTAGTATGGTGGGGGAGTCCTGTGTAGTATGGTGGGGGAGTCCTGTGTAGTATGGTGGGGGAGTCCTGTGTATTATGGTGGGGGAGTCCTGTGTATTATGGTGGGGAGTCCTGTGTATTATGGTGGAGAAGTCCTGTGTATTATGGTGGGGGAGTCCTGTGTATTATGGTGGGGGAGTCCTGTGTATTATGGTGGGGAGTCCTGTGTAGTATGGTGGGGGAGTCCTGTGTAGTATGGTGGGGGAGTCCTGTGTATTATGGTGGGGGAGTCCTGTGTATTATGGTGGGGAGTCCTGTGTATTATGGTGGGGGAGTCCTGTGTATTATGGTGGGGGAGTCCTGTGCAGTATGGTGGGGGAGTCCTGTGTATTATGGTGGGGGAGTCATGTGTATTATGGTGGGAAGAGTCCTGTGCAGTATGGTGGGGGGAGTCCTGTGCAGTATGGTGGGGGGAGTCCTGTGCATTATGGTGGGGGAGTCCTGTGTAGTATGGTGGGGGAGTCCTGTGTATTATGGTGGGGGAGTCCTGTGTATTATGGTTGGGGAGTCCTGTGTAGTATGGTGGGGGAGTCCTGTGTAGTATGGTGGGGGAGTCCTGTGTATTATGGTGGGGGAGTCCTGTGTATTATGGTGGGGGATTCCTGTGTAGTATGGTGGGGGAGTCCTGTGTATTATGGTGGGGGAGTCCTGTGTATTATGGTGGGGGAGTCCTGTGCAGTATGGTGGGGGGGGGGAGTCCTGTGTATTATGGTGGGGGAGTCCTGTGTATTATGGTGGGGGAGTCCTGTGTAGTATGGTGGGGGAGTCCTGTGTAGTATGGTGGGGGAGTCCTGTGTATTATGGTGGGGGAGTCCTGTGTATTATGGTGGGGGAGTCCTGTGTAGTATGGTGGGGGAGTCCTGTGTAGTATGGTGGGGGAGTCCTGTGTATTATGGTGGGGGAGTCCTGTGCAGTATGGTGGGGGAGTCCTGTGTAGTATGGTGGGGGAGTCCTGTGTATTATGGTGGGGGAGTCCTGTGTAGTATGGTGGGGGGAATCCTGTGAATTATGGTGGGGGAGTCCTGTGTAGTATGGTGGGGGAGTCCTGTGTATTATGGTGGGGGAGTCCTGTGCAGTATGGTGGGGGAGTCCTGTGTATTATGGTGGGGGAGTCCTGTGCAGTATGGTGGGGGAGTCCTGTGAATTATGGTGGGGAAGTCCTGTGTATTATGGTGGGGGAGTCCTGTGTAGTATGGTGGGGGAGTCCTGTGTAGTATGGTGGGGGAGTCCTGTGTAGTATGGTGGGGGAGTCCTGTGTATTATGGTGGGGGAGTCCTGTGTATTATGGTGGGGGAGTCCTGTGCAGTATGGTGGGGGGGGGAGTCCTGTGTATTATGGTGGGGGAGTCCTGTGTAGTATGGTGGGGGAGTCCTGTGTATTATGGTGGGGGAGTCCTGTGTATTATGGTGGGGGAGTCCTGTGCAGTATGGTGGGGGAGTCCTGTGCAGTATGGTGGGGGAGTCCTGTGTATTATGGTGGGGGAGTCCTGTGCAGTATGGTGGGGGAGTCCTGTGTATTATGGTGGGGGAGTCCTGTGCAGTATGGTGGGGGAGTCCTGTGCACCGGCTTCACACTACTGGGGCCTCCTCAAGTCCATGACAAAAATGTTTAAAAGGTTATCTCAATGTGTCTTCATATCTATCTATCTCATATCATCTATCTCATATCTATCTCCTATCTATCTATCTATCTCATATCTATCTATCTATATAATATCTATCTCATATCTATCTATCTATCTATCTATCTATCTATCTATCTCATATCTATCTCATATCTATCTATCTCATATCTATCTATCTCATATCTATCTATCTCATATCTATCTATCTCATATCTATCTATCTCATATCTATCTATCTCATATCATATCTATCTATCTATCTCATATCTATCTATCTATCTATCTCATATCTCTCATATCTATCTATCTCATATTATCTATCTATCTATATCTCATCTCATATCTATCTATCTATCTATCTCATATATATCTATCTCATATCTATCTATTTATCTCATATCTATCTATCTCATATCTATCTCATATCTATCTATCTCATATCTATCTATTTATCTCATATCTATCTCATATCTATCTATCTCATATCTATCTCATATCTATCTGCCATGAATGCGTCACGTAGGGCAGGGAAGAAGTGAGGTCAGAGCTTTCCCAGAACCCCTTTCCCTGCATACTTTCATAGTCCCCCTTAATAGTGGCTCTACAACTTGGAGGCGGTCCATACACTAACCAAAATGCAGGGGCATCACTGTCAAAACAATAAACAGGAAACTGTAGGATGTCGTAAACACAAGCCAGGATACAAAAGGTAACAAGCTAACATAGAAACAGATAGGGATAAAAGTATTTGTGAACCCCTAGAACAGTAGTCGCAAACTGTGGCCCTCCAGATGTTTCAAAACTTCAACTCCCAGCATGCATACTGGGAGTTGAAGTTTTGCAACATCTGGAGGGCCACAGTTTGGAACCACTGCCCTAAAGACTTCCCATACTCCATTTTCCAATGCAGTGGTCCGCAACCATTCCCAGCATGGCGGTTATAGATTGACAAATTACAGTCCGGTTCCCTGATGAATTCTCAGTGATGTGAAATACGTCGGAGCTTTTATGACCCCTGTATCCAATAGACCCAAGTCCCATCATTAATCCAGTCCCGTTTAATACTGAAGGAAATTTGGTCCTAAATATTCCGACAGATCCTATCATATTCTCTTACGAAATCAGAAGTCGTTTTACATTCCACTTCTTATATATATATTTTCCTTATGTCGCAGATTAATTTTTGCAGCATCTGATTTATTTCGTGATTTAAGATGTAGATTTGTGAAATTCTAAATTAAATTTTATTCCGTCGCTGCATTATGTGATTACGAAATTAAATTTCTACCGCAAAGTATACTGTTTGCAAATGCCGCCCCGCCGAGCTCTCAGTATAATGGGAATGTGTGTTACAATCTCAGCATGCTGTACTCCGTATGCAGCATTCTGTATTATTCGGAGAGGCGTGAAACGGGCTGTTTGGCTGAATAATTCCCGTCTTCACACCAGCACATTCCAGAACGACGAGACGGGTCGACGGTAAGCCCCGGCGCAATCACACATGATAGGCTTAGATACATCATCTCGGCAAACTGTATCACGCATGATAGGATCGGATACACTAGGCTTAGCAAGCACAGTATTACACATGATCGGTTTAGATACACCAGCTCCGCGGCACAGTATTCCTACCGTCAGCGCGGAGATAGTGCCAACTATTGATCCAAGTCCTTCTGTCAATCTTCCGGAAAAAAAAATCAATAGTTTAAGCAAACATGAAAATCTTTGTTATATCTTATTAGGATAATTTCACAGCGTATTAATGCAGTGCAACCTAGTTATATGTTGGCATCCCATCAAAAAAAGGTAAGCTGACATATACCGAGGCGCACTGCCCATCCGTATTAAAGGGGAACTCCGGTGGAAAACATAACTGGTGCCAGAAAATTAAACAGATTTGTAACTGACTTCTATTAAAAAAATCTTTACCCTTCCAGTACTTCTTAGCAGCTGTATGCTACAGAGGAAATTCTTTTCTTTTTGAATTTCTTTTTCGTCTTGACCACACTGCTCTCTACTGACACCAGATGCCCGTATCAGGAACTGTCCAGAGCAGGAGAAAATCCTGATAGCAAACCTATGCTGCTCTGGACAGTTCCTGACACGGGCAGAGGTGTCAGCAGAGAGCACTGTGGACAAGACAAAAAAGAAATTCAAAAAGGAAAGAATTTCCAATGTAGCATACAACTGTTAATAAGTACTGGAAGGGAAAATATTTTTTTTACTAGAAGTCATTTTCAAATCTGTTTAACTTTCTGGCACCAGTTGATTAAAAAAAAAAATAAATAAATAAAATATATATATATATATATATATATATATATATATATATATATATATAATTTTTTTCCCCCACCGGAGTACCCCTTTAAGTACTGACTACATTCGGGGGAACTTCCCTCAGCTATAGATTTATTAAAGGGGTACTCAGGTGGAAAACATTTTTTTTTTCTTCATATCATCTGGCTCTAGAAAGTTAAACAGATCTGTAAATTACTTCTATATAAAAATCTTAATCCTTCCAGTACTTATCAGCTGCTGTATGTCAGGAACTGTCCAGAGCAGGAGAGGTTTGCTATGAGGATTTGCTCCTACTCTGGACAGTTCCTGACACGGACAGAGGTGTCAGCAGAGAGCACTGTGGTCAGACTGACAAGAACTACACAACTTCCTCTGGAGCATACAGCAGCTGATAAGTACTGGAAGGATTAAGATTTCTTAATAGAAGTAATTTGCAAATCTGTATCATTTTCTGTAACCAGTTGATATGAAAAAAAAATTTGATTTTCACCGGAGTGCCCCTTTAATGGGGGATCCAAAGTGCAGCAGATGGCACTACTGACTCCAGCTCAATAAATGTACATGTGCAGGAATTGTCACTAGCTGACTACATTTGGGCTATTAAAGGGGGCACCCGGCATTACTGTGGCTAATGTGCGGGTCGTTGACCTCACTGTGGTGGACTACACGCCCCTTCTATACAGCTCTATGGGAGTGGCGGGGCCCCGTACAGGATATTGGGGGGATCCCAGCATTCGGACACCCTGTGATCAGACACTTATCCCCTATCCTGCGCGTAGGCGACAAGTGTTTAACACAACAGATCTCCTTTATAGTGTATGGGATCACTGCAGTGCGCCTCTGTATATGTTGGAATCCCATTTATGATGAGATGACCACGTACACCTAGGACGCACTGCAGTCACACAGTGTGAACCGGCCTTATAGCAAAGTGACACATCAGACTCATCAGACTCATCAGACTCCTCTCCTCTTCCGTCTCCTGCGCTGATCACTCACACTCAGTTTATTTATTCAGAACTATAAAGCAGAAAGTTCTACTATCTCACCACATTTCTATATTCACAACAGCACTGATATTTGTGTTATATAATGTCCTCGATCCTGCGGCTTCTTCTGTATATGCAAGAAATACACTCACACACAGAAACAGCAGCGTCTTCTCTCTCTTTGGCTTCTCCCTACTCCTCCTCTCCTCCCACACTTCATAGACATCTATTGGGAAAAGCTGTAACTTAGTCTACTGTACAGCTAAGTGTACTGTGACATCACTGTGTGTATTATCCCTGTACTGTGACATCACTGTGTATTATCCCTGTACTGTGACATCACTGTGTGTATTATCCCTGTACTGTGACATCACTGTGTATTATCCCTGTACTGTGACATCACTGTGTATTATCCCTGTACTGTGACATCACTGTGTATTATCCCTGTACTGTGACATCACTGTGTATTATCCCTGTACTGTGACATCACTGTGTGTATTATCCCTGTACTGTGACATCACTGTGTATTATCCCTGTACTGTGACATCACTGTGTGTATTATCCCTGTACTGTGACATCACTGTGTATTATCCTGTACTGTGACATCACTGTGTATTATCCCTGTACTGTGACATCACTGTGTATTATCCTGTACTGTGACATCACTGTGTATTATCCTGTACTGTGACATCACTGTATATTATCCCTGTACTGTGACATCACTGTGTATATTATCCCTGTACTGTGACATCACTGTGTATTATCCCTGTACTGTGACATCACTGTGTATTATCCCTGTACTGTGACATCACTGTGTATTATCCTGTACTGTGACATCACTGTATATTATCCCTGTACTGTGACATCACTGTGTGTATTATCCCTGTACTGTGACATCACTGTGTATTATCCCTGTACTGTGACATCACTGTATATTATCCCTGTACTGTGACATTACTGTGTGTATTATCCCTGTACTGTGACATCACTGTATATTATCCCTGTACTGTGACATCATTGTGTATATTATCCCTGTACTGTGACATCACTGTGTATTATCCCTGTACTGTGACATCACTGTGTGTATTATCTCTGTACTGTGACATCACTGTGTGTATTATCCCTGTACTGTGACATCACTTTGTATTATCCTGTACTGTGACATCACTGTATATTATCCCTGTACTGTGACATCACTGTATATTATCCCTGTACTGTGACATCACTGTGTATTATCCTGTACTGTGACATCACTGTGTATTATACCTGTACTGTGACATCACTGTGTATTATACCTGTACTGTGACATCACTGTGTATTATCCCTGTACTGTGACATCACTGTGTGTATTATCCCTGTACTGTGACATCACTGTGTGTATTATCCCTGTACTGTGACATCACTGTGTGTATTATCCCTGTACTGTGACATCACTGTGTATTATCCCTGTACTGTGACATCACTGTGTGTATTATCTCTGTACTGTGACATCACTGTGTGTATTATCCCTGTACTGTGACATCACTGTGTATTATCTTGTACTGTGACATCACTGTGTATTATCCCTGTACTGTGACATCACTGTATATTATCCCTGTACTGTGACATCACTGGGTATTATCCCTGTACTGTGACATCACTGGGTATTATCCTGTACTGTGACATCACTGTGTATTATCCTGTACTGTGACATCACTGTGTATAATCCCTGTACTGTGACATCACTGTGTATTATACCTGTACTGTGACATCACTGTGTGTATTATCCCTGTACTGTGACATCACTGTGTGTATTATCCCTGTACTGTGACATCACTGTGTGTGTTATCCCTGTACTGTGACATCACTGTGTGTATTATCCCTGTACTGTGACATCACTGTGTATTATCCCTGTACTGTGACATCACTGTGTGTATTATCCCTGTACTGTGACATCACTGTGTGTATTATCCCTGTACTGTGACATCACTGTGTGTATTATCCTGTACTGTGACATCACTGTGTATTATCCCTGTACTGTGACATCACTGTGTATTATACCTGTACTGTGACATCCCTGTGTATATTATCCCTGTACTGTGACATCACTGTGTATTATCCTGTACTGTGACATCACTGTGTATTATACCTGTACTGTGACATCACTGTGTATTATCCCTGTACTGTGACATCACTGTGTATATTATCCTGTACTGTGACATCACTGTGTATATTATCCTGTACTGTGACATCACTGTGTATTATCCCTGTACTGTGACATCACTGTGTATTATACCTGTACTGTGACATCCCTGTGTATATTATCCCTGTACTGTGACATCACTGTGTATTATCCTGTACTGTGACATCACTGTGTATTATCCCTGTACTGTGACATCACTGTGTATTATCTCTGTACTGTGACATCACTGTGTGTATTATCCCTGTTCTGTGACATCACTGTGTATTATTCCTGTACTGTGACATCACTGTGTATTATCCCTGTACTGTGACATCACTGGGTTCTACACATAGAGGTGTCCTACCTATAGAGGGGTCCTACATATAGAGGGGTACTACATTATAGAGGGGTCCTACCTATAGAGGGGTCCTACCTATAGAGGGGTCCTAGTCCTACCTATAGGGGGGTCCTACCTATAGAGGGGTCCTACCTATAGAGGGGTCCTACCTATAGAGGGGTCCTACGGATAGGGGGGTCCTACCGATAGAGGGGTCTTACCTATGGAGGGGTCCTATCTATAGAGGGGTCTTACTTATAGAGCGGTCCTACCTACAGGTTCAAAGTACATGTAGGGGAGGGATTAATATTTGGTAGATACCCTGAGGTAAAATAATGTTTGTGCCCCTCTGCTTCAAGTTACACTGTTACAGAGCTGCTGTATCTAAGCCTCTCATGTGTGATACCGTCTCTGAGATCCAGACAGCTCTGCCATCCCTCATTTCGGGTAATGTCTGCACCTCATATGCCGCGGCTACACAAAGTAATTTCCCTGCGATGAGATGACCTGACACCGAGCAGACAATGTACACAACACAAGAGAATTGTCCTTTGTGGTGCAGAATAAACCTATGATTGTAAACGAAACTCCAGAAACTACGGTGACTCCTTCATGACTTCAAGGTGACGGAGCCGATTGAAAGTCTAGAGAAGTCTCCACGTTACCTGTGTTTACTGCAGACTGAACGTTCCGGAGCCGCGGATAGAAAATTCCTTGTGGCCGAGCAAAAGGACCATAATTTATACCATAGAAAAATGGAACTTCTGCAAAATATAGAAAAAATACAGTATACAATAACCAGCTGCATAGACTCACAGTGCGCTCCCAACCCCCCCCCCCCCCCCGGACTCAGACACAAGAGAAGTCATTCTATCTATCTATCTATCTATCTCATATCTATCTATCTATCTATCTCATATCTATCTATCTCATATCTATCTATCTATCTCATATCTATCTATCTCATATCTATCTATCTATCTCATATCTATCTATCTATCTATCTCATATCTATCTATCTCATATCTATCTATCTATCTCATATCTATCTATCTCATATCTATCTATCTATCTCATATCTATCTATCTATCTATATATCTATCTCATATCTCTCTCATATCTATCTATCTATCTCATATCTATCTATCTATCTCTCTCATATCTATCTATCTATCTCATATCTATCTATCTATCTCATATCTATCTGTCTATCTCATATCTATCTATCTATCTCATATCTATCTATCTCATATCTATCTATCTATCTATCTATCTCTCTCATATCTATCTATCTCATATCTATCTATCTCATATCTATCTATCTCATATCTATCTGTCTATCTCATATCTATCTATCTATCTCATATCTATCTATCTATCTATCTATCTATCTCTCTCATATCTATCTATCTCATATCTATCTATCTCATATCTATCTATCTCATATCTATCTATCTCTCTCATATCTATCTATCTCATATCTCTCTCATATCTATCTATCTCATATATATCTATCTACTTGTCAGTGACTTGTATGACTGACTTGAATTGATCCCTGGGACTTTATTGCTGACCGCTAGTCTTGGCATTCACCTGGGTACTGGGGTTATGACTTAGCAGATACGTGGTTGCAGGATTAGACTTGAGGTCTCATCAGAATCACCTCACACACTTCAGACTTCTCTAAACTGTACCTCAGCATAACACTGCAGTTTGCAGAACTGGACTAGCCTGACCTCTGAACTCCTACCACACTATTTATGGAACAGATTTAGAGCATTTCTATTGGGCAGATAAGTCACATGGTTCTCCTCATGCACACTCCCCTAACAACAGGGTTTTTATGGTTTAGGTTTAAAGCAACAGGTACACAGAAAATGACAATAAATTAACCATAGCATAAGATTAGTAGATATAGTGTCCTGAGTAGTGTGGGCCCAAGACGGACACTGAAGGCAACATCTGCCACACAGGATGGGCAGAATACTATATTCTGTACTGGGTCACTATATATGTGTGTGTGTGTGGTGACGCAGTACGGAATACCGTATCCTGCCCATCCTGTCAGGGAGATGTTGCCCTCAGTGTCCGTCTGGGGCCCACACTACTCAGGAATCTCTATAATATATTGTTATGCCATTGTTGTTATTCTAGAATTTTCTATGTCACTGTTTCTTTAAATAGTACCTGTCATGCCTTTATTTTTATAACTTTTTTCTTTTCTACCCTGATATTGCTCTGTTTTTTCTGCTCAGTCTCAGTCAGATTCACGGACTAGGAAGGGGCGTTCCCCAGCAGGCGTGACATCATCTGAAGCCATACAGGGGAGAACTTCCTCCCTCACTCTGCTACACACAGCCCAGAGCAGTTCAGTGTGAGATGAGCTATGATTGGCTAATGCTGCACCCTCCCCCCCCCCCCCCCCTCAGCACTCCAGACTGCATTTCCTGCATATATATATATATATATATATATCAAACCAAGGATAGGTGGCACTACCACTGTAGTAATAAGTCCTGAGGTGCAAGCTTAAAACCACAGTCCCAATCGCAGACTGTGTAGATAATCCAGAAGCGAAAAAATGCCAGCAGCATACCCGTTGTTAAAGTGCAAAAGGTGGGATTTTATTGACCTATATCAAGTGCGACATTTCGACGGCATCCCACCATCTTTTTCAAGCATGATATATATTTTTATTTTTTTTAAGGACTGTAATGCAAGTGCCAGGGGCAATGTCAAGATGTTGGAGGGGAGCAAAGACAGCCGGAGGGTTAGAGACATCCCATAATGTCTCTACATTAAACCGCCTTCACGTAGCCGCATATAGAATGCATACAGGCCTCTTCCCTTATGAAAAGAATTTCCAGCTCCCAGCCGCGGGTTTTCAGTGAAAATGTCCTCTAAGCCGGGAGCCTGGGTGACTGATATACTGCCCCATTACGTCTGATATGTTGGTCCTATAAAGTAACTTAATAACACAGTGAGGTATCAGAGACGGCCCGGGGCGTAAACATGTCCTTCTCCTCCGCGCCGCCACCGCCGCCGATTCTTTACAAAGGACAAAGACGGAATTGAATTTGTGATAGAACAGGAGAAATTTATAAGGAATACGGTCTAGGTCTGCAGGAGAATTACCGCAACATACTGTGTGTTGTTCTCAAAAAAACATCTCCCGTCCTCATCCTCAGCTCCTTAATTTTATCTTACTAGTATGTACTGCCCATGATAGTATAAAGTAAGTGCCCCTACTTGTCCATTATATGATAAGTACATAGGAGCAGTATTAATAGTCATATACTTGTATATAGGAGCAGTATTATAGTAGTTATATTCTTGTATATAGGAGCAGTATTATAGTGTTTATATTCTTGTATATAGGAGGCAGTATTATAGCAGTTATATTCTTGTATATAGGGAGCAGTATTATAGTAGTTATATTCTTGTATATAGGAGGCAGTATTATTGTAGTTATATTCTTGTATATAAGAGCAGTATTATAGTAGTTATATTCCTGTATATAGGAGCAGTATTATAGTAGTTATATTCTTGTATATAGGGGCAGTATTATAGTAGTTATATTCTTGTATATAGGAGCAGTATTATAGTAGTTATATTCTTGTATATAAGAGCAGTATTATAGTAGTTATATTCTTGTATATAGGAGCAGTATTATAGTAGTTATATTCTTGTATATAAGAGCAGTATTATAGTAGTTATATTCTTGTATATAGGAGCAGTATTATAGTAGTTATATTCTTGTATATAAGAGCAGTATTATAGTAGTTATATTCTTGTATATAGGAGCAGTATTATAGTAGTTATATTCTTGTATATAGAAGCAGTATTATAGTAGTTATATTCTTGTATATAGGAGCAGTATTATAGTAGTTATATTCTTGTATATAGGAGCAGTATTATAGTATTTATATTCTTGTATATAGGGGGCAGTATTATAGTAGTTATATTCTTGTATATAGGAGGCAGTATTATAGTAGTTATATTCTTGTATATAGAGGCAGTGTTACAGTAGTTATATTCTTGTATATAGGAGCAGTATTATAGTAGTTATAATCTTGTATATAGGAGCAGTATAATAGTAGTTATATTCTTGTGTATAGGAGCAGTATTATAGTAGTTATATTCTTATACACAGGAGCAGTATTATAGTAGTTATATTCTTGTATATAGGAGCTGTCACGATGCCGGCTGGCAGGTAGTGGATCCTCTGTGCCAGAGAGGGATTGGCGTGGACCATGCTAGTGGATCGGTTCTAAGTCACTACTGGTTTTCACCAGAGCCCGCCGCAAAGCGGGATGGTCTTGCTGCGGCGGTAGTGACCAGGTCGTATCCACTAGCAACGGCTCACCTCTCTGGCTGCTGAAGATAGGCGCGGTACAAGGGAGTAGACAGAAGCAAGGTCGGACGTAGCAGAAGGTCGGGGCAGGCAGCAAGGATCGTAGTCAGGGGCAAGGGCAGGAGGTCTGGAACACAGGCTAGGAACACACAAGGAACGCTTTCACTGGCACAAAGGCAACAAGATCCGGCAGGGAAGTGCAGGGGAAGTGAGGTGATATAGGGAAGTGCACAGGTGAAGACACTAATTGGAATCACTGCGCCAATCAGCGGCGCAGTGGCCCTTTAAATCGCAAAGACCCGGCGCGCGCGCGCCCTAGGGAGCGGGGCCGCGCGCGCCGGGACAGGACCGAGGGAGAGCGAGTCAGGTACGGGAGCCGGGGTGCGCATCGCGAGCGGGCGCTACCCGCATCGCGAATCGCATCCCGGCTGGAAGCAGAATCGCAGCGCCCCGGGTCAGTGGATCTGACCGGAGCGCTGCAGCGGAGAGAGTGTAGCGAGCGCTCCGGGGAGGAGCGGGGACCCGGAGCGCTCGGCGTAACAGTACCCCCCCCCTTGGGTCTCCCCCTCTTCTTAGGGCCTGAGAACCTGAGGAGCAGACTTTTATCTAGGATGTTGTCCTCAGGTTCCCAGGATCTCTCTTCAGGACCACAACCCTCCCAGTCCACTAAAAAAAAGTTTTCCCTCTGACCTTTTTAGAGGCTAAGATCTCTTTGACAGAGAAGATGTCCGAGGAGCCGGAAACAGGAGTGGGAGGAACAGATTTGGGAGAAAAACGGTTGAGGATGAGTGGTTTAAGAAGAGAGACGTGAAAGGCATTAGGGATACGAAGAGAAGGAGGAAGAAGAAGTTTGTAAGAGACAGGATTAATTTGACACAAAATTTTGAAAGGACCAAGATAGCGTGGTCCCAACTTGTAGCTAGGGACACGGAAGCGGACATATTTAGCGGAGAGCCATACCTTGTCTCCAGGGGAAAAAACGGGAGGAGCTCTTCTTTTCTTATCCGCGAACTTCTTCATGCGTGATGAAGCCTGTAAGAGAGAATTTTGGGTCTCTCTCCATATAATGGAAAGGTCACGAGAAATTTCATCCACAGCGGGCAGACCAGAGGGCAAGGGGGTAGGGAGGGGGGGAAGAGGGTGACGGCCGTACACCACGAAAAATGGGGATTTGGAGGAAGATTCAGAGACTCTGAAGTTATACGAGAATTCGGCCCATGGAAGGAGATCTGCCCAGTCATCCTGGCGGGAGGAAACAAAATGTCGCAAATAATCACCCAAGACTTGGTTAATTCTTTCTACTTGTCCATTGGACTGGGGATGATATGCAGAAGAAAAATTTAATTTAATCTTGAGTTGTTTACAGAGAGCCCTCCAGAATTTAGACACGAATTGGACGCCTCTATCCGAGACGATCTGCGTAGGCAACCCGTGAAGACGAAAAATGTGTACAAAAAATTGTTTAGCCAACTGAGGCGCTGAAGGAAGACCAGGAAGAGGGATGAAATGTGCCATTTTGGAGAATCGATCAACGACCACCCAAATAACAGTGTTGCCACGGGAAGGGGGTAAATCAGTAATAAAATCCATACCAATCAGAGACCAAGGCTGTTCGGGGACAGGCAGGGGATGAAGAAAACCAGCGGGCTTCTGGCGAGGAGTCTTATCCCGGGCACAGATAGTGCAGGCTCGCACAAAGTCCACAACATCCGTCTCCAGAGTCGGCCACCAATAGAAGCGGGAGATGAGTTGCACAGATTTCTTGATGCCCACATGACCAGCGAGATGGGAGGAGTGACCCCATTTGAGGATTCCGAGGCGTTGGCGTGGAGAGACGAAGGTCTTTCCTGGAGGAGTTTGCCTGATGGAGGCTGGAGAAGTGGAGATCAGGCAGTCAGGTGGAATGATGTGTTGCGGAGAGAGTTCAACTTCTGAGGCATCCGAGGAACGAGAGAGGGCATCGGCCCTAATGTTCTTATCGGCAGGACGAAAGTGAATCTCAAAATTAAATCGGGCAAAGAACAGAGACCACCGGGCCTGGCGAGGATTCAGCCGTTGGGCAGACTGGAGGTAGGAGAGGTTCTTGTGGTCGGTGTAAATAATAACTGGAAATCTTGATCCCTCCAGCAGATGCCTCCATTCCTCAAGTGCTAATTTAATGGCTAGAAGCTCTCGATCCCCGATGGAGTAGTTCCTCTCCGCCGGAGAGAAGGTCCTAGAAAAAAAACCACAAGTGACAGCATGCCCGGAAGAATTTTTTTGTAAAAGAACAGCTCCAGCTCCCACTGAGGAGGCATCAACCTCCAATAGGAAGGGTTTGGAAGGGTCAGGTCTGGAGAGCACGGGAGCCGAAGAAAAGGCAGACTTGAGTCGTTTAAAGGCGTCTTCCGCTTGAGGAGGCCAAGACTTGGGATCGGCATTTTTTTTGGTTAAAGCCACGATAGGAGCCACAACGGTAGAAAAATGTGGAATAAATTGCCTGTAATAATTGGCGAACCCCAAAAAGCGTTGGATAGCACGGAGTCCGGAGGGGTGTGGCCAATCTAAGACGGCAGAGAGTTTGTCTGGATCCATTTGTAGTCCCTGGCCAGAGACCAAATATCCTAGAAAAGGAAGAGATTGGCATTCAAACAGACATTTCTCAATTTTGGCATAGAGTTGATTGTCACGAAGTCTCTGAAGAACCATACGGACATGCTGGCGGTGTTCTTCTAGATTGGCAGAAAAAATTAGGATATCGTCCAGATATACAACAACACAGGAGTATAACAGATCACGAAAAATTTCATTAACAAAGTCTTGGAAGACAGCAGGGGCGTTGCACAGGCCAAAGGGCATGACCAGATACTCAAAGTGTCCATCTCTGGTGTTAAACGCCGTTTTCCACTCATCCCCCTCTCTGATGCGGATGAGGTTATAGGCGCCTCTTAAGTCCAATTTAGTAAAGATGTGGGCACCTTGGAGGCGATCAAAGAGTTCAGAGATGAGGGGTAGGGGGTAGCGGTTCTTAACCGTGATTTTATTAAGACCGCGGTAGTCAATGCAAGGACGTAGGGAGCCATCTTTTTTGGACACAAAGAAAAATCCGGCTCCGGCAGGAGAGGAGGATTTACGGATAAAGCCCTTTTTTAAATTTTCCTGGACATACTCAGACATGGCAAGAGTCTCTGGGGCAGAGAGAGGATAAATTCTGCCCCGGGGTGGAGTGGTGCCCGGGAGGAGGTCGATAGGGCAATCATAAGGCCTGTGAGGAGGTAGAGTCTCAGCTTGTTTTTTGCAGAAAACATCCGCGAAGTCCATATAGGCCTTAGGGAGACCGGTTACTGAGGGAACCACAGAGTCACGGCAAGGGTTACTGGGAACCGGTCTTAGACAGTCCTTGGAACAAGAGGGCCCCCAACTCTTGATCTCCCCAGTGGACCAATCCAGGGTTGGGGAATGAAGTTGAAGCCAGGGAAGTCCAAGGAGAATTTCCGAGGTGCAATTGGGGAGGACCAAAAGTTCAATCCTCTCGTGATGAGATCCGATGCTCATTAGAAGGGGCTCCGTGCGGAAGCGTATGGTACAGTCCAATCTTTCATTGTTTACACAATTGATGTAAAGGGGTCTGGCGAGACTGGTCACTGGGATGTTGAACCTGTTGACGAGAGAGGCCAAAATAAAATTTCCTGCAGATCCAGAGTCCAAGAAGGCCACAGTAGAGAAGGAGAAGGCAGAGGCAGACATCCGCACAGGCACTGTAAGACGTGGAGAAGCAGAGTAGACATCAAGGACTGTCTCACCTTTGTGCGGAGTCAGCGGACGTCTTTCCAGGCGGGGAGGACGGATAGGACAATCCCTCAGGAAGTGTTCGGTACTAGCACAGTACAGGCAGAGGTTCTCCATGCGGCGTCGTGTCCTCTCTTGAGGTGTCAGGCGAGACCGGTCGACCTGCATAGCCTCCACGGCGGGAGGCACAGGAACAGATTGCAGGGGACCAGAGGAGAGAGGAGCCGAGGAGAAGAAACGCCTCGTGCGAACAGAGTCCATATCTTGGCGGAGCTCCTGACGCCTTTCGGAAAAACGCATGTCAATGCGAGTGGCTAGGTGAATAAGTTCATGTAGATTAGCAGGAATTTCTCGTGCGGCCAGAACATCTTTAATGTTGCTGGATAGGCCTTTTTTAAAGGTCGCGCAGAGGGCCTCATTATTCCAGGATAATTCTGAAGCAAGAGTACGGAATTGTACGGCATACTCGCCAACGGAAGAATTACCCTGGACCAGGTTCAACAGGGCAGTCTCAGCAGAAGAGGCTCGGGCAGGTTCCTCAAAGACACTTCGGATTTCCGAGAAGAAGGAGTGTACAGAGGCAGTGACGGGGTCATTGCGGTCCCAGAGCGGTGTGGCCCATGACAGGGCTTTTCCGGATAGAAGGCTGACTACGAAAGCCACCTTAGACCTTTCAGTGGGAAACAGGTCCGACATCATCTCCAGATGCAGGGAACATTGGGAAAGAAAGCCACGGCAAAACTTAGAGTCCCCATCAAATTTATCCGGCAAGGATAGGCGTAGCCCAGGAGCGGCCACTCGCTGCGGAGGAGGTGCAGGAGCTGGCGGAGGAGATGACTGCTGAAGCTGTGGTAGTAACTGTTGTAGCATAACGGTCAGTTGAGACAGCTGTTGGCCTTGTTGCGCTATCTGTTGTGACTGCTGGGCGACCACCGTGGTGAGGTCAGCGACAACTGGCAGAGGAACTTCAGCGGGATCCATGGCCGGATCTACTGTCACGATGCCGGCTGGCAGGTAGTGGATCCTCTGTGCCAGAGAGGGATTGGCGTGGACCGTGCTAGTGGATCGGTTCTAAGTCACTACTGGTTTTCACCAGAGCCCGCCGCAAAGCGGGATGGTCTTGCTGCGGCGGTAGTGACCAGGTCGTATCCACTAGCAACGGCTCACCTCTCTGGCTGCTGAAGATAGGCGCGGTACAAGGGAGTAGACAGAAGCAAGGTCGGACGTAGCAGAAGGTCGGGGCAGGCAGCAAGGATCGTAGTCAGGGGCAACGGCAGGAGGTCTGGAACACAGGCTAGGAACACACAAGGGAACGCTTTCACTAGGCACAATGGCAACAAGATCCGGCGAGGGAGTGCAGGGGAAGTGAGGTGATATAGGGAAGTGCACAGGTGAAGACACTAATTGGAATCACTGCGCCAATCAGCGGCGCAGTGGCCCTTTAAATCGCAAAGACCCGGCGCGCGCGCGCCCTAGGGAGCGGGGCCGCGCGCGCCGGGACAGGACCGAGGGAGAGCGAGTCAGGTACGGGAGCCGGGGTGCGCATCGCGAGCGGGCGCTACCCGCATCGCGAATCGCATCCCGGCTGGAAGCAGAATCGCAGCGCCCCGGGTCAGTGGATCTGACCGGAGCGCTGCAGCGGAGAGAGTGTAGCGAGCGCTCCGGGGAGGAGCGGGGACCCGGAGCGCTCGGCGTAACAGGAGCAGTATTATAGTAGTTATATTCTTGTATATAGGGGCAGTATTATAGTAGTTATATTCTTGTATATAGGAGCAGTATTATAGTAGTTATATTCTTGTATATAGGAGCAGTATTATAGTAATTATATTCTTGTATATATGAGCAGTATTATAGTAGTTATATTCTTGTATATAGGAGCAATATTATAGTAATTATATTCTTGTGTATATGAGCAGTATTATAGTAGTTATATTCTTGTACATAGGAGCAGTATTATAGTAGTTATATTCTTGTATATAGGAGGCAATATTATAGTAGTTATATTCTTGTATATAGGAGCAGTACTATAGTAGTTATATTCTTGTACATAGGAGCAGTATTATAGTAGTTATATTCTTGTATATAGGACCAGTATTATAGTAGTTATATTCTTGTATATAGGAGGCAGTATTATAGTAGTTATATTCTTGTATATAGGAGCAGTATTATAGTAGTTATATTCTTGTATATAGGAGGCAGTATTATATTAGTTATATTCTTGTATATAGAAGCAGTATTATAGTAGTTATATTCTTGTATATAGGAGCAGTATTATAGTAGTTATATTCTTGTATATAGGGGCAGTATTATAGTAGTTACATTCTTGTATATAGGGGGCAGTATTATAGTAGTTATATTCTTGTATATAGGAGGCAGTATTATAGTAGTTATATTCTTGTATATAGGAGGCAGTGTTATAGTAGTTATATTCTTGTATATAGGAGCAGTATTATAGTAGTTATATTCTTGTATATAGGAGGCAATATTATAGTAGTTATAGTCTTGTATATAGGGGGCAGTATTATAGTAGTTATATTCTTGTATATAGGAGCAGTACTATAGTAGTTATATTCTTGTACATAGGAGCTGTCACGATTCGGCAGGCTGGAGGTGGATCCTCTATGCCAGAGAGGGATAGGCGTGGACCGTGTCAGTGGACCGGTTCTAAGTTGCTACTGGTATTCACCAGAGCCCGCCGCAAAGCGGGATGGTCTTGCAGCGGCGGTAGCAACCAGGTCGTATCCACTAGCAACGGCTCAACCTCTCTGACTGCTGAGATAAGCGCGGTACAAGGGAGTAGACAAGAGCAAGGTCAGACGTAGCAAAAGGTCGGGGCAGGCAGCAAGGATCGTAGTCAATGGTGATAGCAGATGGTCAAGAACACAGTAGAGGTAACACAGAGTAGCTTTCTCAAGGCACAAGGCAACAAGATCCGGCAAGGAAGTGCAGGGGAAGTGAGTTCATATAGCCAGGGAGCAGGTGGAAACTAATTAGGGTGATTGGGCCAGGCACCATCATTGGTGCACTGGCCCTTTAAATCTCAGAGCGCTGGCGCACGCGCGCCCTAGAGAGCGGAGCCGCGCGCGCCAGAGCATGACAGCCGGGGACCGGGACAGGTAAGTGACCTGGGATGCGATTCGCGAGCGGGCGCGTCCCGCTATGCGAATCGCATCCCCGCCGGCAATGTCAATTCAGGGCTCCCGGTCAGCGGGTCTGACCGGGGCGCTGCAGGGAGAGAAACGCCGCGAGCGCTTCGGGGAGGAGCAGGGACCCGGAGCGCTCAGCGTAACAGGAGCAGTATTATAGTAGATATATTCTTTTATATAGGAGCAGTATTATAGTAGTTATATTCTTGTATATAGGAGCAGTATTATAGTAGTTATATTCTTGTATATAGGAGCAGTATTATAATAGTTATATTCTTGTATATAGGGGCAGTATTATAGTAGTTATATTCTTGTATATAGGAGCAGTATTATAGTAGTTATATTCTTGTATATAGGAGGCAGTATTATAGTAGTTATATTCTTGTATATAGGGGGCAGTATTATAGTAGTTATATTCTTGTATATAGGGGGCAGTATTATAGTAGTTATATTCTTGTACATAGATGGCAGTATTATAGTAGTTATATTCTTGTATATAGGAGCAGTATTATAGTAGTTATATTCTTGTATATAGGAGCAGTATTATAGTAGTTATATTCTTGTATATAGATGCAGTATTATAGTAGTTATATTCTTGTATATAGGAGCAGTATTATAGTAGTTATATTCTTGTATATAGGAGCAGTATTATAGTAGTTATATTCTTGTATATAGGAGCAGTATTATAGTAGTTATATTCTTGTATATAGGGGGCAGTATTATAGTAGTTCTATGCTTGTACCATTTGGTTTGTGAATGCAGTTGTTGAGATTCATTGATAACAACATTATTACACATTTTATTGAACCTCAGGACATTTTTGCGTTTTATTTAGTCGCCATTCACTGAGGCCATTTCTATATTTCTCTTGTATTTTACCTATGACATCTGCTGACGGATATTTTCACACGCTTTGGTTGAATTCCTTAAAATTATGACTGACAGAGATTTGACAATGTTCTGCGGTTGTATAAATGCAGACGCTCCGGAGGCCGAGGATCTGGGCACTTCCATGTATGAATTTAAAATGTAATATTGTTATTCAGTTTTAGAATTTCCCCTGGGGATTCCCTCTGACATGAAGACAGACTTGTACTTGAAGTCTCTATTAGGACTAAAGAACGGCCCAGTCTGAATCATATATATACAAGAGATATTTGTTGTTTGTATTAACATAGAAAACTACAGGACTGGATATTGGGGGAAAAAAGTAATTAAAGGGGGTTTCCAGGATTGAAAAAGAACATAGTTGCTTTTTAACAAAAATAGCGCCACGCCAGTCCTCAGGTTGTGGGTGGTATTACAACTCCACTTCATTCACTTCAATGGAACTGAACTGCAATGACACACACAACCTGAAGACAGATGGGGCACCGTTTATGGAAGAAATTTGCTCAGTTTTTCTAGTCCTGGATTATGAAGCCTTTGGATCTATATACATGGCAGAATTTCTGCTTGCATAATTCTGCCTCAAATTAAAGCCCATAGACTTATATGGGATTACACAATCCCATTCACACTTCTGAATTTCCGCTTGCGGAATTCCGCAAGCGGAAATTCAGAAGTGTGAATGGGAATGCGGAATCTCATAGAAGTCTATGGGCTTTAAATTGAGGCGGAATTCATCTACTGATCAAAAATGGAAGAGGATATTAGAGAATTATTTTATTGCTTATATAGTGCAGCGGCCACAGGTCGCGATACTACTCCCCATTCTCCCAGCTTCAGGCCGTTCTCATCACTCCTACCTCCACAGCAGGATCATTGCAGGTTTCTGAGGAAGGTCCTTAATTGGATCGAAACGTCAGACGCAATTCTGCATTTAAGGACTGCACTGATAAAAAAAAATTCTTTTTTTTTGTGGGATATAAAGCATAGGGATCCTACTTGTGCCCCACTAAGATGAATGCCATATACCTTTTTTATAAGTATTATCAGTATGAGTAGATAGTATGTGTCCTGAAAATGATCAGACCACGGCGGTGTCACCGGGACTTGCAGGGACAATCCTCCCCCATGTCTCTGTAGACTCTGTGGGGGCAGATTGCTCTCTCCACCTGTAACTTCACAATTCTTAAATCTCTTTTCGGATGGCGTGCGTCTTACCTGCAGACACTGACCCCCGCGGTGACAAACTCATTTGACAGTCCACGCTTTGTAACAGGTGGGGATTTTATGTAGACACGGCCGCTCATCTGCAGGACACGGCGGGTCTCTCCATGTCTTCTATTCACTCATTCGATTCCCATGAAGTTCACTCCACAAATGTCTTCACCTGTTTCTTTCTTATATTTTTTTTTAAATGGTTCAATCTGCCGTATTCTTCACATTTTCTCCCTCATAAATCAAGGCTCGAGAATTACACTCCTTGTAGAAAGCTGTAAAATCATCTCCTTAAACGACAATACTGTGATCGGTATCTTCTGAAATGTCATAGTTACAATGGCGGAATGAAACAAAAAGTATTTCATTTCAAAAATAGATGTTTTTTTGTAGGTGGAAATTGTTAAAATTACTACACATCGTCTACTCACCAAAACAGCACCCCCTCAAGGCCAGGGTGAGCACATGGTAAATATAATGATGCTTTCTGAACTACTATAATACTGCCCCCTATGTACACTAATATAAATACTAAAATACTGCCTCCTATGTACAAGAATATAACTACTATAATACTGCCTCCTATGTACAAGAATATAACTACTATAATACTGCCTCCTATGTACAAGAATATAACTACTATAATACTGCTCCTATATACAAGAATATAACTGCTATAATACTGCTCCTATATACAAGAATATAACTACTATAATAATGCTTCTATATACAAGAATATAACTACTATAATACTGCTCCTATATACAAGAATATAACTACTATAATAGTGCCTCCTATGTACAAGAATATAACTACTATAATACTGCTCCTATATACAAGAATATAACTACTATAATACTGCTCCTATATACAAGAATATAACTACTATAAAACTGCTCCTATATACAAGAATATAACTACTATAATACTGCTCCTATATACAAGAATATAACTACTATAATACTGCTCCTATGTACAAGAATATAACTACTATAATACTGCTCCTATACACAAGAATATAACTACAATAATACTGTTCCTATATACAAGAATATAACTACTATAATACTGCTCCTATATACAAGAATATAACTACTATAATACTGCTCCTATATACAAGAATATACCTACTATAATACTGCTCCTATATATAAGAATATTACTACTATAATACTGCTCCTATATACAAGAATATAACTACTATAATACTGCTCCTATATACAAGAATATAACTAATATAATACTGCTCCTCTTTACAAGAATATAACCACTATAATACTGCTCCTATATACAAGAATATAACTACTATTATACTGCTCCTATATACAAGAATATAACTACTATAATACTGCTCCTATATACAAGAATATAACTACTATAATACTGCTCCTATATACAAGAGTATAACTACTATAATACTGCCCCTATGTACAAGAATATAACTACTATAATACTGCTCCTATATACAAGAATATAACTACTATAATACTGCTCCTATATACAAGAATATAACTACTATAATTTTGCTCCTATATACAAGAATATAACTACTATAATACTGCTCCTATATACAAGAATATCACTACTATAATACTGCTCCTATATACAAGAATATAACTACTATAATACTGCCTCCTATATACAAGAATATAACTACTATAATACTGCTCCTATATACAAGAATATAACTACTATAATACTGCTCCTATATACAAGAATATAACTACTACAATACTGCCTCCTATATACAACTACTATAATACTGCTCCTATATACAAGAATATAACTACTATAATACTGCTCCTATATACAAGAATATAACTACTATAATACTGATCCTATATACAAGAATATAACTACTATCATACTGCCTCCTATATACAAGAATATAACTACTATAATACTGCTCCTATATACAAGAATATAACTACTATAATACTGCTCCTATATACAAGAATATAACTACTATAATACTGCCTCCTATATACAAGAATATAACTACTATAATACTGCCTCCTATATACAAGAATATAACTACTATAATACTGCCCCCTATATACAAGAATATAACGACTATAATACTGCTCCTATATACAAGAATATAACTACTATAATACTGCTCCTATACACAAGAATATAACTACTATAATACTGCCTCCTATATACAAGAATATAACTACTATAATACTGCCTCCTATATACAAGAATATAACTACTATAATACTGCTCCTATATACAAGAATATAACTACTATAATACTGCTCCTATATACAAGAATATAACTACTATAATACTGCCTTATATATACACAAGAATATAACTACTATAATACTGCCCCTATATACAAGAATATAACTACTATAATACTGCTCCTATATACAAGAATATAACTACTATAATACTGCTCCTATATACAAGAATATAACTACTATAATACTGCTCCTATATACAAGAATATAACTACTATAATACTGCCTTATATATACAAGAATATAACTACTATAATACTGTCTCCTATATACAAGAATATAACTACTATAATACTGCTCCTATATACAAGAATATAACTACTATAATACTGCTCCTATATACAAGAATATAACTACTATAATACTGCCTTATATATACACAAGAATATAACTACTATAATACTGCCCCTATATACAAGAATATAACTACTATAATACTGCTCCTATATACAAGAATATAACTACTATAATACTGCCTTATATATACAAGAATATAACTACTATAATACTGTCTCCTATATACAAGAATATAACTACAATAATACTGCCTCCTATATACAAGAATATAACTACTATAATACTGCTCCCTATATACAAGAATATAACTACTATAAAACTGCCCCCTATCTACAAGAATATAACTACTATAATACTGCTCCTATATACAAGAATATAACTACTATAATACTGCTCCTATATACAAGAATATAACTACTATAATACTGCTCCTATATACAAGAATATAACCACTATAATACTGCTCCTATATACAAGAATATAACTACTATAATACTGCTCCTATATACAAGAATATAACTACTATAGTACTGCTTCTATATACAAGAATATAACTACTATAAAACTGCCCCCTATCTACAAGAATATAACTACTATAATACTGCTCCTATATACAAGAATATAACTACTATAATACTGCTCCTATATACAAGTATATAACCACTATAATACTGCTCCTATATACAAGAATATAACTACTGCAAAAAAAAAAAGAAAGAAAACTTTAAGAGAACTTTATTAATTATTTTGGCTCTTACTGAATTTCCCCCATTAATGAATATTGGGATTTCTTTTGTCCAGTCCAGAACATCAGGTCTCACCAGTAATTACTTCTCTTTCTTCTTCACCCAATAAGAGTTAACCCCTGATTTGCATGCTGCAGGTGAGCGCTCTGCTGGAGTCTGGTCCGGTTTGGGGCCCCCGGGGCTGCAGATAAATCCCCCCCTCTAATCCTGCCTCTTCGTTCTTTGATCCAATTGAATATAGAATATTTCATCTGAATATTTCTTTCCTATTATCATACGACTCACAACGCTCACCCACAATCCTCCGCTGTCCGGCTCCTTAGGAGAACATTCCGAAATGAAATAATATTTGCAGTTCTCATTAAATCCATCCGCGAGGATCGGGCTCCGTAATGAGACTGGGGAGCTCCCAATAACCTGAACTTCACATTAACCCCTGAACTACTGCTGCACCAATCATGTAGATCAGTGGTCTCCAACCTGCGGACCTCCAGATGTTGCAAAACTGCAATTCCCAGCATGCCCGGACAGCCAACGGCTGTCCGGGCATGCTGGGAATTGTAGTTTTGCAACATCTGGAGGTCCGCAGGTTGGAGACCACTGATGTAGATCAATCTCATATCTCAATCTCGTCAACTATTTTCCATGGAAGAAAATCTGCGCAAAATTCATTGAGACATTTACCGGCAGTGCGGACTTCCGATCTGTCAGTTTTAATGTCAAAAACAATGAAACTGCAAAATTCTCAACTTCAATGTATTAAAGGGGTACTACCGTGGAAAACTTATTTTTTTTTTATTTTTTTTTAAATCAACTGGTGCCAGAAAGTTAAACAGATTTGTAAATCACTTCTATTAAAAAAAAAAAAATCTTAATCCTTCCAGTACATTTTAGGGGCTGTATACTAAAGAGAAATGCATTTCCTGTGATGTCCTGACCACAGTGCTCTCTGCTGACCTCTGCTGTCCATTTTAGGAACTGTCCAGAGAAGCATATGTTTGCTATGGGGATTTTCTCCAGTTCCTAAAATGGACAGCAGAGGTCAGCAGAGAGCACTGTGGTCAGGACATCACAGGAAATGCATTTCTTTTTTTGGATTTCTCTTTAGCCTACAGCCCCTAAAAAGTACTGGAAGGATTACGATTTTTTTTAAAAGAAGTGATTTAGAAATCTGTTTAACTTTCTGGCACCAGTTGATTTAAAAAAATAAAAATAAAAAGTTTTCCACGGTAGTATCCCTTTAAATACTTGTTTGTTTCTTTTTGTTCATTTACATAATCTGCATTAAAATGGATAAACAATGCTCTGTGAGCTCAACAGACTGAACTCCAGGCTGATACATTGTAGATAGAAATTCTACTCTCGGCTGAGAAGTAATATAATTCTATCCGGTCTAGACAATTCTCTGTTGGCCAAACAGCCCTTTTTAAAATATACCTTTTAATAATTTAAAATATAAACAAATTTCTAAATTGGACATACACATATAATTACCCCAAAAAGTCAGTAGGTATATGTCTGATCAATCCACCAGGGTATAGTGTAAATGTAGTTATACACAATTCAGTGCACCACTAACAGTCTCATATGAGCAAATAGCAAATAAATATGTATGTACAGCAAAACACCAAAATAATACAGGTGAAAATGAAATAGACTCACGTATGGAGGACGTCTACAAGGTGGGGTGTCAGATGGAGCTGTGGTGTCCCAGTACCGCATCCTATCCGGTACCTGTTTATATAGGTCCCCATAGCCAGAGTCCCTAGGACGTCGGGGTCCTTTTTTGTCTAGTTTGCCCCTTGTCACCTCTCATCTATATAGTCATTAAACTAATAGTTTATTCAGGATTTATGTAAATATAATAGTACTAATGTATATAACTAGTTAATTACCTGTCCAGAGCGTAGCAGGACCTGCGGGTCACGTGATCAGGTAAACTCTATGGTTTTTGCTTAAGGACCTTTGGAGGTCCCTATGACGTATTGCACCCACCATGCTTTGTGACGGTGAGTGACAGATATTCGGACCAATAGAAACAGTCCCGCCCCTGCCCATATAAGGGAGCGGCGGCCATGATTCTCTCTCTTGTTCCTGTGCAGCCAAGCAGTAAGCATCTCTCTTGTTCCCGGGCTGTCAAACGAGCAGGATCTGCGCAGCTGTCTTCTGCAGTGAGTTAGGCCTGAGCCTTGCGGCGACGGCTGATCTATTCGGAATTGTGAGTGTATCAATCCCTAAGCACTCTGCAGGATCACCGGACCTTATCTATCCCCTAAATCCGGACGGATCTTCGCAAACTACCCTAAATTCAGAGACTTGTATTACGATTCAAGGTCCGCAACAACTGTCAGTCACTGAACTATATAGAGACTGTTTGCATGAGACTGTTACTGTTCATTGGATGTACCACAAGCATTTAAGTAAAGTTTATCCAAGTTCAGGTTCAACTACCTTGTGGACCTTCAGTCATTTCATGCACCTATCGTTACTGGGAAGGGCGGCGATAGGCCGGGGAATTATCTCAGCATACTAGCCCTCAGCCTGGCGTCACGAACTATAGGGTTAACCTTAACCCCTCATCTACCTAAACAACACCCCAGCTACCATACACCCCCCAAGGGCTACCACAGAGCCACTGGAGAAAGGTAATATTAGGGTACTGAAACCTTTCTGATTCTCCTAAATAACTGTAATGTCCCAGTACAGGATATAATCCTGTACAATACTTAGGCCCTGTCAGGTTGAGTCCCTCATTGTCCTAGGGACTCTCCTGCAGCATCTTCCTCATAGTAGTAAGTTAATTGTTATGTCTAGTGTTGAGTACGAATATTCGTAATGCAAATTTTTATCGCAAATATCGGCACTTCGCAATTTGGCGAATATTTAGAATATAGTGCTATATATTCATAATGACGAATATTCGGGTATTTTTAGGGTTTTTTTCACATGCAAATTTTTATGCAAATTTTCCTTGCGAATTTTCACATTGGAAAAAAAAGTGAATGTACATAGCGAATATGCGAACATAGGACGAATAATCGTCAATATATTCATGAAATATCGCAAATTCGAATATGGCTCCTGCTGCTCATCACTAATGTTAAGTACATAAGGTATAAAAGGACCTTTAAGGACCTTAGGAGGTATCACATGTTATGTTATCACATGTTATGTTACCCAGAGAGCCCCAGCTAAACACCTGACCTGCAGCTTGACCAATGGGTGGCTTGCTCTGCCCCCTTTTACTAGAGGGGCAGCCATTACAATCTCTCTCTTAATCCTGAGGCACAGCCAAGCACAGACACCTCAGATCCAGTATCCAGTACACATGGAGGCCTCAAGCCTATGTGTCAGTAAGTCCAGCCATCTATGTCTACTGTCTCTACCTGCCACCAAGTCAAGTTACCAGTCAAGTCAATTATAGTCAGAGTGGCTGCATTGAAGTCTGATCCAAAAGTATTGCAACCCAAGCAAGCTGCAGGGCCCTTTCCGTCTTACTGGCTGACTCTCTGGGAATCTTTATTTTTATTTTTTTATTTTTTTAGAGCCGAGGCACGTGCTCTCTATCACCCAAAGTGCAAGAAAAAGTGCAAACGTGTCACACTAAAAAAGAACGTGCACAAAGGATGCGGTCTTTCACTAAGCCCTTCTCCAACAGGAGAGAGGCCCCCAACAAACCTACCCTTCACCTCCGGGCCAAAAGGCACCTACAAGGATCCAGGTTCGATGCCCCTTTTCTCTGAAGCTGCTAAGGGTCCGCAAATGCTCCTGGCTTCAACCTAGGCGTTAACCAAGGTATCAGCCGAGGAGCCGTATACTGGTGGCATCTCAACCGAAGCCAAGATGCTCAGGGGTTGCAGGGAGGTGAGGAACCTAATGGCCACACACACCTCCCCTAGACCGCCAGGAGGGACACCCAGAAGGGCTACCGCATCCTGACAAATCCTGTGTACAAAGAAAACACGCAAAGTGGCACAGTGACATAAAAAAATAATAAATAAGTGAATAAGTGCAGATATACTGCCCGGTCATCCGGCCGGATCTATGAAAATTTCCCTGATCCTAGCCAGAAGTCCGGGATACCAAGGCTGAGTGCCAAAGGGGAAGAGTAATCGTGCAGTGCGTTCACTCAGTGAGTTATAACACCCAGTGAGTTTCAGCACCACAGGGTCACCACTCCCTGAGGCACAAAAGTACCTCGGCTCTACACCCTCCCAGCCTCATGGCGAGACCCGGAGGAAACAGGTCACATCAGGACAGCCGTTGAGTTGGTGTTGTGGCACCAGCTCTGGAACGTGCCGATACACCTGCTCCTCCATGCAGCACCCATCTTACATCAATGGGAAAGACCAAACCACTGATAAGAACAGATACTACACTTGATCTTAGCCAAAAGGACGAGAAGCGACTCTCTGGGATTCTGGCCTAGCTATAGAGACTTTAACAACTGCCTAACCTCAGTAAAGCCATTGTTAACCCTAGCCTGGCCTTGGACTCGTCTTTGCTCTGTTAGGGATAGCGGAGAAATCGTTCGGGTGGTTATCGATCACCAGAAAACCTTGCCCTGGCGTCACGAACATTGGGATTTAAAAACACCTTGCCCCTGGAGTAAATACTACCTGCCCCTACATCTGCACCATACACCCCTTGGCTCACCACATAACAACCTGTCCCTGCCTAACAGTGGAGGAGGCGACCCCACTTCGATCATCGACTCTCCCCTCCCTGGACTCTAGACTAATACACAAATGCATGTATACCTACACCCTATGATGATGCATCATCATATACTAATGACTATGTACAAATTAAAGTGAAGAAAAACATGTTTATTAAAATCCAACACACACATATACAATGTGGCGGCGGGGTTCCTCAGGAGATAGATATCAGTAGTCTGACAGATAACCAGTGACCTAATAATCCAGCACTGATCTGATACCATAGATTAGGGGCGGCACATTGATGGTTCTGCACGCCCTCCATCAATGTGCAACGCCTATACCAGTGGTCTCCAACCTGCGGACCTCCAGATGTTGCAAGACTACAACTCCCAGCATGCCCGGACAGCCAACGGCTGTCCGGGCATGCTGGGAGTTGTAGTTTTGCAACATCTGGAGGTCCGCAGGTTGGAGACCACTGCCCTATACTATGGTATCGAGATTGCTGCAGAGAGACCAGGTGACCCTGACACCCCAATGGGAGCCTCCCAACATTGGCCTTTATGTAGTGTAGGATGGGGGGAGGAGCTGTTCAGTGTGTGTTCAGTCTAAGTGCAGAGCTCAGTGTCTGTTCAGTTTAGTGAGGAGAGAATGAGGAGCAGTACAGTTCAGTGCTGTGTGGAGAAGTCAGAGGAAGCCTAAGGATGAGAAGTCAGTCAGTCTTAAAGGGGTACTCCACTGGTCAGCATTCAGAACATTTAGTTCCGAACGCTGTGTGCGCTCTGCAGGGGTTGGCCATGCCCCCTCGTGATATCACGCCACGCCCCCTCAATGCAAGTTTATGGGAGGGGGCATGACAAGGCATGGACTGCTATTTAATCTCAAGTCTCAGCAACTACAAATCCCAGCAAGGGACAGGCTATTCCAGATCACTCTGCACTTCCCTCTGCACCAAAGTCTGTACTAAGTGCTGCAACAGTAAAGATAATTATCCATAACCTTGCATCAGTGTATTCATTACCCCCACGCCTGGTCCAGGAGAAGCTATCTCATCCTCGGACCGTGTAGGTTAACAGTGCCCTGGTGTCACAAAAATACATTCCACCTTCCTTCGACTCGTGGTGTCGCCACACAGAAGTCTAAGTATCCTAGATCACGCTGCTCTGCTCAGCATAGTGTCACACTATCTACAGGGGAGCGCTGGCTTATGGGCCCAGTTGCAACTGCAACCTCTGTATCCAGTATTGTTATGCCACTTCCTGGACTTCAGACTAATACATTGTAGCAAAATAGCAGGAAGTTCTGTGCAGCTTCTGATATTAGTCTATGATGGGATATCTGTGCCGCTGCTGAGATACATGGTATTACAGAATGCCAGATGATATATTCGGCTCTGCTACTTCACAATATAATTTAATGAGCACGAAACTAAAAAGAAACAGTATTTTGGGGTTAAGGGGCCAGTGGACATGAACTCGGGGGAAAAATGTGATATTGGGGCACAGGATGGTTCAATTGTGTAACCAGTGATGAAGAGATCCTGATGTGGTACTATTCCTGTACAGGGGCTCCCTATGCTGTACTATTCCTGTAAAGGGGCTCCCTATACTGTACTTTTCCTGTACAGGGGCTCCCTATACTGTACTATTCATATACAGGGGCTCCCTATTGTCATGTCTGTCTTGGTCTGTGTTCACACACAGCTATTGGATTTGGTTGTGTTTGAACAGTTATATGTTCCCTGGTCAGGGAATAGTTTAAGCCTTTGGCTTTCTATCCAATAGCTCTTAGGGTGTGTCTACATAAGGTGTGCTCAGTCCAGTCTCTTGGGGGGGGGGGGGGGTGATTACATCTTGACATCCTGTTTGCTGCTAACATGCTGCTATGGAGCTTTTTGGTGAAACACTCCTTGTTTGAGCTTTTAATCTCCTTTCTCTCTTTTAGCATGCATCTTGCATTTATCTTTGATATGTTTTGGGCTGTTATCCATGGTTATATAGCATGCTCATTGTAGATTTTCATCTGTGTATAGTCGGTTTTAGGATGTGTATGTCCTTTCTGCTATGTATCTGTTCACACTGTGTTTTCTCTTGTATCTGTTTTTCTGTGTTTCTATAACTAGTTATCCCCGTTACCGGTCCATGGGGACTCTGGGAGATTGATCCTGCGTCTACTGGAGGTTTTCTGAGGGATTTCGATTATTCCTGTCTTGTGTTCTGTGTGTGAACAGTGTTCAATAATTTCCTGTTTTGGGTTCAGTGTGAACAGTGTTCTATAATTATATCCTGTTGTATACGTTTTTCTAAGTTGTAACTAGGTATCCCTGTTACTGGTCCATGGGGACTCTGGGAGATTGATCCTGTGTCTACTGGAGGTTTTCTGAGGGATTGCGATTGATCCTGTGTCTACTGGAGGTTTTCTGAGGGATTGCGATTGATCCTGTGTCTACTGGAGGTTTTCTGAGGGATTGTGATTATTCCTGTCTTGTGTTCAGTGTGAACAGTGTTCTATAATCTGGAGTCTTTGTTGACTCATCCGTTTCCTTGTCTGGTGTTTTGAACTCTTTATGTTTATTAGTTCTTTATTCAGATCTTTGGAGTTTTTGTACATGCACGGATCATAGAGTATATGAGTCCAGTTTTTATAGAGTTCTATGTTCCTGTTATGTTTCTGGCTTGTGACCGATTTATTAGTATGTGTTTTTAAGACCACTGCACTGTAGCTCAGGGAGGGACCCGCGCCCAGTTGTCAATCCACCATTTAGGGTGGATGGGCAAGTAGGCAGGGAGAGATGTTTTAGGGTCAGTTTAGGGCTGTCGCTGACACCTATACTGTTCTATTCCTGTACAGGGGCTCCCTATACTGTACTATTCCTGTACAGGGGCTCCCTATACTGTACTATTCCTGTACAGGGGCTCCTTATACTGTACTACTCCTGTACAGGGGCTCCCTATACTGTACTATTCCTGTACAAAGGGTTCCCTATACTGTACTATTCCTGTACAAAGGGTTCCCTATACTGTACTATTCCTGTACAGGGGCTCCCTATACTGTACTATTTCTGTACAGGGGCTCCCTATACTGTACTATTCCTGTACAGGGGCTCCTTATACTGTACTATTCCTGTACAGGGGCTCCCTATACTGTACAATTACTGTGCAGGGGCTCCCTATACTGTCCTATTCCTGTACAGGGGCTCCCTATACTGTCCTATTCCTGTACAGGGGGTCCCTATACTGTACTATTCCTTTACAGGGTCTCCCAATACTGTACTATTCCTGTACTGGGACTCTCTATACTGTACTATTCCTGTACAGGTGCTCCCTATACTGTACTATTCATTTACAGGGTCTCCCAATACTGTACTATTCCTGTACTGGGACTCTCTATACTGTACTATTCCTGTACAGGGGCTCCCTATACTGTACTGTTCCTGTACAGGGGCTCCCTATACTGTACTGTTCCTGTACAGGGGCTCCCTATACTGTACTGTTCCTGTACAGGGGCTCCCTATACTGTACTATTCATATACAGGGGCTCGCTATACTGTACTATTCCTGTATAGGGGTTCCCTATACTGTACTATTCATATACAGGGGCTCCCTATACTGTACTATTCCTGTACAGGGGCTCCCTATACTGTACTATTCATATACAGGGGCTCCCTATACTGTACTATTCCTGTACAGGGGCTCCCTATACTGTACTATTCATATACAGGGGCTCCCTATACTGTACTATTCATAGGCGTGCGCAGCCTATTGCATTAGGGTGTGCACCCTAAAGCACAAACTCACACCGCGCGCGTGCATATATATATATATATATATATATATATATATATATATACGCACACATACACACAGTTAGTATAGTTCCCCCACATTAGGTGCAGTATAGTTCCCCCACATTAGGTGCAGTATAGTTCCCCCACATTAGGTGCAGTATAAGTCCCCGCACATTAGGTTGGCAGTACAGTTCCCCCACATTAGGTTGGCAGTACAGTTCCCCCACATTAGGTTGGCAGTACAGTTCCCTCACATTAGGTGCAGTTCAGTTCCCCCACATTAGGTGCCACCTAATGTGGGGGAACTGTACTGCACCTAATGTGGGGGAACTGTACTGCATCTAATGAGGGAGAACTGTACTGCACCTAATGTGGGGGAACTGTACTGCACCTAATGTGGGGGAACTGTACTGCACCAGTACAGTTCCCCTACATTAGATGCAGTACAGTTCCCCCACATTAGGTGTAGTATAGTTCCCCACATTATGTGCAGTACAGTTCCCCTACATTAGGTGAAGCATAGTTCCCCCACATTAGGTGCAGTACAGTCCCGCACATTAGGTGTAGTATAGTCCCCCACATTAGGTGCAGTATAGCTCCCCACATTAGGTGCAGTATATCTTTCCACATTAGGTGCAGTACAGTTCCGCCACATTAGGTGCAGTATAGTTCCCCCACATTAGGTGCAGTATATTTCCCCCACATTAGGTGCAGTATAGCTCCCCACATTAGGTGCAGTATAGTTCTCCAAATTAGGTGCAGTACAGTTTCCCCACAGACATACAGCCTTCAGCCATATACAGTGTATGGCTGGAGGCTGTATGTCTGTGTACTGCCCCACTTCAGTGTTCCGACCACCGGTCCTCCGGTCTGGGGTCACGATCTACTGCTATGGCCTATAGACCATAGCAGTAGGTCCCGGGACTGGAGGACCGGTGGTCGGAACACTGAAGACGATGTGCTGCCAGCTCGTGTTGGTCACTTACCATTCCGGCCAGCGCACGCATCCTCTTCCTTGAATCTCCGCTCCTCCGTTGCTATGGGCGCACGAATGGGACGTCAATGACGTCCCTGCGTGCGCTACTTCCCGGCGGCCCCTGTCGTTTTAAAGTTAACACGGGGGCCGCTGTACAAAGGTAACCGGGACATTCTTGTGTCCCGAAAAGATCTTTCGGGACACAGGGATGTCCCGAATGTGACGGGGGGGGGGACCTCTGCAGGCTGCTCAGTGGTGGCCTCGGATGCCCCCCTGGGCTTGATTAGGGTGTGCCTGGGCACACCCGGCACACCCTGTGCGCACGCCTATGGTACTATTCCTGTACAGGGGCTCCCTATACTGTACTGTTCCTGTACAGGGGCTCCCTATACTGTACTATTCATATACAGGGGCTCCCTATACTGTACTATTCCTGTACAGGGGCTCCCTATACTGTACTATTCCTGTACAGGGGCTCCCTATACTGTACTATTCCTGTACAGGGGCTCCCTATTCTGTACTATTCATATACAGGGGCTCCCTATACTGTCCTATTCCTGTACAGGGGCTCCCTATACTGTACTATTCATATACAGGGGCTCCCTATACTGTCCTATTCCTGTATAGGGGCTCCCTATACTGTACTATTCATATACAGGGGCTCCCTATACTGTACTATTCCTGTACAGGGGCTCCCTATACTGTCCTATTTCTGTACAGGGGCTCCCTATACTGTCCTATTTCTGTACAGGGGCTCCCTATACTGTCCTATTCCTGTACAGGGGCTCCCTATACTGTACTATTCATATACAGGGGCTCCCTATACTGTACTATTTCTGTACAGGGGCTCCCTATACTGTACTATTCCTGTACAGGGGCTCCCTATACTGTACTATTCATATACAGGGGCTCCCTATACTGTACTATTCCTGTACAGGGGCTCCCTATACTGTACTATTCATATACAGGGGCTCCCTATACTGTACTATTCCTGTACAGGGGCTCCCTATACTGTCCTATTCCTGTATAGGGGCTCCCTATACTGTCCTATTTCTGTACAGGGGCTCCCTATACTGTCCTATTCCTGTATAGGGGCTCCCTATACTGTACTATTCATATACAGGGGCTCCCTATACTGTACTATTCCTGTACAGGGGCTCCCTATACTGTCCTATTTCTGTACAGGGGCTCCCTATACTGTACTATTCATATACAGGGGCTCCCTATACTGTACTATTCCTGTACAGGGGCTCCCTATACTGTACTATTCCTGTACAGGGGCTCCCTATACTGTACTATTCATATACAGGGGCTCCCTATACTGTCCTATTTCTGTACAGGGGCTCCCTATACTGTACTATTCATATACAGGGGCTCCCTATACTGTACTATTCCTGTACAGGGGCTCCCTATACTGTCCTATTCCTGTATAGGGGCTCCCTATACTGTCCTATTTCTGTACAGGGGCTCCCTATACTGTCCTATTCCTGTATAGGGGCTCCCTATACTGTACTATTCCTGTACAGGGGCTCCCTATACTGTCCTATTTCTGTACAGGGGCTCCCTATACTGTCCTATTTCTGTACAGGGGCTCCCTATACTGTACTATTCATATACAGGGGCTCCCTATACTGTACTATTCCTGTACAGGGGCTCCCTATACTGTACTATTCCTGTACAGGGGCTCCCTATACTGTCCTATTTCTGTACAGGGGCTCCCTATACTGTACTATTCATATACAGGGGCTCCCTATACTGTACTATTCCTGTACAGGGGCTCCCTATACTGTACTATTCATATACAGGGGCTCCCTATACTGTACTATTCCTGTACAGGGGCTCCCTATACTGTACTATTCCTGTATAGGGGCTCCCTATACTGTCCTATTCCTGTATAGGGGCTCCCTATACTGTCCTATTCCTGTACAGGGGCTCCCTATACTGTACTATTCATATACAGGGGCTCCCTATACTGTACTATTCATATACAGGGGCTCCCTATACTGTACTATTCCTGTACAGGGGCTCCCTATACTGTCCTATTTCTGTACAGGGGCTCCCTATACTGTCCTATTTCTGTACAGGGGCTCCCTATACTGTCCTATTCCTGTACAGGGGCTCCCTATACTGTACTATTTCTGTACAGGGGCTCCCTATACTGTACTATTCCTGTACAGGGGCTCCCTATACTGTACTATTCATATACAGGGGCTCCCTATACTGTACTATTCCTGTACAGGGGCTCCCTATACTGTACTATTCCTGTACAGGGGCTCCCTATACTGTACTATTCCTGTACAGGGGCTCCCTATACTGTACTATTCCTGTACAGGGGCTCCCTATACTGTACTATTCCTGTACAGGGGCTCCCTATACTGTCCTATTTCTGTACAGGGGCTCCCTATACTGTACTATTCCTGTACAGGGGCTCCCTATACTGTCCTATTCCTGTATAGGGGCTCCCTATACTGTCCTATTTCTGTATAAGGGCTCCCTATACTGTCCTATTTCTGTATAGGGGCTCCCTATACTGTACTATTCATATACAGGGGCTCCCTATACTGTACTATTCCTGTACAGGGGCTCCCTATACTGTCCTATTTCTGTACAGGGGCTCCCTATACTGTACTATTCATATACAGGGGCTCCCTATACTGTACTATTCCTGTACAGGGGCTCCCTATACTGTACTATTCCTGTACAGGGGCTCCCTATACTGTACTATTCATATACAGGGGCTCCCTATACTGTACTATTCCTGTACAGGGGCTCCCTATACTGTACTATTCATATACAGGGGCTCCCTATACTGTACTATTCCTGTACAGGGGCTCCCTATACTGTACTATTCATATACAGGGGCTCCCTATACTGTACTATTCCTGTACAGGGGCTCCCTATACTGTCCTATTTCTGTACAGGGGCTCCCTATACTGTACTATTCATATACAGGGGCTCCCTATACTGTACTATTCCTGTACAGGGGCTCCCTATACTGTACTATTCATATACAGGGGCTCCCTATACTGTACTATTCCTGTACAGGGGCTCCCTATACTGTACTATTCCTGTACAGGGGCTCCCTATACTGTACTATTCCTGTACAGGGGCTCCCTATACTGTACTATTCCTGTACAGGGGCTCCCTATACTGTACTATTCATATACAGGGGCTCCCTATACTGTACTATTCCTGTACAGGGGCTCCTTATACTGTACTATTCATATACAGGGGCTCCCTATACTGTACTATTCCTGTACAGGGGCTCCCTATACTGTACTATTCCTGTACAGGGGCTCCCTATACTGTACTATTCCTGTACAGGGGCTCCCTATACTGTACTATTCCTGTACAGGGGCTCCCTATACTGTACTATTCCTGTACAGGGGCTCCCTATACTGTACTATTCCTGTACAGGGGCTCCCTATACTGTACTATTCCTGTACAGGGGCTCCCTATACTGTACTATTCCTGTACAGGGGCTCCCCATACTGTACTATTCATATACAGGGGCTCCCCATACTGTACTATTCCTGTACAGGGCTCCCTATACTGTACTATTCCTGTACAGGGGCTCCCTATACTGTACTATTCCTGTACAGGGGCTCCCTATACTGTACTATTCCTGTACAGGGGCTCCCTATACTGTACTATTCCTGTACAGGGGCTCCCTATACTGTACTATTCATATACAGGGGCTCCCTATACTGTACTATTCATATACAGGGGCTCCCTATACTGTACTATTCCTGTACAGGGGCTCACTGTCGGCCTCTGCCAAAATCTATCCGTAGAGTCAATTTCATTTTCTATTTTCTGCTTACCAGGTGTCAGAATAATGAAACCCGTCCTCCTCAATAGACCTACATCTTAGATGCCACCTTTCCCTAATCTTCAGGGCCCAATGTCAAGATGGCACTTGTCAGCGACCTGGCATTCGCACTGAGCCAATATTTAGCCCCTGCGGCTGGTAATGGAGGGCAGGCTGTGACATATGATAGCTGCGAGTCTGTTCCTATAAATGTTGCTGAAATGTCTTTGGCAGTCTGCGGTCAGAGCCGTGCCAGGGCCATGTACAGTAGATGCTGTCAGGCGGGATGCGGTGCCAATCTGTTGTCTCTCTGCACTCCGCCAAGTGTGTCCCCGAACCGTACAGCAACTACAAACACAGAATGCTGCTTCATGCTGCACAATATTGTGTCTAAGAATAACAGGGAAGATGTGTGGACGGCGGGAGCCAAGCCTGTATGGCAGCGGTCAGACTGCAAAAATGTGTCCTAGACGGAACAATAAAACTCCTACAGTGCCATGGATGCCAGTTCACCAGATGCTCAGGAGCATTGCCCTTTAATTTGCATCCAATACAAATGATGCAAAATGTGACAAGTCCACAACATCTAGTAAATCCTAAATACCATCAATCCGGGGCTGTTGTTTTTATTAATTCCCGACCATTAGGTATGTAGTGTCCCGATCATGTCTCCCAGCTGCTGTGATGCAGAATTGTCGCAAGGCTGAGGAGTTAATCTCTATAAGTGTCTACCCCTGAGGTATTACGGATGTGTAAGAGTTAACATTTTACTCTTAGCTGCCACCACTGCTGAGTTATGTATGTGTAAGAATGCATGGAACATTGGTCGCGTGACTCACCATAGCTGGTTTCTATGTAGAAACTACTAGAAAGTCTGAGGGAGGAGTCTCCCAACCTCTGATCAGAAGGCTGACCTCTGGCCAGAGAAGGGTGCAGATTAGAGCCGCACGATTTGGGGAAAATGTGCGTTTGCGATTATAAAGGTAAATATTGAGATTTTGATGTCAGAAACAAATAGTGAAATACCCCAATTTCATGTCCAAACCTCACCAATTTTATCTCTATCGCCCATTTCCCATCTATCTCCTCATTTCATGTCCACACACCCCATGTCCCATCTATCCCCCCTTGCACACCTCCCCATATTACATTTACCAATGTCACATCTCCCCCTTATCAGCACCCCCCTCCCCCCCTCAGCTCCCCAGTTGCGGCAAGCCTACGGGGACTGGGACTAGGGGCACATCAGGTTTTTTATGTTTCCCCTGCGCCCCTTTTATTACTTACCACAGTGTTGTCCGACCAGGGTGCCTTCAGCTGTTACAAAACTACAATTCCGAGCATGCCCGGACAGCCAACGGCTGTCCGGGCATGCTGGGAGTTGTAGTTTTGCATCAGCTGGAGGATTGTCCAAGATTAAAAAAAACTTTGCTGCATTATTCCTGCCGAAAACAGCGTCACCCCTGTCCATTGGCTGTCTATGGTACTGCAGCATCGGTCCTTAATGTGAATTAGGCTGAAATGCAATACTTAGGATAACCTGTGGACAAGTGTGGCGCTGTTTCTTTAAGGCAATGATATGTACATAAAAAAAATTAAAAAAAACTCTTTCCTTTTGTGGCCATAGGGGGCGGTATAAGGAACTTACGTTGAGGAATTCTGCCGAAATTTGCTGTATATTCTGGGTCTTGCAGTTGGAATACAGAAGCATATACGCAGCCATAATACACCCCCGTAAAGCGTATAAAGGTCCATTATACACCCTCATGCGTATACATGCTTTGGCTGTCCGGGCATGCTGGGAGTTGTAGTTTTGCAACAGCTGGAGGTTTGTCCAAGATAAAAAAAAAAAAACTTTGCTGCATTATTCCTACCAAAAACAGCGCAACCCCTGTCCATTGGCTGTCTACGGTACTGCAGCATCGGTCCTTAAAGGGGTACTCCGCACCCCTAGATATCTTATCCCCTATCCAAAGGATAGGGGATAAGATGTCAGATCGCCGGGGTCCCGCTGCTGGACCCCCGGGATCTCTGCTGCAGCACCCACCTGGACGGCTTCCACCTCAAACCGGGAACAAGTCTATGGGAGGGGGCGTGACAGACCTCCCATAAACTTGCATTGAGGGGGCGTGATGGACCTCCCATAGACTTGCATTGAGGGGGCGGGGCGTGACTTCACACGGGGCGGAGTCGTGATGTCACGCTCATCCACCATTGTGGTCGGTATCCAAAGCCTCCAGCGTTCCCGGTGTGAGGTGGAAGCCGTCCATGTGGGTGCCGCAGCAGAGATCCCGGGGGTCCCCAGCAGCGGGACCCCGGCGATCTGACATCTTATCCCCTATCCTTTGGATAGGGGATAAGATGTCTAGGGGTGCGGAGTACCCCTTTAATATGAATGAGGCTGAGATGCAATACTTAGGATAACCTGTGGACAAGTGTGGCGCTGTTTCTGTAAGGCATTGACATGTACATTAAAAAAAAAACTCTTTCCTTTTGTGGCCATAGGGGGCAGTATAAGGAACTTACATTGAGGAATTCTTTTGAAATTTGCAGTTGGAATACAGAAGCATATACGCAGCCATAATACACCCCCGTAAAGCGTATAAAGGTCCATTATACACCCCCATGTGTATACATGCTTTGGCTGTCTGGGCATGCTGGGAGTTGTAGTTTTGCAACAGCTGGATTAACCCTGTTGAGAAACACTTATTTAGCATTTTAATTTCGGCGGCAGCCCAGCTCCAGACCCTGTGCGTGCATGATATGGTGCTGGGCCGCCGCCGCAGGTGATCACAGATTCTCCCGCAGATTATCGACATATCGCAATTCACAAAAAGCGCAATGCATCGTGCAGTTCTAGTGCAGACACAACCGGTTGGTTCTCTGTAGGTCACACAGAACAGTTTAGGTCTAGTCAGTATCCTCCTCATGCTACAACTAGTAACCAAGCCCTGTCTTTCACAGAAGATTCAGTACCAGTTGCTAGAATCTAAGTCAGGCCAGATCTGGGTCAGGTGGTGGTGGTCACGGCACCATGTTGTGTTCAGAAGGTTTCACCAAAGAAGGTCTCCAGAGGAAAATCATCTCCAAAGTCCTGTTTGCTGTTCTGAAAGGGAGAATTGTCTAGTCTGAAGAGGGAAATAGCTGAGCAAGGACTCTTCTGCAAACACTTAACTCTTTGTGTGCTTCTAAATGGATTGCGTGGCTATCACATCACGGGAATTTTTTGAGCTTAGGGAGTAAAACGACACAAGTCTGTATGAGTAAATTCTTTCAAGGATCTGCATTATGGTTACTCAAGTCCTTATTTATCAGTTGGCTAGGATTGTGGAAGTAACAAGCATCACCAAAGGGGGCCCTGTTACTACCACAATCATAGCCATCAAGTTCAACCTATAACCCTAATGAGTCCCTACTGAGTTGATCCAGAGGAAGGCAAAAAAAACTCATACTAGAGGTAAAAATTCCTTCCTGACTCCAAATATGGCATCAGAATAAATCCCTGGATCAACGTTCTGTCCCTATAAATCTAGAATCCAAAACCTGTAATGTTATTATTCTCCAAAAATGCATCCAGACCCCTTTTAAATTATTTTACAGAGTTCCCCATGACCACCTCCTCCGGGAGAGAATTCCACAGTCTCACTGCTCTTACAGTAAAGAACCCCCGTCTGTGCTGGTGTAGAAACCTTCTTTCCTCTAGACGTAGAGGACGCCCCCTTGTTATAGATACAGTCCTGGGTATAAATAGATCATGGAGAGATCTCTGTACTGTCCCTGATATATTTATACATAGTTATTAGGTCTCCCCTAATCCTTCTTTTTTCTAAACTAAATAACCCCAATTCTGATAATCTTTCTGGGTACTGTAGTCCTCCTATTCCCCGTATTACTCTGGTTGCCCGTCTTTGAACCTTCTCCAGCTCCACTATATCTTTCTTGTACACTGGTGCCCAGTACTGTGCACAGTATTCTATGTGTGGTCTGACCAGTACTGGGAGCAAACGGAGCGGGGGAACCCCTGGCGTAGTGGCGTCTTGACGGGGGTTTTAGTGGCCCTCCCAGATGTTAGTAAGGGTTAATGGGGTTAGAGGTATATTTCAAGGGAATGGGGGTTAAAGGGTTAAATGGCTGCTGCTCCTTTAAGGGACAGTAGCAGGTGGCTCGAGAGTGGGGTGAAAGAGAGGTCATCTGGAGGGGAGGGGGAGGAGTGTATATAGGGGGGTGCCCCAGGGGGGTGGGTACTCACCAGTCGCCGTGTAGAAGCGAGAAGAAGGTCCCGCCCGCCCGCCCTCTTTTAAACGCTTGGTGGGTGGGATTCTGATAAGGGGGAGGCATGTGAAAGGGTCCCGGGGGAGTTAGTAGTTTGAAAGATAAATGTTTGAGATGGTTCAATTGGGCCTCCTGGTGGTGGTTCTGGGCCTCAGGAGTTCGAGGGATTGTGCAGAAGGTTACCGGGGTGCCCCTGGGCCAGGGGCTCGCGGCCAGGGGTAAGAAGCGTGTTGCACAAATCCGGTTGGGGGAGGGGAGTGCCCTCCAGTTTGGTTATGTTTATATGTAAATATTCAAATGTTATTTATTGGTTTGTTAAATAAATGGGCCACACGGCCCAATTTTCCCACAGCAGGTGTCAGTGTCTTTTCTATTGGGAGAAGGGGTTGTTACGTGGTTAAGAGTGGGTTAGAGAGGAAGGGATGTATCTAAAATCCCATCCAGTCATGTTCACAGTATTCTATGTGTGGTCTGACCAGTACTGTACACAGTATTCTATGTGTGGTCTGACCAGTACTGTACACAGTATTCTATGTGTGATCTGACCAGTACTGTACACACTATTCTATGTGTGATCTGACCAGTACTGTACACAGTATTCTATGTGTGGTCTGACCAGTACTGTACACAGTATTCTATGTGTGGTCTGACCAGTACTGTACACAGTATTCTATGTGTGGTCTGACCAGTACTGTACACAGTATTCTATGTGTGGTCTGACTAGTACTGTACACAGTATTCTATGTGTGGTCTGACCAGTACTGTACACAGTATTCTATGTGTGGTCTGACCAGTACTGTACACACTATTCTATGTGTGATCTGACCAGTACTGTACACAGTATTCTATGTGTGGTCTGACCAGTACTGTACACGGTATTCTATGTGTGATCTGACCAGTACTGTACACAGTATTCTATGTGTGGTCTGACCAGTACTGTACACAGTATTCGATGTGGGGTCTGACCAGTACTGTACACAGTATTCTATGTGTGGTCTGACCAGTACTGTACACCGTATTCTATCTGTGATCTGACTAGTACTGTACACAGTATTCTATGTGTGGTCTGACCAGTACTGTACACAGTATTCTATGTGTGGTCCGACCAGTACTATACACAGTATTCTATGTGTGATCTGACCAGTACTATACACAGTATTCTATGTGTGGTCTGACCAGTACTGTACACAGTATTCTATGTGTGGTCTGACCAGTACTGTGCACAGTATTCTATGTGTGGTCTGACCAGTACTGTACACAGTATTCTATGTGTGGTCTGACCAGTACTGTACACAGTATTCTATGTGTGGTCCGACCAGTACTGTACACAGTATTCTATGTGTGGTCTGACCAGTACTGTACACAGTATTCTATGTGTGGTCCGACCAGTACTGTACACAGTATTCTATGTGTGGTCCGACCAGTACTGTACACAGTATTCTATGTGTGATCTGACCAGTACTATACACAGTATTCTATGTGTGATCTGACCAGTACTATACACAGTATTCTATGTGTGGTCTGACCAGTACTGTACACAGTATTCTATGTGTGGTCTGACCAGTACTGTGCACAGTATTCTATGTGTGGTCTGACCAGTACTGTGCACAGTATTCTATGTGCGGTCTGACCAGTACTATACACAGTATTCTATGTGTGGTCTGACCAGTACTGTACACAGTATTCTATGTGCGGTCTGACCAGTACTGTACACAGTATTCTATGTGTGGTCTGACCAGTACTGTGCTCAGTATTCTATGTGTGGTCTGACCAGTACTGTGCACAGTATTCCATGTGTGGTCTGACCAGTACTGTACACAGTATTCTATGTGTGGTCTGACCAGTACTGTACACAGTATTCTATGTGTGGTCTGACCAGTACTGTACACAGTATTGTATGTGTGGTCTGACCAGTACTGTACACAGTATTCTATGTGTGGTCTGACCAGTACTGTACACAGTATTCTATGTGTGGTCTGACCAGTACTGTACACAGTATTCTATGTGTGGTCTGACCAGTACTGTACACAGTATTCCATGTGTGGTCTGACCAGTACTGTACACAGTATTCCATGTGTGGTCTGACCAGTACTATACACAGTATTCTATGTGTGGTCTGACCAGTACTGTACACAGTATTCTATGTGTGGTCTGACCAGTACTGTACACAGTATTCTATGTATGGTCTGACCAGTACTGTACACAGTATTCTATGTGTGGTCTGACCAGTACTGTACACAGTATTCTATGTATGGTCTGACCAGTACTGTACACAGTATTCTATGTGTGGTCTGACCAGTACTGTACACAGTATTCTATGTATGGTCTGACCAGTACTGTACACAGTATTCTATGTGTGGTCTGACCAGTACTGTACACAGTATTCTATGTGTGGTCTGACCAGTACTGTACACAGTATTCTATATGTGTGGTCTGACCAGTACTGTACACAGTATTCTATGTGTGGTCTGACCAGTACTGTACACAGTATTCTATGTGTGGTCTGACCAGTACTGTACACAGTATTCTATGTGTGGTCTGACTAGTGATTTGTACAGCGGTAGAATTATTTCCTTGTCGTGGGCATCTTTGCCCCTATTGATGCCCCCGTGATTTTATTTGCCTTGGCAGCAGCTAAATTTACTATTAACTAAGACTCTTAAATCCTTTTCCATGTCAGTCGTCCCAAGTGTTCTACCATTTAATTCATAATCCCAGCCCGGATTTTGATTCCCCATGTGCATTACCTTACATTTATCAGTGTTGAACCTCATCTGCCACTTCCCAGCCCAGCGTTCAGAAGTAAATGTTCCCGAACACTGTTTTCGCGCTGCAGGGGTCGGCACCACCCTTCACGACATCACGCCCAGGGCCCCCTCAATGCAAATCTATGGGAGGGGGCGTGACGTCACGAAGCGCAAAAACAGCGTTCGGAACATTTATATCCAAACGCTGGCCAGTGGAGTACCCCTTTAATTCTAAAGAGGTTATCCAGGATTAGGTAAACATGACTGCTTTCTTCCAAAAACAGCGCCACACTTGCTCACACGGGTTTTACGTGGTATTACAGCTCAGCTCCATTAACTTTAACGGCGTCGAGCTGCAGGTGTGAGGCGCTGTTTTTGGAAATTTTGCAACTCTATAGATCAGTTTCCACCCTGTGCCTGTTGCACCTTTCATAGTCTCTGTATAATACGCCATCTTTTATGTTCATTTGTATTCAGTGAATTGGCAAGACGCACGCGCTCGTCTTCAAGACAAAAAGGACCTGTGATGTGTAAGTGTTCGTTCTCCGCGAGGCTTCTCTCAGATACCGATCCCTCACTGTCGCCCCCGCTCCTACTTGCAGGTTTTTTATTTTTTTATTTAACAAAGTCATTTGCAGATTTGCATTGTAAATGGGGGTAAGAGTGAGCGCCGTCCGGTCCAGGCGATGCGTTATCGGCAGCCAGATGGCGGCGTTAGATGGGAAAAAATACGGTTGTGTGTGTGCGTTGCGTCGCGTGCCTCCTGGAACAAGTTTGTCTGGGGTTCAGCGGTGGGATTTAGCCGGCAGGATGCCAGTTAGTGGAAGTGAGAGATAAGTCTCTTGGATGGGGAACAAAGCAGGATTGTTGGCAGCGAGGCGCAGAGGGAGAGCTTTAGAAATCAGGAGGGTGCAGCTACGTGGAGCGCCCTATACAAAGTCACGCGGAACCAGATCACAGCCAATGGGGAGGCTGCATTACTGCTTTGGACTGAGCCGGCTAAATCCATATGTAAAGGGGATATTACTGACTCAGTATTAGAGAGATAAGGGAGGAGAGGTGGAGGAGGAAAGTGAGTGTGAAATGAGAAAGTGGAGAACAGAGAGAGAGAGAGAGAGAGAGAGAGAGCGCTGCGATCAGGACGGACGGGGAGGGAGTGCAGAGGGGCCGGCGCGGCTCACATCAGGTGCAGGAGAGAGGAGTTTGCCATTTCACATCACAATGAATTTTCCGCAGTATTTACATCGCGTGAGTTACATCGTAATCTTGGACACCGTAAAATTAAAAAGTTCTCCAACTTTCACAATACTTTATATTTAAAATGTTCAGACATTTTCGATAGCTCTGTTTGCTGTTCATGAATGGAAACATTGTAATGTGCCTGCAGAGGATTATTTAGAAATGTATTCTGGTTTTAGAAAATTGCTTTCAAATAAAACTATCACCCCGAGATATAAAACTTAAAAGGGGTACTCTGATGGAAAAAAGTTTTTTTTTTTTTTGTTTTTTTTTTAATCAACTGGTGCCAGAAAGTTAAACAGATTTGTAAATGACTTCAATTTAAAAATCTTAATCCTTCCAGTACTTGTCAGCTGCTGAAGGCTCCACAGTCCATGTCAGGAACTGTCCAGAGCAGGAGAGGTTTGCTATGGAGATTTGCTTGTACTCTGGACAGTTCCTGAGACAGACAGAGGTGTCAGCAGAGAGCACTGTGGTCAGACAAAAAAGAAATTAAAAAAGAAAAGAACTTCCTCTGTAGTATACAGCAGCTGATAAGTACAGGAAGGATTAAGATTTTTAAATTGAAGTCATTTACAAATCTGTTTATCTTTCTGGAGCCAGTTGATTTAAAAATATATATATTTCCACCCCCTTTAATAATATGGTGTTATTGCAAATTGTACTGGCCTTTACCCTTGACAGGAAGTTGTGTAATCTTCTTATTGTCAGTGGGGTGTTGCCTCCGCAGTTCCCTGGCTCCTACCTCTCTCTTGACAGGTAGTTGTGTAGTCCTCTCATTGTCAGTGTGGTGTTGTCTCAGTAGCTCCCCAAATCCTCCCTCTCTCTTGAAAGGTAGTTGTGTAGTCCTCTCATTGTCAGTGTGGTGTTGTCTCAGCATCTCCCCAACTCCGCCCTCTCTGACAGGTAGTTGTGTAGCCCTCTAATTGTCAGTATGGTGTTGTCTCAGCAGCTCCCCGACTCCTCGCTCTCTCTTGACAGGAAGTTGTGTAGTCCTCTCATTGTCAGTATGGTGTTGTCTCAGCAGCTCCCCGACTCCTCCCTCTCTCTTGACAGGTAGTTGTGTAGTCCTCTCAGGCAGGAATTGAATGGCAGTAGGTCCTATGTGCCACCTACCCACCTGAGCATTACAGCTCCACTCCAGGAGCTGAGCTGCATTTCCAAGTACAACCTGTGAGCAAGTGGGGCCCTGCTTTTAGAAGAAAGTAGCCATGTTTATCTAATCCTGGTTTATCGAAAAGCCTCCTGAATAGCTGCAGACCAGTGGTCTCCAAACTGTGACCCTCCAGCTGTTGCAATTACAAAAAATTATATATATACTTTAGTGTTAATACTTTCAATTCTAAATCCATGTTTCCCAACTACTTGCACAACTACAACTTCAAGCATGCCCTACCAGGTTGTCTGCAGTTCACGCTGTGATGGCATTGTTCTTCAAGCATTCTGTTTTCAGAATGAGAATCTCCTAGTCAGCGGGGAGCCAACTGAGCAAGGACCCCTCTGCGAACACTAATATCTCTGTAGACTTCCGGTTGGAGTTAGTGCTGCATGGCAGAACACATCATAAACAAAAAATGTTTGTGTATGTCCTGTTCAAAGAGCACTGTTTCCCAACCAGGGTGCCTCCAGCTGTTGCAAAACTACAACTCCCAGCATGCCCGGACAGCCGAAGGCTGTCCGGGTATGCTGGGAGTTGTAGTTTTGAGACAGCTGGAGGCACCCTGGTTGGAAAACACTTTCAATGTAGTCCCCAATGAATATTTGCCACAAAGGACGCCAAGGTAGCCCTTGTATTTGGGGCCCAAATGAGAACGAGAAGGCTCAGCACAGATGAAGATTTGCACATTGTACCTTGTTGGCAAGTGACGGTCACATCCACCGCCGGCTCGGGAGGTGGATGATGATCACGTCTCATCACATCAGGCAGGTCTGTAATTAATATGCAAATTCATACAAAAAGATTTTGCGGGTTAATTAGGTCAATATGACTAAAAGATTGGAGGAAAAGAGGTAAATGGCCGCCTGCTGAGAAGATTCCAGAGAGAGCGCAGAGCGAGCGGCCCCGGCGGGAGACCGCCGTCTCCTCAGCTCACCTGCTGCTTTATGTACTGATTGTACAGAATGGCGGAGACGGCGAATGTTGTCATCTTATTGATGTCGCCCGAAAAAACATCTCAAAACTTCGTCTGCCGAATTAGAGGATGGTGACGGCCACGAAGCGTTACCACGAATAAAAACATTCGGGGAGATTTATCAAAACCTGTCCTGAGGAAAAGTTCCCCAGTTGCCCATAGCAACCAATCAGATCGCTGCTTTCATTTTTCACAGGCCTTTTTTCAAAAATGAAAGAAGCGATCTGATTGGTTGCTATGGGCAACTCAGCAACTTTTCCTCTGGACAGGTTTTGATAAATCTCCCCCATTGTGTTTTTCCATGGCAACCAAACAAGTGAAGATCACAAAATGTCACCGCGGTGTCCCCGTACAAATATAAGACGTTGTCGTGTGGCTGACTAAATCCTGTTCTGACTAAATCCACTTGCATTACTGTTTTTGTGCTTTGCGCTGCCGGTATAGCAGATACTGAGGTATCACAAACGTCTACGGCTGCGTTCACTCCACGTTTTTGCAATACAGTTCCCGTATCAGGTTTTTGATGAAAAAACGGATTCCTCAAAACCTGACTAAACTGTATCAAAACTTGTGTACAAATTTCAACCCGTATACAGTTAAAATCCGTATAAGGTTTGCAATATGATGTCCAGTTGCATCCGTTTTGTAAGAAAAAAACATATACGTTTTTAACTTTTCACTCCATTATGAATAAAGTTTCACTTGTTTGATTGAAATTCCAAGAAAAAAAATTGTACTATTTCAATCCCCCCCCCCCTCTTTATCACCCCCTATTCGACACCAATCCACCCTCCTGTTCCCTCTGATTCCCTGCTATGCCATTGCATTTCTTACCTGGCCACCAGTGCGTTCCGGCAGGTGCAGGGGCTTGGCGTCTCGGCGGATCCATCGACCTCTGTACTGCTCCTTACTGACGTTAAGGGTGTCGCTCGGCAGTGCCAGGGCGTCACTCCTCCGGGGCCACTGTTCACTAGTGTTGAGCACGAAAGTCCAAAACCGTATAGTGAAAACCGGATGTAACCGTTCTGTACGGTTCCCATTGACTCCCATGTTAAAAAAAAAAAAACATATAAGGTTTAATACAGTTTTTCACCCGGACCAAAAAACATGGTGGACTACGGTTTTGGGTACGGGAAAAAAACGGACAAAACCGTACAGGATGCAAAACGGACACAACCTGATGCATCTTTTGGCATACGGTTTTCAATACAGTTCTGTACAGTTTTCACATTGAAAACGTATACGGGAACTGTATTGCAAAAACGTGGTGTGAATGCAGCCTAAGACAGGGCTTTGGGTGCCGCAACACACTAGTGTGTCGGCGGCATTCCCCAGGTGTGTGGCGGCACCGTCCGGTCCCACAGCAGCAGTCAGCGCTGCCAGGCCTGGTGCAAGGATTTTTGCCACCCTAGGCGAAAGCTAATTTTGCCGTCCCTTGACCCCGCCCATCGGCCCCGCCCTTTGACATGCCCCACCTTACAACTGGGGTGACACACAGTAACAAACCTCCTCCTCATGTAATCTCCTTACTACTGGGGTGACACACTGTAACAAACCTCCTCCTCATGTAATCACCTTACTACTGGGGTGGCAGGGTTTAGCTGGCTAACTTTATTGCTGTGGGCAGAGCGGCGCCCCCATCAAGCGTGCGCTCTGACCGCTGCTCACTGTTCAAGGTCTGCAGCATGGGCCACGGCCACTTTAAATCAGTGAGCAATAGTGATAGGGGCCATATTTGAATTTGCAATATTTCGCAAATATATGGATGAATATTCCTCTTATGTTCACAAAATTTGCATATTAGCTATGTTCGTTCTCTTATTTTTTTTTTCCATGCGAAAATTCGTAATGAAATTTGCATAGTGAAAATGCGCAATTATATCTTTTACCTAAAAGAAGGGAAGGATCAGTGTCCAGTCTGGAAGTGCCAATATTCGCATACATTTGCATAAAAAATTTGCATTAAAAAAACCAATTCGTCATTATAAATATATCTCTATATTCTAAATATTCACGGAACCGCGAAGTGCCGATATTCGCGGTAAAAATTTGCATTTCGAATATTCACGCTCAACACTAGTGAACAGTGGCCCCGGAGGAGTGACGCCCTGGCACTGCCGAGCGACACCCTTAACGTCACACCGAGGAGCAGAGCTGGAGGACGTCTGAGCAGTACAGAGGACGTTGGACCCGCCGAGACGCCAAGCCCCTGCACCTGCCGGAACGCACTGGGGGCAAGGTAAGAAATTCAATGGCATAGCAGGGGATCAGAAGGAAGGGGGAGGGTGGATTGATGTCGTATAGGGGGTGATGAAGAGGTGAGGGGGGATAGAAATAGTACAGGTGGGATCAGATGGGGAGGAATTATGTGACATGGGGGGTATCACAGAAGTAATAATGTGGCACATGAGGTGGTAAAGAGAGGAAATGATGTAGCACAGGAGGTGGTAAAGAGGTGGGGGTATGAAATGGCACACAGGAGGATCAAGGTGGGAAAGCCTGACGAAGAGGGGGTCCCGCCCTTCCAAACGCGTCGCCACTTTTGCATGCTCTTAACTAATAAATTTTTTTTGGTCGGTTAATTACCCCAATCGAGACACCGATCCTCTGGAGGAGAGCGCCATCCCAGCCACCGCTTTATTGGGAGTTTTTTTCCTCCCCTCTTTGTGCAAGGTGGGAAAGATGTGGCACAGGGGGATCAAGTGAGGAATGAAGGGGCACAAGGGGGAAATGGAATGGCACAGCAGGGAATGAGGGTGGGGATGAAATGGCACAAGGGGGGTAGCAGCCACATCCTAATGCTGATACTGGATACTGGTATCATTTCATAGGATGCGCAATGTGATACGTCAAGTAGGTAGGTATAAAAATCCAGGAGGTCTTGGCCCAATCCGTTCAGAAAGTCACAGTGCGTTGGCATTGCAATAAATTGACTTTCTATTGATACATCACGCATTGTGACTTTCCGAACGCATTGGGCCAAGACCTCCTGGATTTTTATACCTACCTACTTGATGTTTCTACAATCGGCCAAGGCTTCTTGACTTCCGACACCAGGGTGGCTGCACCGTCATTACAGGCTATCACAGGTGGTTGTGTCTGGCACACAACCCCAAAAGGTGATTTAAGAATATACACACTTCATAAGGACTACTATCCCATGAGAAGCTCTGCCGTTTTTCTCTCTACATAGATACAATGTGATATGTGTAATTGGCGGGACGGCGAGGGGTCTCCAAACTATGCATGTCTAAAAAGAGTCTCACCAACATAAAAAGTTTGGAAAGCTTTTTCACATAACTTGTGTATGATGAGTGAACTATTGGTCACATGACATGCACTCCCCAGCTCCCCGAGAGGAGACCCTAGCCCAAACCGTTTCTCCAGAGGGCTAAATCCCAGAAAAAGGTTTAGTCTGACTCTACAGAGTCCACTTCTCTCATCAATGTCTCTTTAGAGTCAACATTGACCAGCATGGAGTGAACATCTCTCTTAGCTCGGCTCCTGCTAGTCCGTTACAGAGAAGTCCCTACACCTAGTTATAGTGTCCCTCCTCCTAGGCTTAGTTCAAGCCTATTCCTAAATCTTGCTCGAGTCAAAGGCCACCACAAGAAAGTCAAAAGTCCTTTTCCAAATGCAAGTACCATCAAACCTGAGACCAGGGGCGTAGCTATAGGAGGTGCAGAAGCAGCAGTCGCAACCGGGCCCTGGTGTTTAAGGGGGCTCAAAGCACATCTGCCCCATAAGAGACCAGGGGCGTAGCTATAGGAGGTGCAAAGGTAGAAGTTGCACCAGGTCCTGGTGCCTAACAGAGCCCAGAAGCACATCTGCCCGTAAGAGACCAGTATTATAACTGGCACATGGGGCCCTGTTACGAATTTTGCATCAGGGCCCCGAAGCTGCAAGTTACGCCTTAGTCAGATCTGGGTCTCATGGACTGTGATCATGGCACTGTGCACAGTTTTGAGGCCTAGGTTGTCTTCAGTCTATGCTTTAAGGCCATCATTCTTGCTGCATCCTTTTTCCAGCTCTAAAAAGAAGAATCTACCAGCCAGAGGCAGAGATTTGCTGAGCAAGGGCCCCTCTGCATACATTACTCTCTTTGCGGACCTATAGACGGGGTTCATGCGTATGCCTTGTGTTTACCTGTCTTGGCTAATGTGGCAGGCATGAGTTTTCAGCCATACTGGTTGCAATTCAATCACTGAAGTGATTTCCTAATGCTGCCTAAATTTTCCATAAATCCTCCGGTATTGCAGAGAGAGAGAGAGAGGGGGTGGAGTCCTATCACTGCGCCTGGTCTGTTAGTTATGACAGTTAGCTGCGCTTTACTAAACCTTTGCCCTTCATGTATTCTACATAGATTTCTAATAGTCCACTATAGGCTAATTTCTAATGTGTCCATGATAAAAAATAATTTTAGAAAAAAATAATTCTACTTTATTACTTTTAATTAGGATAATAAAGACTTAGGTAATCCAGGCGCCTCTATAGATGTGATAGAACTCCCCCAATCAATTCTCCACAATCCCGATACAATTAAAGTCTTTAAAAATGCGTTTTATGAAGAAGAAATAACACTTTTTACAAGTGACGGTAATTGACCCGAAATGCAAATTTCTCTCCATAAGACGTTAACCCCGAGTCTGCAATGCAGATCACACATTGTGCTGCCAAGTTATTACTAATTAGGATGAGTGCATGCAAATGGAGGATGCGAGGAGATGTTCTGAGCGCTCAGCGAAGGGTTCCCTAGAGGAGACGCCAAAAATCTAACACTGGACAGGCTTGTCCCTAACTATGTATCTCAGGTTGACTTATATACTCAGTTATATATGAATTAAACTACATACAGTATCCAGACTGTGGACCTTAATATGTTGCAAAACTACAACTCCCAGCATGCCCGAACAGCCAATGGCTGTTCGGGCATGCTGGGTGTTGTAGTTTTGCAACATCTAGAGGTCCGCAGTTTGGATACCACTGATCTTGCCCCTAGCGAACTATAAAAGATGCCCCCTAAATATATCGGGGGGGAAAAAACGCACACAATCCATATATATTACCTTCACTACTGTTACGGACCAAATCCTGTATACTGAGACCACTATAACCAATAATACCAGTATACAAGGAGGAATATTATCACCATACATATTACCATTACACTGTTACTGACCAAATCCTGTATACTGAGACCAATATTAACAATAATACCAGTATACAAGGAGAAATATTATTACCATACATATTATCATTATACTGTTACAGACTAAATCCTGTATACTGAGACCAATATTACCAATAATACCAGTATACAAGGAGAAATATTATCACTATACGTATTACCAACATACTGTTCCGGACCAAATCTTGTATACTGAGACCAATAATAGCAGTATACAAGGAGAAATATTATCACCATACATATTACCATTATACTGTTACTGACCAAATCCTGTATACTGATACCAATATTAACAATAATACCAGTGTACAAGTAGAAAATATTATCACTATACATATTACCATTATACTGTTACTGACCAAATCCTGTATACCGAGACCAATATTACCAATAATACCAGTATACAAGGATAAATATTATGACTGTTGAGACCCAATTAGCTCCGAGCAGGCTATAACTACCCCTCCCCCTTACTACAATAATTAATTAAATAATAACTGACACAACAACAATTCAACTTTTCCGTGGGTGGGGATCGGCCAAAGCTTTATTTATAAAATTACTTATATAAATAACAATTTAACTGTAACAAAGACACCGATTGGCTTCTTGCCAACCCGAGAGGTGCTGCCACACTGTCCTGTGTGGAGGTCTACCCCGGGTTGACCCCGCTTTCACCGTCTTCTTACCGCCAAGCTGTGACTTACAATAAACAGAGATACAAAAAGGGAGGGAGGGAGGGCAAAACTCCGGGTCCTGGGCAGATTGAGGGGGGAAGGGAGGCACCACAGCTATAAATACCCAGGGGAGGGCCCCTGAAAGCCCGGGAAACTATTAGACCCCTGATTGGTGCACTCCTTCCCCCCCACCCATGGGACATACCACTATAGTTAGCAACAAGTTTTTACAGGCGGGGGAGGGGGCTAAAAAACATTGCCTGTATATTTCTTAACCCCTTAACTGCTCACCAGTCAGGGGGCAAGCTAGTTATGCACAGCTTGCCCCTCCAGACTGTTGAGACCCAATTAGCTCCGAGCAGGCTATAACTACCCCTCCCCCTTACTACAATAATTAATTAAATAATAACTGACACAACAACAATTCAACTTTTCCGTGGGTGGGGATCGGCCAAAGCTTTATTTATAAAATTACTTATATAAATAACAATTTAACTGTAACAAAGACACCGATTGGCTTCTTGCCAACCCGAGAGGTGCTGCCACACTGTCCTGTGTGGAGGTCTACCCCGGGTTGACCCCGCTTTCACCGTCTTCTTACCGCCACGGAGGAGACCAGTTAGCCCTACACTGGGCTCCGACCCCCACCCAAGAGATACTGGATAGCCAACACCTGGGGCCAACTCAGCCCCCCGAACACACCCAACACATTTCCTCTCCAGGAAAGTCGCCCAACACATTTCCTCTCCAGGAAATTCGCCCAACACATAACCTCTCCAGGAAATCCGAGGTACCTGCCGCCAGGTCCTATGTTTTTGCATTTTATTTTTTATTTTTTATTTTTTTTGTATTCACTAACTCTTGTGTGAACTCATTTCTCAGACTCGCCCATACACCGAAGAGTGCCGCAGCACTCGCACCACCTTGCGGAAAGCCGCTCGCAAAACAAAAACACATGTGGGAAACATCAAACTGGGCGAAAATAGCAACGCAACATGCAGATCGCCCGCGCCCCACGCGCTGCGCTACCCTCTCCGGACACCGCCACAAAAAGAGAGCGAATCCCAAACTCACAACACCCCCTCCTACAAAGAGAAGCCAAAACCCAAAACAGACAATCGAGGGCGGGGAGCATAAAAGAAAAAGGGGGGGGGGGAGGCCCCCACCGCAGTCCAGTCAACAATAGGACGACAACCGGAAAAAACAGTCATTCGTGGACCCTCATGCAGCACAAGCTGTGTGTCCCAGATCGCCTAAGCAATCTCGGACCGACGGACCTGAAAACGCACAAAATAGGCACCCAAACACATCAGACACCCAAGTGTCATGGAAGGAGACGAGGAGAAAGAAAGTGCCCCATCCACCTAGCCCCGAAAAAAGCCAGCGCAAAACCTCGGATCAGAAAAAACGACGCAAAAGCGACAACCAAAAATCCGACCCACAGCCGCCACCAAGCGACCCAAAAACTGATAGGAAAAAACGGTCGCCGACAGCAAGACCACCCGCTCACGGGCCCAGCCCCTAGGTATACACCAACATCCCACCAACCGCAAAGCAGAAAAGAAAAATCACCCCCCGCCATGCGGCAACCTCACCCCACTGGATCGCAGCACAGTGGGAAAGCACCCTTTTTTTTTTTTTGCACTGAGTAGTAGGTGATTCACACGAACAGGTGAAGATACCCAGCGTCACATACTAAGAATGTTAATTGGATACATGCAGAATACAGCCCAAATCTCGAACCTCCTTGGATAGGAGACACAGCAGTTAACTTATTTTATCACAGCCTATCAAAACGAAATAGGAAGTCAAACAGCAGAACCTTGTAGGTACAAAAAACAAAACCCCTATCCACAGACACATTTGGAACCTTCGGGACCCTCCTTGACTGTAGACATCCCGGCCTCCACACCAACCCCAACTACTCGCAAGCGCCTCACCGTGAGTGCGACCAAGTCGCAGGAGCCACTAAAGCGGACCAAGAAATACACCAATCTCCACGATGACCCACAGGCCGAAAATTTAACCACAACTGTATCACTCAGTCCTACCCCGGGACCCGAACCCGAGGTGGTCTCCCATTCCACAGCCACAGGAGCAAACCTTCCGACTCCACCCGAGGGAGCAACCTCCGGAACCACTGCCAGAGAACGGGACAAAGCGTCAACACCCAATACCGACCCCAGGGAGTACAGCCGCAAAATAAACCTTATCTCCAAACAGCGAAGCACTAGGTGCAACAAGCCGAGCACAGGAAGAAAGCCGAAAGAAAGAAATAACAGTGACAACGCCCCAAATGTCAGACCGACAAAACGCCCCCGATCACTCAAATCACACCCAAAAAAGAAAAGCATCACCAAATTATAGCGCAATCAAGCACAGGGGCCACGCCAACCCACACAGTACCGTTACAATCCTAGAACATGAACTGCCGAAGCAAGCACCCAAAGTCCCACAACCAACACCAAAGGAAAAAGCGCAAACAAAAAACCCAAGCATGGCAGAAACCCACTGACTACCAAGACACCCAGTAGTAAACCACCCTGCAGCACCACTGGAAAACCAAAACACCACACCAACAACCAACCAAACCAGCCACACCCGGGAACAGAGCGAGCTCCCCATGAGCTGCAACGGGGGACTGAAAGCAGGCCTGTCCACTGCATCACGCCTGAAAAAACCCCAACCAACCGGAACGTCAGCCCTTAGTGCACCAGGGGCACATATGCGGGGGCACAGATACCACACACCCTCGGCGGCCAGAGACAACCTACAGGAAAAAACTCCGCCCTGAACCACATTCCACGTGGAACATTCAGTAAACCAGCAAGGACCGGAACCGGGGCACATAGCGAGCCCTGAAGAAACCAAAACAGAGAAAACGCAATTACTCCCTGACTATAGGAAAGCAGCAAACCAACGCCAACAAGGCATGCGGAAGACATGCTAATCTCCTCAAAATCGTTCCAATTTTAACATACATGCTGCCGAAGCGAGCACAAAATATGGACGCTTCACAAATTTGCATGTCAGCCTTGCAGCAACAAACCACACCCCAACAAGTGTAGAGCACAGGAGAATCACCCTCCGGAATACCACCACGAACAGAAGAAACCACACAGGCAAGACAAACGGAGACACAAGCAAAACCTACCCCCAGAGACTCAAGCGAAACCTACCCTCCGCCACATCAGCCAAAGCACCCAGCACGACATACAGGAGTCCCATGCCTACATGAGATTGGGCGAAACAGGAAAAAACAGCAGACAAATATACTAGGACAATGGAGCAGCGGAGAGAGACTACAACTTAAGATGGAGAGATAAACCAAACAAAGGGGGAGAAAACCCAAAGAAACAAAACCGTGACTGGGTGGCAGCCACCGATTCAGGAAAAGGAACATGCCTACGGGAGCTAAGTCAGCAAAACCCCGGCCACCTAGAGCGTAAGGCCAAAAGACCACACACCCAAGCGCGCACCGCAGAAAATGATACCCTACCAAAGCACCCCGTCAAGAAGAGACGTACCCAACTCACAACCAGAGACCAACACAGATATACACCCATATCCGAGACCCAAACTCAACAAACACACGGGAACAAAAGGACGAACACTACACAGACGTAGCCATAAGCACACAAACCAGGGAAGGGGCAAAGCCCCACATCAGAACACTCACCAATTCCAGAAAATGGAGAAGCACAACAGAGGGAGGAACCACTTCACCACCGCCGCAGGCGTGGGACAAGGCACGCTGGAGACCGCCGGGTCGCGGGCACTCGTCCGCCGCCCGGAACGGCGCCGGAAACCATGCCGGGAAAACAGCAGTAGAGGACTCCGAGGGAGAACCCTGCGGGAAGAACCGAAACACCTACTCCCCGCAGGTGAACAGAAGGCCCAAAAATCACCGCCTGTGCCGCCCCCCAGGACCAGAGCGAGAGCGGCGACAAATACGTCTATGCCCCCATCCGGCCCCAGAGGGGGGAAGAGCAACACGAAATCAGGGGAGCACTCCCTACCCCTCCACGGGGGGCATTGGAGAGGCAGGAGGAAGGAGGACAGCAGCGGCAGCAGTGGGGGAAGGGAAGGGGAGGGGGTTGGGAACTCGGGGCAGAGAGGTGATGGGGAGGCGTGGGGGGGGGGGGCGCAGTGGCTGCAAGAACCATGGGGAGCACTGGAAGAGCACGAGGAAAAAGGGGGGGGGCAGCAGCAGCAGTGGGCAGGGGGGAGTGCTAGTGTGGTGGGGGTAAGGAGCCGGGCAAAGGAGTGGGGACCGTATGAGGGCTCATATAGTTGGCGTTTTGATCTGAAGCTGTCCGCAGTACCATTGTCGTTTCGATCAGAGTTTGAGATCGCTGTTTTTCATATTTACGGTATAAAAAGGGGTCAAAAATACGCTATTTTGGACTGTGAAATTTATTTATTCAAGTAATATTACTTATTTATGTATTTTATTCATTAATTAATAAATTTGTAATGTTTTTTTTATTTTTATTTTTTTATATTATACACGTACGCCATAGACGGAGCGCCTTAAATGACTATATTTATTTATTAATTTTTTTAATTAATTAATTTATTTTTTTATTTTTTTATACTACGGACATGTAGGCACGCGGCGATACCACACATGTGTATGTTGTTGTAATATACAGTATTTTATGTATTATTATTTTATTTATAGATTTTAATTTTTTATCATTACTATTATGATATTTTTATTTTCTTTTCTTTTTTTTTTTTTTAGTATTATTAATTTTTATTTTTTATTTATTTATTTTATGATGGGGAAAAGGGGGGTGATCAAACGTGTAAAATTGCAAGGGTTAAAAGATCTTTATTAACTTAACTATTCAAATACTTCAACAGTTATTTTTTTTGGTTTTTTTTTTGCAATGCTATAGCTCCCCTAGGAGCTATAACACTGCACACACTGAACCTGACACCGATCACTTGCCATGTAGTAACATGGCAATGATCGGTGTTATCAATGATTGATTGCTCAAGCCTGAATTTCAGGCTTGGAGCAATCAATTGAGGAGCGGACGCGCAGGAGGCAGGTGAGTGACCCTCCTGCTGCGTCCCAGCTGATCGGGACATCGCGATTTTATCGTGATGGTCCCGATCAGCCCGCTGAGCAGCCGGGATGCGTTCAATTACATTTTCAGACGCGGCGATGACTTTGATCGCCGCGTCTGAGAAGGTGATGCCGGACATCTGCCAGATCGGCGATGTCTGGCATTATCAGGGGTCCTGGTCGCTAATAGCAACTGGGACCCAACAGCTATAATGCGCGCTCACTATGTGAGCGCGGATTATAGCTGGGGACGCGCAAATGGACGTTAATAAACGTCCATTTGCGCAAACGTTAAAGGGGGTTAAAACAGCAGCAGCCACCCAGGGGCCGCCACCTCCAGAGCGGAGGGGACAAACAGGCGGGAGGCGGGGGGTTTATGGTAAGGACCGCAACGGGGGGGGGGGGGGGGGGGAGGCAGACGAAGGGGACCGCAACAGGGGGGAAAAAAGAGACGGACGGGGCAAGTAGGTAATCAGAGCCTGCTCCAGGAGCACCCCGGAGAGAGGGATCAAAGTACAGGCAGGGGAGAGGGCAAAAGAACGGGACAGGGCTCAAAGGGATTACAGTGGGAAAGGAGGGCAGGACTGATAAGAGGTCCGCCAGCCTCCTGAACCCGCCAAGGGTGCAACAGGAGGGGAGGCCAGCTCAGCCACAAGGGAGCATGCCAGCCCTCACCCTCCTGCTCCATCCAGGCCACAAATAAGGGGCAGACACATACCAGCCAGCAGTCAAAACTCCGGGTCCTGGGCAGATTGAGGGGGGAAGGGAGGCACCACAGCTATAAATACCCAGGGGAGGGCCCCTGAAAGCCCGGGAAACTATTAGACCCCTGATTGGTGCACTCCTTCCCCCCCACCCATGGGACATACCACTATAGTTAGCAACAAGTTTTTACAGGCGGGGGAGGGGGCTAAAAAACATTGCCTGTATATTTCTTAACCCCTTAACTGCTCACCAGTCAGGGGGCAAGCTAGTTATGCACAGCTTGCCCCTCCACACTATACATATTACCATCATACTGTTACTGACCAAATCCTGTATACCGAGACCAATATTACCAATAATACCAGTATACAAGGATAAATATTATCACTATACATATGACCATCATACTGTTACTGACCAAATCCTGTATACTGAGACCAATATTACCAATAATACCAGTATACAAGGATAAATATTATCACCTTTATTACCATTATACTGTTACTTACCAAATCCTGTATAGTGAGACCAATATTACCAATAATACCAGTATACAAGGAGAAATATTATCACTATACATATGACCATCATACTGTTACTGACCAAATCCTGTATACTGAGACCAATAATACCAGTATACAGGATAAATATTATCACCTTTATTACCATTATACTGTTACTTACCAAATCCTGTATAGTGAGACCAATATTAACAATAATAACAGTGTACAAGTAGAAAATATTATCACCATACATATTACCATTATACTGTTACTGATCAAATCCTGTATACTGAGACCAATATTACCAGTAATACCAGTATACAAAGAGGAATACAATCACTATACATATTACCGTCATGTTGTTACTGACCATATCCTGTATACTTAGACAAATATTACCAATAATACCAGTATACAAGGAGAAATATTATCACTATACATATTACCATCATACTGTTACTGACCAAATCCTGTATACTGAGACCAATATTACCAATAATACCAGTATACAAGGAGAAATATTATCACTATACATATTACCATCATACTGTTACTGACCAAATCTCAAAATTGAGATCAATAATACTAATAATACCAGAATACAAAGACCAAATTACTGTGCCTTGTATAACTTTTAACCCCTTTGGAATCTACATTTTGGCATGATATTGTCATGTCTGTATTGGTCTGTGTTCACACACACAGCTATTGCATTGGGTGTGTGTGAACAGTTTTAGGTTTCCTGGCCAGGGAACGGTTAAATGTTTCTGGCCTTTTCAGTCCAGGCCTCTGTTAGCCAATAGCTGCTAGGGTGTGTCTATTTATTGTCAGCTCAGGCTAGCCTCTGGTTGCTGGTGATTACAGATACTTCCTGATGTCTTGCTGCTAGCTTGCTACTGCCATGCTGCTATGGAGGCTGGGTGAAACACTCTTTGTGCTTTTATCTACTATATCTGTTTTAGCATGCACCTTTGTATTTTCAGGTTTTAGTCATGTTTTGGCATGCTCTTAGTAGATTTTAACCTGTGTTTGTTTAGTCGGTTTTAGGAATTGTATATCCTTTCTGTTATGTGTCTGTTCACACTGTGTATTCTCTTGTATCCGTTTATGTGAAGTTCTGTCTTTTATATTTCTGTTTTCCTACTGGGACAGCATACTGACCACACTGTGGTGTGTGCCGCTGGTCAGCAGTCTATTTGGATTTATTATTAATGGCTATTCCTATAGTGGAGTGGAGTGTCCAGTTTGTGTGTCCAGTGTGAACAGTGTCCTATATCTGGCATCCCTGCTTCTGGTCCATGTGGACTTGGAGTCTACTGGACGTTCCTGAGGGATTGCAGTTTCCTGTCTTGTGTCCAGTTTGAACAGTGTCCTATATTTATATTCTTTGGAGTCTGTTTAGACTCATCTGATTTCTGTCTTGTTCAGTGTGAACTGTGTTCTATAATTCCTGTGTATCTGGCATCCCTGTTTCTGGTCCATGGGGACTTGGAGTTTATTAGACGTTCTGGGGGATTATGCTATATTTCTGTCTGTTCCTGAAGTCTGTTGACTTATCCGTTTTCCTGTCTGGTGTTTTGAACTCTATTTGTTATTAGTTCTTGTATTCTGATCTCTTGGGTTTTGTACATATATACTTATCTATAGTGACCTGTTCATGACCACAGATCTACAGAGTCCTCTGTTCACGGCCACTTTGCCCCCTGTTCATGTACAATGATCTTTAGTGTCCTCTGTTCATGTCCGCTGATGGTGTCCTCTGTGCTGCTCACTGATCTGTGTCCTCTGAACTTATATATCATAGAGTTGTATGTTCCTGTTAGTTTTCTGGTTGGTGACCGACTATTTGTTAGTATGTGTTTTTAATTAGGCCCTAGCACTTTAGTTCAGGGAGGGACCGGCGCCCAGTTGTCGACTCACCGTTTAGGGTGAGTGTGCAAGTAGGCAGGGAGAGATGGTTTTAGGGTCAGTTTAGGGCTCACTCTCCCTGTCACCAGGTCTGTCCCTAACAGGTATAACCACATATTAAAATTTATATCATTGTAATTTTATGTAATGAGCAAACAGAAAATAATCCATCATTTAGAAGTGTGTGTGTTTGGGGGGGGGGGGGGGAGATGTTATATTACACAGATTTTACTATTGTTTGCAAATAAAAAATCTGAAAAGTGCTGAGTGCCTATGTATTCATCCCCATTATTATGAAACCCCAAAGAAAGATCTGGTGTGACCAAGTGCCTTCACAAGTCCCATGATTAGTAAATAGGCTCAACTTTTCTGCATTTTAACCTGAGTACAAACACACCTGTTCTGTGAAGGCCTCAGAGTTTCTTACAGAGTGTTACTAAATAGACAGCAGCATGAAGACCAAGGAGCTCAACAAACAGGTCAGGGTAGGATATAAAAAAAATATCCCAAGCATGGGATAGGGACCCCTCCCACTATCCCCCACCAAACACCCCACAATAAGACACTAACTACTGTATGGTATGAAAGGCCACGGCTGTATTTATCGAGGAAATAGAATAAATAACTTTATTAATAAATAAATAAATAATAAAGACATCAATAAATAAATCTATAAATAAATCAATAAATAATTAAATACCATCTAGTTTAACCCCTTAAGGACAATGGACGTACTCCTACGCCCCCGTTTCCGAGTCCTTAAGGACCGAGTACGTCCTGTCCATTCCCGGCCCCCCGCCGCTAGCCGGAGGGGAGCCGGTGCCCGATGCCTGCTGAAATCGTTCAGCAGGCATCGCGGCATATCGCCCAGGGGGGTCATTATGCCCCCCCATGTCGGCGATGGCCGCAGATCGCTGGACAATTCAGTCCAGCGATCTGCGGCGATTCCGGGTCAATCGGGTCTCCAGTGACCCGGTGACCCGGAATTACTGGCTGATCGGGGCCGTCAGAGACAGCCCCGAACAGCCAGAGCCTGCAGGGGTGAGGTGGCACTGTTGCCACCTTACGATCGCCCTGATTCGTCGGCCGGATTCCCGGCCGACCAATCAGGGCGCCTGCTGCGGGTGTCACCCCTGCACCCGCTCCGCCCCTCTTCCGGAGGACGTGAGCGGGTGCGGGACGTGCACCCCGGGTGCTGGGAACCCCGATCCCCGGCGTCCCTGTTGGGATCGGGGCCCCAGGAGCGACGGCGGCGGCGGGACTGACCTGCAGCGTCGATCAAGCAGCAGCAGGAGGTGAGTGACAGCCTCCTGCTGTTGCTTAGCAACAGCTCCCAGCATGCAAAAAGGGCATGCTGGGAGCTGTAGTTATGCAACAGGAGGAGGCAGACCACCACAACTCCCAGCATTCCCTTATGGGCATGCTGGGACTTATGGTTTTGCAACAGCTGGAGGCACATTCTTTCTATGGAAAAGTGTACCTTCAGCTGTTGTGGAACTACAACTCCCAGCTTGCACAAACAGCTAAAGTGCATGCTGGGAGTTGTAGTGGTGCATCTGCTGGTTGCATAACTACAACTCCCAGCATGCCCGTTGGCTGTCGGTGACTGCTGAGAGTTGTAGTTTTGCAACAGCTGAAGGCACACTGAGTTAAGTAGCAAACCAGTGTGTCTCCAGCTGTTGCATAACTACAATCCCCAGCGTCCCCAGCCAAAGTAGTATGCCTCCCGCTGTTGCATAACTACAACACCCAGCATGCCCTTCCGCTGTCCGTACATGCTGGGGGTTGTAGCTTTTGCAACAGCTGAAGGCACACTGGTTGCAAAACACTGAGTTTGTTGCCAAACTCGGTGTTTCACAACCAGTGTGCCTCCAGCTGTTGCAAAACTACAACTCACAGCATGCACTGATAGACCGTACATGCTGGGAGTTGTAGTTTTGCAACAGCTGGATGTTCCCCCCCCCCCTCCCCAATGTGAATGTACAGGGTACACTCACATGGGCGGAGGATTACAGTAAGTATCCGGCTGCAAGTTTGAGGTGCGGCAAATTTTCTGCTGCAGCTCAAACTGCCAGCGAGAAACTACTGTGAACCCCCCGCCCGTGTGACTGTACCCTAAAAACACTACACTACACTAACACAAAATAAAATAAAAAGTAAAAAACACTACATGTACACATACCCCTACACAGCCCCCCTCCCCAGTAAAAATGAAAAACGTCTGGTACGCCACTGTTTCCAAAACGGAGCCTCCAGCTGTTGCAAAACTACAACTCCCAGCATGCACTTATAGACCCTACATGCTGGGAGTTGTAGTTTTGCAACAGCTGGATGTCCCCCCCCCCCCCCAATGTGAACGTACAGGGTACACTCACATGGGCGGAGGATTACAGTAAGTATCCGGCTGCAAGTTTGAGCTGCGGCAAATTTTCTGCCGCAGCTCAAACTGCCAGCGAGAAACTACTGTGAACCCCCCGCCCGTGCGACTGTACCCTAAAAACACTACACTAACACAAAATAAAATAAAAAGTAAAAAACACTACATATACACATTCCCCTACACAGCCCCCCTCCCCAATAAAAATGAAAAACGTCTGGTACGTCACTGTTTCCAAAACGGAGCCTCCAGCTGTTGCAAAACAACTACACCCAGTATTACCAGACAGCCACTGACTGTCCAGGCATGCTGGGAGTTTTACAACAGCTGGAGGCACCCTGTTAGGGGTATTCTACGCCAGTGATTCCCAATGTAAACCCCTATGCAAGTCCCTAATTTAGGCCTCAAATGCGCATGGCGCTCTCACTTTGGAGCCCTGTCGTATTTCAAGGCAACAGTTTAGGGCCTTATATGGGGTATCGCCATACTCGGGAGAAATTGTGTTACAAATTTTGGGGGTTATTTTCTGCTATTACCCTTTTTAAAAATGTAAAATTTTTGGGAAACCAAGCATTTTAGGTAAAATTTTTTTTTTTTTTACATATGCAAAAGTTGTGAATCACCTGTGAGGTATTAAGGTTCACATTACCCCTTGTTACGTTCCCCGAGGGGTCTAGTTTCCAAAATGGTATGCCATGTGGTTTTTTTTTTGCTGTCCTGGCACCATAGGGGCTTCCTAAAGGTGACATGCCCCCCAAAAACCATTTGTCACTCCTTCCCTTCTGAGCCCTCTACTGCGCCCGCCGAACAATTAACATAGACATATGAGGTATGTGCTTACTCGAGAGAAATTGGGTTTCAAATACAAGTAAAAATTTTCTCCTTTCTACCAATTGCAAAAATTCCAAAATTGGGTCTACAAGAACATGCGAGTGTAAAAAATGAAGATTGTCAATTTTCTCCTTCACTTTTCTGCTATTCCTGTGAAACACCTAAAGGGTTAATACACTTATTGAATGTCATTTTGAATACTTTGGGGGGGTGTAGTTTTTATAATGGGGTCATTTATGGGGTATTTCTAATATGAAGACCCTTCAAATCCACTTCAAACCTGAACTGGTCCATGAAAAATAGTGAGTTTGAAAATTTTGTGAAAAATTTCCAAATTGCTGCTGAACTTTGAAGCCCTCTGGTGTCTTCCAAAAGTAAAAACTCATAAATTTTATGATGCAAACATAAAGTAGACATATTTTATATGTGAACCCAAATTTTTTTTATTTTGAATATCCATTTTCCTTACAAGCAGAGAGCTTCAAAGTTAGAAAAATGCAAAATTTCATTTTTTTCATCAAATTTTGGGATTTTTCACCAAGAAAGGATGCAAGTTACCACAAAATTTTACCACTAAGTTAAAGTAGAATATGTCACGAAAAAACATTCTCAGAATCAGAATGATAACTAAAAGCATCAGAGTTATTAATGTTTAAAGTGACAGTGGTCAGAATTGCAAAAAAACGCTCTGGTCCTTAAGGTGTAAAATGGCCTGGTCCTTAAGGGGTTAAACTCAATCAGATAACCGATAATAAAACCACCCAAACCACAGTATACTTCCACCAAAGCTGTCCACCCAGATATTCTGGGTGACACCCCAACTGAATATTATAAATGACCACCTAAAAGGTGACTTACTCAATATACGGGCCTTGACATGTAAGGCAACAAGGGGGGGGGGGGATGGGCAGGTTCACTTATCATCTTTTCTTCACAGAATGTGACCGCGCACCACTCTGCACCTGTATATATTTACTTGAAATTCCCGCCGTTAATGGAAGCAGCCAATCATGCAACAGGACTTGCTGCTAATCTGCCCAGCAACTCACCGGCCCTAAGAAAGAACTCGAGAGAAAAGGTTAGAAAGTTAAATGTTTCAACACCAACTGACAAACCTATTAAATATAATTATTATCCATATTAAACAGGGGGGGGGGAAGAGGGGCCCATCCCATGGGGCCCCTGCGTTACACTCCTGGGCCTTGTCATTGAATATCCATAAAACGTATCTTTATAAAATGGAAAGAATATGGCACAACCGCAAACCTACCAAGACAAGGCCGTCCACCCAAACTGACAAAATGGGAAAATGGAAGTGATTTAAATTTTTATTAGGGGAGGGGCTTTTATATATTTTTAAAAACTTTTTTTATTTTACGCTTTTTAAATCCCCATAGGGGACTATTACAAGCAATCTTTTGATTGCTTTCACTGAGAAATGTCTGATCACTATCGGTGCTCTATTTGTACAGTCTGCCCAGGCAGGGAGGTAAGATGGAGTCTTCTGGCCATAATATCATTCTAACCAATCAGATCCCGCGGTCTTGCTACATGGGTCAGATGGGCAACCCACACCTCCATTTTCTTACTTTACATGCAGCGATTGGCATTGATCATAGCATCTAATAGACCGCCGATGTCACCCACTATAAAGTGAGCGCGGCTACTTAAACACGCCATGCCGCAAATTTATAGACCAAGGACTAGACAGCGCCTTAAGTTTGCAGCACTTGTCCCCTAGGGGCTAAATAGTCTTAACTAAAAAATCTCACACTGTTTTGTGTATACAGCTCCTGTACAGAGTTATGTGTCTCCATGGTTACAGACTACAAACAAACTGTAGTCTCTTGCTGCCCTCAGTCTGCATACTGTTTTGTCTAAGGCAGGATGAGACTACACAGGGTTTTGTCTGTAGTCTGTTGCCATGGAGACACACAGATCTGAATAAGGACTGTATACAAAAATATACATGATAGTTGTAATAAAGATTGTTCTTTAATAACTTTAATAAGTTATTTTATTTTTTTTAAATCTAGGGTTTTTTGGGGGTTTTTTTTTTTTAAGGGAAAAAGTAAACTGGGCCCCACAAGGCTCTGCTGTGAATATTTGAGGAGTCCATGCATTGCACAGAAATTAATACAGTGTTTTCCATACAGTGTGTCTCCAGCCGAAGGCTGTCCAGGCATGCTGGGATTTCTAATGTTGCAACAGCTGGAGGCACCCTGAAGGCTATGTACAGGGCAACATTAAAAACATTTGTTTGTGACTAGAGATGAGTGAATTTTTGAAACATTTGATTCGGCCGATTCGCCCATTTTTCCAAAAGAATTTGGTTCGGTTTGAATTTATTTGCGGCGAATCTCCATTAAAAATGGCTATTTCTGGCCTACAGAGAGCCTCAATAGGGGTGTAGAACACTTTGCCTTGCTGTAACATGCATAGGGTGTGTGCTGGGTTAGTGAAATAATACTTATTATTCAATATGACATGCAGATTAGAATCACTGTCGCAGAGCGGCACAATGATAGAGCCTGGAGGTGGCTTCAGCATGAGGAGACCATATTGTGGCTGAATGACACAGCCTGGAGTTGGCAGCAGCAGGAGGAGACCATATAGTGGCTGAATGACCCAGCCAGGAGGTGGCAACAGACTGGTGATACCATAAGGCCTCACAATTGAAACATTTTTTAACATTTAAATTGAAGATTTCAAATACATGAACCTGAAAAGTTTTATTTAATGTGCCAGAAACATGAGGAGACCACATGGCGGTACAGTTACACAGCCTGGAGGTGGCGGAAGCATGATTAGTTGTGTTGGGCGCGAATATTCGCATTTCAAATTTTTTTCACGAATATTGCGAATTCGCAAATATTGCGAATATATTCGCTATATATTCAAAATGCGAATATTTGCTTTTTTCCCAGCGTATTCGCATATGTGAATATTTGCAAATGCCCATAGTCGCATATGTGAATATTCACATATTCCTTCTTTTCACTTGTGGGCCAATTAGAATGATGCAAATACACTTGTCAGAGGTTATCAACAACATCCCTAGAAACCAATAGTAAAGTTGCCCACCCCCTCACCGTTTTCTTCCTTGAATACGCAATTATCGAATATTTACATATGCTTATATTCGAATATGTGAATATTTGCATATGCAAATATGCGAAATTCGTGAATATAGGACAAATATTCGTCTTTATATTTGCAAAATATCGTGAATTCGAATATGGGCAATGACGCTCATCACTAATGATTAGACCATATAGTGGCTTAATGGCACAGCCTGGAGTTGGTGGCAGCAAGAGGAGACCATTTAGTGACTGAAGGACACAGCCTGGAGGTGGCAGCAGCAAGAGGAGACCATATAGTGGCTGAATGACACAGCCTGGAGGTGGTGGAAGCATGATTAGACCATATAGTGTCTGAATGGCACAGCCTGGAGTTGGAGGCAGCAAGAGGAGACCATATAGTGGCTGAATGACACAGCCTGTAGGTGGCAAAATCATGAGGAGACGATATAGTGGCTGAATGGCACAGCCTGGAGTTGGAGGCAGCAAGAGGAGACCATATAGTGGCTGAATGGCACAGCCTGGAGTTTGAGGCAGCAAGAGGAGACCATATAGTGGCTGAATGGCACAGCCTGGAGTTGGTGGCAGCAAGAGGAGACCATATAGTGGCTGAATGACACAGCCTGGAGTTGGCGGCAGCATGAGGAGACCATATAGTGGCTGAACGACACAGCATGGAGGTGGCAGCAGCATGAGACCATAAAGTGGTTGAATGACACAACCTGGAGTTGGCGGCAGCATGAGGAGAGCATATAGTGGCTGAATGAGACAGCCTGGAGGTGGCAGAAGCATGATTAGACCATAAAGTGGCTGAATGACACAGCCTGTAGGTGACGGAATAATGAGGAGACCATATAGTGGCTGAATGGCACAGCCTGGAGTTGGCAGCAGCAAGAGGAGACCATATAGTGGCTAAAAGACAAAGCCTGGAGTTGGCGGCAGCAAGAGGAGACCACATAGTGGCTGAATGACACAGCCTGGAGGTGGCGGAAGCATGATTAGACCATATAGTGGCTGAATGGCACAGCCTGGAGTTGGCGGCAGCAAGATGAGACCCTATAGTGGCTGAATGACACAGCCTTTAGGTGGTGGAATCATGAGGAGACCAAATAGTGGATGAATGACAAAGCCTGGAGTTGGCAGCAGCAAGAGGAGACCATATAGTGGCTGAATGGCACAGCCTGGAGTTGGCGGCAGCAAGAGGAGACCATATAGTGGCTGAATGACACAACATGGAGGTGGCGGCAGCATGAGGAGACCATATAGTGGCTGAATGACACAGCGTGGAGGTGGCGGCAGCATGAAGGGACCATATAGTTGCTGAATGACACAACCTGGAGTTGGCGGCAGCATCAGGGGACCATATAGTGGCTGAATGGCACAGCCTGGAGTTGGCAGCAGCAAGAGGAAACCATATAGGGGCTGAATGGCACAGCCTGGAGTTGGCGGCAGCAAAAGGAGACCCTATATTGGCTGAATGACATAGCGTGGAGTTGGCGGCAGCATGAGGAGAACATTATAGAGGCTGAATGACACAGCCTGGAGTTGGCGGAAGCATGAGGAGAACATATAGTGGCAGAATGAGACAACCTGCAACCCTCTTCTCCTGATGATGACGAAGCCCCTTCTGCACCCGGCTCCCAAGTGAGATCGGCTTCATCATTATCGAGTTTTGTCTGCACGTCACTAAGTTAAAGTAGAATATGTCACGAAAAAACATTCTCAGAATCAGAATGATAACTAAAAGCATCAGAGTTATTAATGTTTAAAGTGACAGTGGTCAGAATTGCAAAAAAACGCTCTGGTCCTTAAGGTGTAAAATGGCCTGGTCCTTAAGGGGTTAAACTCAATCAGATAACCGATAATAAAACCACCCAAACCACAGTATACTTCCACCAAAGCTGTCCACCCAGATATTCTGGGTGACACCCCAACTGAATATTATAAATGACCACCTAAAAGGTGACTTACTCAATATACGGGCCTTGACATGTAAGGCAACAAGGGGGGGGGGGATGGGCAGGTTCACTTATCATCTTTTCTTCACAGAATGTGACCGCGCACCACTCTGCACCTGTATATATTTACTTGAAATTCCCGCCGTTAATGGAAGCAGCCAATCATGCAACAGGACTTGCTGCTAATCTGCCCAGCAACTCACCGGCCCTAAGAAAGAACTCGAGAGAAAAGGTTAGAAAGTTAAATGTTTCAACACCAACTGACAAACCTATTAAATATAATTATTATCCATATTAAACAGGGGGGGGGGAAGAGGGGCCCATCCCATGGGGCCCCTGCGTTACACTCCTGGGCCTTGTCATTGAATATCCATAAAACGTATCTTTATAAAATGGAAAGAATATGGCACAACCGCAAACCTACCAAGACAAGGCCGTCCACCCAAACTGACAAAATGGGAAAATGGAAGTGATTTAAATTTTTATTAGGGGAGGGGCTTTTATATATTTTTAAAAACTTTTTTTATTTTACGCTTTTTAAATCCCCATAGGGGACTATTACAAGCAATCTTTTGATTGCTTTCACTGAGAAATGTCTGATCACTATCGGTGCTCTATTTGTACAGTCTGCCCAGGCAGGGAGGTAAGATGGAGTCTTCTGGCCATAATATCATTCTAACCAATCAGATCCCGCGGTCTTGCTACATGGGTCAGATGGGCAACCCACACCTCCATTTTCTTACTTTACATGCAGCGATTGGCATTGATCATAGCATCTAATAGACCGCCGATGTCACCCACTATAAAGTGAGCGCGGCTACTTAAACACGCCATGCCGCAAATTTATAGACCAAGGACTAGACAGCGCCTTAAGTTTGCAGCACTTGTCCCCTAGGGGCTAAATAGTCTTAACTAAAAAATCTCACACTGTTTTGTGTATACAGCTCCTGTACAGAGTTATGTGTCTCCATGGTTACAGACTACAAACAAACTGTAGTCTCTTGCTGCCCTCAGTCTGCATACTGTTTTGTCTAAGGCAGGATGAGACTACACAGGGTTTTGTCTGTAGTCTGTTGCCATGGAGACACACAGATCTGAATAAGGACTGTATACAAAAATATACATGATAGTTGTAATAAAGATTGTTCTTTAATAACTTTAATAAGTTATTTTATTTTTTTTAAATCTAGGGTTTTTTGGGGGTTTTTTTTTTTTAAGGGAAAAAGTAAACTGGGCCCCACAAGGCTCTGCTGTGAATATTTGAGGAGTCCATGCATTGCACAGAAATTAATACAGTGTTTTCCATACAGTGTGTCTCCAGCCGAAGGCTGTCCAGGCATGCTGGGATTTCTAATGTTGCAACAGCTGGAGGCACCCTGAAGGCTATGTACAGGGCAACATTAAAAACATTTGTTTGTGACTAGAGATGAGTGAATTTTTGAAACATTTGATTCGGCCGATTCGCCCATTTTTCCAAAAGAATTTGGTTCGGTTTGAATTTATTTGCGGCGAATCTCCATTAAAAATGGCTATTTCTGGCCTACAGAGAGCCTCAATAGGGGTGTAGAACACTTTGCCTTGCTGTAACATGCATAGGGTGTGTGCTGGGTTAGTGAAATAATACTTATTATTCAATATGACATGCAGATTAGAATCACTGTCGCAGAGCGGCACAATGATAGAGCCTGGAGGTGGCTTCAGCATGAGGAGACCATATTGTGGCTGAATGACACAGCCTGGAGTTGGCAGCAGCAGGAGGAGACCATATAGTGGCTGAATGACCCAGCCAGGAGGTGGCAACAGACTGGTGATACCATAAGGCCTCACAATTGAAACATTTTTTAACATTTAAATTGAAGATTTCAAATACATGAACCTGAAAAGTTTTATTTAATGTGCCAGAAACATGAGGAGACCACATGGCGGTACAGTTACACAGCCTGGAGGTGGCGGAAGCATGATTAGTTGTGTTGGGCGCGAATATTCGCATTTCAAATTTTTTTCACGAATATTGCGAATTCGCAAATATTGCGAATATATTCGCTATATATTCAAAATGCGAATATTTGCTTTTTTCCCAGCGTATTCGCATATGTGAATATTTGCAAATGCCCATAGTCGCATATGTGAATATTCACATATTCCTTCTTTTCACTTGTGGGCCAATTAGAATGATGCAAATACACTTGTCAGAGGTTATCAACAACATCCCTAGAAACCAATAGTAAAGTTGCCCACCCCCTCACCGTTTTCTTCCTTGAATACGCAATTATCGAATATTTACATATGCTTATATTCGAATATGTGAATATTTGCATATGCAAATATGCGAAATTCGTGAATATAGGACAAATATTCGTCTTTATATTTGCAAAATATCGTGAATTCGAATATGGGCAATGACGCTCATCACTAATGATTAGACCATATAGTGGCTTAATGGCACAGCCTGGAGTTGGTGGCAGCAAGAGGAGACCATTTAGTGACTGAAGGACACAGCCTGGAGGTGGCAGCAGCAAGAGGAGACCATATAGTGGCTGAATGACACAGCCTGGAGGTGGTGGAAGCATGATTAGACCATATAGTGTCTGAATGGCACAGCCTGGAGTTGGAGGCAGCAAGAGGAGACCATATAGTGGCTGAATGACACAGCCTGTAGGTGGCAAAATCATGAGGAGACGATATAGTGGCTGAATGGCACAGCCTGGAGTTGGAGGCAGCAAGAGGAGACCATATAGTGGCTGAATGGCACAGCCTGGAGTTTGAGGCAGCAAGAGGAGACCATATAGTGGCTGAATGGCACAGCCTGGAGTTGGTGGCAGCAAGAGGAGACCATATAGTGGCTGAATGACACAGCCTGGAGTTGGCGGCAGCATGAGGAGACCATATAGTGGCTGAACGACACAGCATGGAGGTGGCAGCAGCATGAGACCATAAAGTGGTTGAATGACACAACCTGGAGTTGGCGGCAGCATGAGGAGAGCATATAGTGGCTGAATGAGACAGCCTGGAGGTGGCAGAAGCATGATTAGACCATAAAGTGGCTGAATGACACAGCCTGTAGGTGACGGAATAATGAGGAGACCATATAGTGGCTGAATGGCACAGCCTGGAGTTGGCAGCAGCAAGAGGAGACCATATAGTGGCTAAAAGACAAAGCCTGGAGTTGGCGGCAGCAAGAGGAGACCACATAGTGGCTGAATGACACAGCCTGGAGGTGGCGGAAGCATGATTAGACCATATAGTGGCTGAATGGCACAGCCTGGAGTTGGCGGCAGCAAGATGAGACCCTATAGTGGCTGAATGACACAGCCTTTAGGTGGTGGAATCATGAGGAGACCAAATAGTGGATGAATGACAAAGCCTGGAGTTGGCAGCAGCAAGAGGAGACCATATAGTGGCTGAATGGCACAGCCTGGAGTTGGCGGCAGCAAGAGGAGACCATATAGTGGCTGAATGACACAACATGGAGGTGGCGGCAGCATGAGGAGACCATATAGTGGCTGAATGACACAGCGTGGAGGTGGCGGCAGCATGAAGGGACCATATAGTTGCTGAATGACACAACCTGGAGTTGGCGGCAGCATCAGGGGACCATATAGTGGCTGAATGGCACAGCCTGGAGTTGGCAGCAGCAAGAGGAAACCATATAGGGGCTGAATGGCACAGCCTGGAGTTGGCGGCAGCAAAAGGAGACCCTATATTGGCTGAATGACATAGCGTGGAGTTGGCGGCAGCATGAGGAGAACATTATAGACGCTGAATGACACAGCCTGGAGTTGGCGGAAGCATGAGGAGAACATATAGTGGCAGAATGAGACAACCTGCAACCCTCTTCTCCTGATGATGACGAAGCCCCTTCTGCACCCGGCTCCCAAGTGAGATCGGCTTCATCATTATCGAGTTTTGTCTGCACGTCACTGATGTCCTCCTCAGGTTCCTAAACAGTGTCTACATCAGGAGCCTGAACGCTCGCTATACCACCTCCCACGCCACTCTCCTTATCATTACTTGCCTGCCTAGGGGAGGAAGCGGTTGATGTCTCCTCCACTTCTTGGCTGGGCAGTAGCTGCTGACTGTCCTCTAGTTGATCGTCCTCACTAAATAGTGGAGCTGAACCCACAGCATAAGATACTTCTGTGGGGGGAGGGAACAGCATAGGACAGAGGCAATAAGATGACAGGGACTGCTCCTGGGCCATGCCAACTGAGGGTTGTGTCTGAGGAACCCACCGACTGTTGACTGGGGGTGTCAGATGTCACTTTTCACGAAGTGGATGACTGTGTTAACCAATCGATGACGGCAGATGGGTTGCTGGTGGAGACACGACTGCTGGCTGATAACAGGAGTTCAGGCCTCTCGCTGCAACTCCTGCTGCCACTCACCCCTAGTCTGCTGCGACCTCTGCCTGCGCCTGACGAATTTAGGCCTCTGCCAATCCTCTGTGCACGTCCTGGCACTTCTCTGCCTAACATACTTAGTGCATATATGAGGAGAGGACAATATGCTCCACTACGCTTAACCTGTTCAGGACACAGGGCGTATGCGTACATCCTGCATACCGAGTCCTTAAGGACTGAGGGCGTATGGATACGCCCATGGGAATACCGGTCCCCGCCGCTAGCCGGTTAAGGACCAGATCGGGATGCCTGCTGAAATCATTCAGCAGGCATCCCGGCACATCGCCCAGGGGGGTCCTGAGACCCCCCCATGTCGGCGATCGGAGAAAATCGCATGTCAATTCAGACATGCGGTTTTCTCCAATTCCGGCCCGATCGGGTCTCTGGTGACCCGATCACCCGGAAAATAGGGCTGATCGGAGTTGGCAGCGACAGCCCCGATCAGCCTAAGGGATAGGAGTGAGGTCGCAGAGCTGCGATCTCCTCCTATCCCCTGCCATTAGCAGAACAGAGTTCTGACCAATGGCACCCCTGGATGTCGAGGGGATCATGGGAAGAAGATGGAGGCCGTACCTGCAGGAAAAGATGCCTGGGGACCCGAGATCTTCGCTGGAGACTGCTGGATCCTGGCTCAGGTAGGGAATCGTTGTTGGGGGGGGGGAAATTGAAAGTGAAAGTAAAACTATATTTACTGTGGCAACCACTAGGAAGGCCAAACTGCAACTCCCAGCATGCCCAGACAGCCAAAGGCTGTCTGGGCATGCTGGGAGTCTTAGTTTTGCAACATCTGGAGGGTCACAGTTTGGAGACCACGGTTAGAGTGGTGCCCAAACGGTAGCCCTCCAGATGTTGCCAAACTACAACTCTCAGCATGCCTGGACTGCCCAGGCATGCTGGGAGTTGTAGTTCTGTAACATCTGTCCCTTCAGATTTAGCAATTTTCATTAATTTTTTTAAAATTACTGCTCTACTTTGAAGCCCTCTAATTTTTTCAAAAAGTAAAAATATGTCCATTTTATGATGCCAACGTAAAGTGGACATATTGTATTTGTGAAGAAAAATAAAATTTATTGTGAATATCAATTTTCCTTACAAGTAGAGAGCTTCAAAGTTAGAAAAATGCTAAATTTTCAAAATTTTCATGAAATTTGGGGATTTTGCACCAAAAAAGAATGCAAGTAGCGCCGAAAATTTACCACCAAAATAAAGTAGAATATGTCATTAAAAAAACTATCTCAGAATCAGAATATTTGGTAAAAGGGTTTTCGCCTTATTAATTCATAAAGCGACGGTGGTCAGAATTGAGAAAAAGGGCTCAGTCCTTAAGGGGAAAAAGGGCTGCGTCCTTAAGGGGTTAAAACAGTATTTGTCTACAACACCAGCAGGTGTACTTTTGGCTGGCATTTCACAGTAACTAGGGTCTTAGGACTTTAACAGGAACAAAATGGTACACCACTTAGATGTACGTACGTGGTATGCACTTATGATTGGAGTACAATGTGCTCCACTACGCTTAAAATAATATTTGTCTAGAACAGCAGCAGGTGTGTACTTTTGGCTGGCCTTTCACAGTAACTAGGCCCTTAAGACTTTAACAGGAACAAAATGGTACACCACCTATGTACGCACAGGTTACACTTAATAGAGGACAATACACTCCACTACTCAACCAGTATTAGGTACTAATAGCAGGTGATTGTGGCCTTTAGTGCTCTGCTCACCCTAACTGGCTGGCTACTATTAGCTTTTCATTTGTTGTACACACCAGTGCTGCAGCACAGAGTCGCTGTGTACTACACCCAAAATTGCACTCTCTCTCTCAATCTCTCTCCCTTCCCAATCAGTGCTTCTATGCTGGATTTGGGCTTGAATCGCTGCTGTAAAAAAGCTTTTCTGTGCATCACAGTGGTGGCTGGCTGCTGATAGGCTGCATGGGATTCAGAGTCATCCCGCCTACCCTTGTTCTTGTCTTCTCAGCATTCGTTGCCCCATGTCCTGATATGCTGAGCCACCATCTTAGATGCCCTGGAGCCTGGACCACACTAAATTGAGTTTAATGAAGCGATTCATGCGATCGAATCGCGGTGATATTCGCATTCGTTGCAAAGCGAATTTTTCCTGAAATTTGTAACGAATTTGGATTTGTCAGATTCGATTCGCTCATCCCTATTTGTGACGTGTTTAGCCACGCAACACTAACTCTGACTGGAAGCGTATAAAGAGATTAGTGTTCGCAGAAGGGACCTTGCCCAGCTGGTTCCCCCACTTATGACTAGTAGATTCTGAGACTTTGCTGGGAGTTGTAGTTTTGCAACAGCTGGAGACACACTGTTTGGAAAACACTGAACTAATACTATTCTCTTATGACTTCCAAACATATTCCTTGAAAGAGAGTCTAAAGGGTTAGCTATAGGCAGTTTATCTCCTTTCATACATTCTTCCATATTGTAGGATTAAGATTTTCCAGGTCTGAACATAATCTGCGACTGTATTCTTGTTCTAATGCCAGTGATTTATGGCCGCATCGAAACGCCGCATGACAAATATATGAATCCAGAGCTGGAGTAACATTAAACACATGGTCCTGTGCCTCGGGGTGTCATTCCGCAATCATTCCGCACTCTCCTTGCAATGCACATATGCCAAAGTCTTTGTCTCCTGTTGGAAAATAAAAAATTAAAGTTTTAAGATTCTTATCTACAGCAGGGACCCATTTTGTAAAATGTATGGTTTGAACCTTACAGGAGTTGTCTCATTTTAAACATATTTTCAATTTCCCTATGGGTATAGAGAATCTGTCGACACTCCTGTGTGTTGTAGTATAGAGGATCTGTCCTGTGTGGTGTAGTATAGAGGATCTCTCCTGTGTGGTGTAGTGTAGAGGATCTCTCCTGTGTGGTGTAGTATTGAGGATCTGTCCTGTGTGGTGTAGTATAGAGGATCTCTCCTGTGTGGTGTAGTATAGAGGATCTCTCCTGTGTGGTATAGTATAGAGGATCTCTCCCGTGTGGTGTAGTATAGAGGATCTCTCCCGTGTGGTGTAGTATAGAGGATCTCTCCCGTGTGGTGTAGTATAGAGGATCCCTCCCGTGTGGTGTAGTGTAGAGGATCTCTCCTGTGTGGTGTAGTGTAGAGGATCTCTCCTGTGTGGTGTAGTGTAGAGGATCTCTCCTGTGTGGTGTAGTATAGAGGATCTCTCCTGTGTGGTGTAGTGTAGAGGATCTCTCCTGTGTGGTGTAGTGTAGAGGATCTGTCCTGTGTGGTGTAGTATAGAGGATCTCTCCTGTGTGGTGTAGTATAGAGGATCTCTCCTGTGTGGTGTAGTATAGAGGATCTCTCCTGTGTGGTGTAGTATAGAGGATCTCTCCTGTGTGGTGCAGTATAGAGGATCTCTCCTGTGTGGTGCAGTATAGAGGATCTCTCCTGTGTGGTGCAGTATAGAGGATCTCTCCTGTGTGGTGCAGTATAGAGGATCTCTCCAGTGTGGTGCAGTATAGAGGATCTCTCCCGTGTGGTGCAGTATAGAGGATCTCTCCCGTTGTCACGATGCCGGCTGGCAGGTAGTGGATCCTCTGTGCCAGAGAGGGATTGGCGTGGACCGTGCTAGAGGATCGGTTCTAAGTCACTACTGGTTTTCACCAGAGCCCGCCGCAAAGCGGGATGGTCTTGCTGCGGCGGTAGTGACCAGGTCGTATCCCCTAGCAACGGCTCAACCTCTCTGGCTGCTGAAGATAGGCGCGGTACAAGGGAGTAGACAGAAGCAAGGTCGGACGTAGCAGAAGGTCGGGGCAGGCAGCAAGGATCGTAGTCAGGGGCAACGGCAGAAGGTCTGGAATCACAGGCAAGGAACACACAAGGAACGCTTTCACTGGCACTAGGGCAACAAGATCCGGCGAGGGAGTGAAGGGGAAGTGAGGTGATATAGGGAAGTGCACAGGTGTAAACACTAATTGGAACCACTGCACCAATCAGCGGTGCAGTGGCCCTTTAAATCGCAAAGACCCGGCGCGCGCGCGCCCTAGGGAGCGGGGCCGCGCGCGCCGGGACAGAACTGACGGGGAGCGAGTAAGGTACGGGAGCCGGGGTGCGCATCGCGAGCGGGCGCTACCCGCATCGCGAATCGCATCCCGGCCGGAGGTAGTAACGCAGCGCCCCGGGTCCGTGGAACCGACCGGGGCGCTGCAGTGAGGGAAGTGTAGCGAGCGCTCCGGGGAGGAGCGGGGACCCGGAGCGCTCGGCGTAACAGTACCCCCCCCCTTGGGTCTCCCCCTCTTCTTGGGGCCTGAGAACCTGAGGATCAGACTTTTGTCCAGGATATTGTCCTCAGGTTCCCAGGACCTCTCTTCTGGACCACAACCCTCCCAATCCACTAAAAAAAAAGTTCTTCCCCTGACCTTTTTAGAGGCCAAAATCTCTTTGACAGAGAAGATGTCCGAGGAGCCGGAAACAGGAGTGGGAGGAACAGATTTAGGAGAAAAACGGTTGAGGATGAGAGGTTTAAGAAGAGAGACGTGAAAGGCATTAGGGATACGAAGAGAAGGAGGAAGAAGAAGTTTGTAAGAGACAGGATTAATTTGACACAAAACTTTAAAAGGACCAAGATAGCGTGGTCCCAACTTATAGCTCGGGACACGGAAACGGACATATTTAGCGGAGAGCCATACCTTGTCTCCAGGGGAAAAAATGGGAGGAGCTCTTCTTTTCTTATCTGCGAATCTCTTCATGCGAGAAGAAGCCTGTAAGAGAGAATTTTGGGTCTCTTTCCATATGGTGGAAAGATCACGAGAAATTTCATCCACAGCGGGCAGACCAGAGGGCAAGGGGGTAGGGAGGGGGGGAAGAGGGTGACGGCCGTACACCACGAAAAACGGAGATTTGGAGGAAGATTCAGAGATTCTGAAATTATACGAGAATTCGGCCCAAGGTAGAAGATCTGCCCAGTCATCCTGGCGGGAGGAAACAAAATGTCGTAAATAGTCACCCAAGATCTGGTTAATTCTCTCTACTTGTCCATTGGATTGAGGATGGTATGCAGAAGAAAAATTTAATTTAATCTTGAGTTGTTTACAGAGAGCCCTCCAGAATTTAGACACAAATTGGACGCCTCTATCCGAGACGATCTGTGTAGGCAACCCGTGAAGACGAAAAATGTGTACAAAAAATTGTTTAGCCAACTGAGGCGCTGAAGGAAGACCAGGAAGAGGGATGAAATGTGCCATTTTGGAGAATCGATCAACGACCACCCAAATAACAGTGTTGCCATGGGATGGGGGTAAGTCAGTAATAAAATCCATACCAATCAGAGACCAAGGTTGTTCGGGGACAGGTAGAGGATGAAGAAAACCAGCGGGCTTCTGGCGAGGAGTCTTATCCCGGGCACAGATAGTGCAGGCTCGCACAAAGTCCACCACATCAGTCTCAAGAGTCGGCCACCAATAGAAGCGAGAGATGAGTTGCACAGATTTCTTGATGCCCGCATGACCTGCGAGATGGGAGGAGTGACCCCATTTGAGGATCCCAAGGCGTTGGCGTGGAGAAACAAAGGTCTTTCCTGGAGGAGTTTGCCTGATGGAGGCTGGAGAAGTGGAAATCAGGCAGTCAGGAGGAATGATGTGTTGAGGAGAGAGTTCAATTTCAGAGGCATCTGAGGAACGAGAGAGAGCATCGGCCCTAATGTTTTTATCAGCAGGCCGAAAGTGAATTTCAAAATTAAATCGGGCAAAGAACAGAGACCATCTGGCCTGACGAGGATTCAGCCGTTGGGCAGACTGGAGGTAGGAGAGGTTCTTGTGATCGGTGTAAATAATAACTGGAAATCTTGATCCCTCCAGCAGATGCCTCCATTCCTCAAGTGCTAATTTAATGGCTAGAAGCTCTCGATCCCCGATGGAGTAGTTCCTCTCCGCCGGAGAGAAGGTCCTGGAAAAAAAACCACAAGTAACAGCATGCCCGGAAGAGTTTTTTTGTAGAAGGACAGCTCCAGCTCCCACTGAGGAGGCATCAACCTCCAATAGGAAGGGTTTAGATGGGTCAGGTCTGGAGAGCACGGGAGCCGAAGAAAAGGCAGACTTGAGTCGTTTAAAGGCGTCTTCCGCTTGAGGAGGCCAAGACTTGGGATCGGCATTTTTTTTTGTTAAAGCCACAATAGGAGCCACAATGGTAGAAAAATGTGGAATAAATTGCCTGTAATAATTGGCGAACCCCAAAAAACGTTGGATGGCACGGAGTCCGGAGGGGCGTGGCCAATCTAAGACGGCAGAGAGTTTATCTGGGTCCATTTGTAGTCCCTGGCCAGAGACCAAGTATCCTAGAAAAGGAAGAGATTGGCATTCAAACAGACATTTCTCTATTTTGGCATAGAGTTGATTATCACGAAGTCTCTGAAGAACCATACGGACATGCTGGCGGTGTTCTTCAAGATTGGCAGAAAAAATCAGGATATCGTCCAGATATACAACAACACAGGAGTATAGTAGATCACGAAAAATTTCATTAACAAAGTCTTGGAAGACGGCAGGGGCGTTGCATAGACCAAAGGGCATGACCAGATACTCAAAGTGTCCATCTCTGGTGTTAAATGCCGTTTTCCATTCATCCCCCTCTCTGATGCGGATGAGATTATAAGCACCTCTTAAGTCCAGTTTGGTAAAAATATGGGCACCTTGGAGACGATCAAAGAGTTCAGAGATGAGGGGTAGGGGGTAGCGGTTCTTAACCGTGATTTTATTAAGACCGCGGTAGTCAATGCAAGGACGTAGAGAGCCATCTTTTTTGGACACAAAGAAAAATCCGGCTCCGGCAGGAGAGGAGGATTTACGGATAAAGCCCTTTTTTAAATTTTCTTGGACGTATTCAGACATGGCAAGAGTCTCTGGGACGGACAGAGGATAGATTCTGCCCCGGGGTGGAGTAGTGCCCGGGAGGAGGTCAATGGGACAATCATAAGGCCTGTGAGGAGGTAGAGTCTCAGCTTGTTTTTTGCAAAAAACGTCCGCAAAGTCCATATAGGCCTTAGGGAGACCGGTTACATGAGGAAGCACAGGGACACGGCAAGGTTTACTGGGAACCGGTTTTAAGCAGTCCTTGGAACAAGAGGGCCCCCAACTCTTGATCTCCCCAGTGGACCAATCCAGGATTGGGGAATGGAGTTGAAGCCAGGGAAGTCCAAGAAGGATTTCAGAAGTGCAATTGGGGAGGACCAACAGTTCAATCCTCTCGTGATGAGATCCGATGCACATTAGAAGGGGCTCCGTGCGGAAACGTATAGTACAGTCCAATCTTTCATTGTTTACACAATTGATGTAGAGGGGTCTGGCGAGACTGGTCACCGGGATGTTGAACCTGTTGACGAGAGAGGCTAAGATGAAATTTCCTGCAGATCCAGAGTCCAGGAAGGCCACAGCAGAGAAGGAGAAGGCAGAGGCAGACATCCGCACAGGCACAGTAAGACGTGGAGAAGCAGAGTAGACATCAAGGACTGTCTCACCTTTGTGCGGAGTCAGCGGACGTCTTTCCAGGCGGGGAGGACGGATAGGACAATCCTTCAGGAAGTGTTCGGTACTAGCACAGTACAGGCAGAGATTCTCCATGCGGCGTCGTGTCCTCTCTTGGGGTGTCAGGCGAGACCGGTCGACCTGCATAGCCTCCACGGCGGGAGGCACAGGAACAGATTGCAGGGGACCAGAGGAGAGAGGAGCCGGGGAGAAGAAACGCCTCGTGCGAACAGAGTCCATATCCTGGCGGAGCTCCTGACGCCGTTCGGAAAAACGCATGTCAATGCGAGTGGCAAGATGGATGAGTTCATGTAGGTTAGCAGGGATTTCTCGTGCGGCCAGAACATCTTTAATGTTGCTGGATAGGCCTTTTTTAAAGGTCGCGCAGAGTGCCTCATTATTCCAGGATAATTCTGAAGCAAGGGTACGGAACTGTACGGCATACTCGCCAACGGAAGAATTACCCTGGACCAGGTTCAACAGGGCAGTCTCAGCAGAAGAGGCTCGGGCAGGTTCCTCAAAGACACTTCGAATTTCCGAGAAGAAGGAGTGTACAGAGGCAGTGACGGGGTCATTGCGGTCCCAGAGCGGTGTGGCCCAAGCCAGGGCTTTTCCAGACAGCAGGCTGACTACGAAAGCCACCTTAGACCTTTCAGTGGGGAACTGGTCCGACATCATCTCCAAGTGTAATGAACATTGGGAAAGAAAGCCACGGCAAAACTTAGAGTCCCCATCAAATTTATCCGGCAAGGATAGTCGTATTCCAGAAGCGGCCACTCGCTGCGGAGGAGGTACAGGAGCTGGCGGAGGAGATGATTGCTGGAGCTGTGGTAGTAACTGTTGTAGCATAACAGTCAGTTGAGACAGCTGTTGGCCTTGTTGCGCAATCTGTTGTGACTGCTGGGCGACCACCGTGGTGAGGTCAGCGACAACTGGCAGAGGAACTTCAGCGGGATCCATGGCCGGATCTACTGTCACGATGCCGGCTGGCAGGTAGTGGATCCTCTGTGCCAGAGAGGGATTGGCGTGGACCGTGCTAGAGGATCGGTTCTAAGTCACTACTGGTTTTCACCAGAGCCCGCCGCAAAGCGGGATGGTCTTGCTGCGGCGGTAGTGACCAGGTCGTATCCCCTAGCAACGGCTCAACCTCTCTGGCTGCTGAAGATAGGCGCGGTACAAGGGAGTAGACAGAAGCAAGGTCGGACGTAGCAGAAGGTCGGGGCAGGCAGCAAGGATCGTAGTCAGGGGCAACGGCAGAAGGTCTGGAATCACAGGCAAGGAACACACAAGGAACGCTTTCACTGGCACTAGGGCAACAAGATCCGGCGAGGGAGTGAAGGGGAAGTGAGGTGATATAGGGAAGTGCACAGGTGTAAACACTAATTGGAACCACTGCACCAATCAGCGGTGCAGTGGCCCTTTAAATCGCAAAGACCCGGCGCGCGCGCGCCCTAGGGAGCGGGGCCGCGCGCGCCGGGACAGAACTGACGGGGAGCGAGTAAGGTACGGGAGCCGGGGTGCGCATCGCGAGCGGGCGCTACCCGCATCGCGAATCGCATCCCGGCCGGAGGTAGTAACGCAGCGCCCCGGGTCCGTGGAACCGACCGGGGCGCTGCAGTGAGGGAAGTGTAGCGAGCGCTCCGGGGAGGAGCGGGGACCCGGAGCGCTCGGCGTAACACCCGTGTGGTGCAGTATAGAGGATCTCTCCTGTGTGGTGCAGTATAGAGGATCTCTCCTGTGTGGTGTAGTGTAGAGGATCTCTCCTGTGTGGTGTAGTATGGAGGATCTCTCCTGTGTGGTGTAGTATGGAGGATCTCTCCTGTGTGGTGTAGTATGGAGGATCTCTCCTGTGTGGTGTAGTATGGAGGATCTCTCCTGTGTGGTGTAGTATGGAGGATCTCTCCTGTGTGGTGTAGTATAGAGGGATCTGTCCTGTGTGGTGTAGTATAGAGGATCTGTCCTGTGTGGTGTAGTATAGAGGATCTCTCCTGTGTGGTGTAGTATAGAGGATCTCTCCTGTGTGGTGTAGTATAGAGGATCTCTCCTGTGTGGTGTAGTATGGAGGATCTCTCCTGTGTGGTGTAGTATGGAGGATCTGTCCTGTGTGGTGTAGTATGGAGGATCTCTCCTGTGTGGTGTAGTATAGAGGATCTCTCCTGTGTGGTGTAGTATGGAGGATCTCTCTTGTGTGGTGTAGTGTGGAAGATCTCTCCTGTGTGGTGTAGTATGGAGGATCTCTCCTGTGTGGTGTAGTATAGAGTTGTCCTAGGTTTCTCTTCCCCTAAGAGTATATGATGGACACTGTTGCCTTTTGGCAGGAACTTCTGATTCTTGTCATTCTACACGTGCTCTACAATGCCCAACTGTGGAATGCAGGCAAATAGTTTTAGCCATTTCATCCACATGCTGATGAGGCCCGGCCTGTAGCTCTAAAAGGTCCCGAAATTAAGTAAGGTACAATGTTCAACTTCTCCTTGCTGACTTGAAGACAAATGTGGTCCTCTTGACCACCGGCAATCTTTACAAAGGATACTTAGAGTCACTGTCATCATGAAAAACTTTAATATTTTCTAGTACTACTGATGAGATGACTTTTTTAAATATACATTTATTTAAAAAAATAAAATTTTACAAAAAAATCTAAAATGAAAATAGCCACCACTAGGGGTCATCTATCTTTATGCAGACAGACTACTCTATATTTTGCAGCATACTGGATACCGGCCGTAAAGTGTGTTGGTATCCAGTATAGAAGATCCCCATCGCACCACTGCAGCCTTCAGCTGTTCTTAAACTGCATGATGGGAGTTGTAGTTTTACAACAGCTGGGGGTACAATCTTTGTAAAACTCTGTATTAGAGCTGTGTATTCTCCAGCTGTGTAGCCTCCAGCTCTTGCAAAACTACAGACAAAGGATGTGTGGGCATGCTGGGAGTTGTAGTTTTGCAACAGCTAAAGGCAACACTGCTCTAACACAGTGCTTTACAAACACTACAGCTCCAGCTGTTGCAATGCAAAACTACAACTCCCAGCATGCTTGAACAGCCAAAGCTTTCTCTGACTGCTAAATGACAAAGAAGCTGATCAGACATTCAGGAGTCTGTGAAAGCTGAATGACACCCACAGTGACAGCTATGTTGATTAGCATCCAGCTTAGATAGAAAATGTATGTATAACAACTACTGTGCCGTGATTTGCAGACTGCCAGGCTGCTCCCAGACTCAGAGCAGAGGAGTCATCACAGTGAGGGAGAGAGATGGACCCGCCCCCCCAACAAGGCAAAAAGACAAAGCAAGTGAGCAAGATATGAATTCTATTTGTTAGGGATATGCAGGTCATAGACACAAATGATATGTACATGATCAGGATTAGGTACTGAGTAACAAATCCCATTTATTTTTATTTTTTTGCACTGACAGGTACGCTTTAAAGGAGATATCCAACCAAAAGTGGTATACAAAACAACTTAAATACTTTATATATATATATATATATATATATATATATATATATATATGCTCACCATGACTCCTCAAGGCATCCCAGTTGACCCCCATAAACAGCCTTTGAAAATCTTGCTGAGTGAGCAAAAAACTCCACACACTGGACTTGTTTTCTATGTGAGCTGCAGGGAGGGCCTGCTGTGAGAGTGAGCAGAGAGGGGTGTGTTGCCCTCCAGCCAATCAAGGACACTCAAACATGGCACACTGAAGCTGCCAGCTCTCTGAGCAGGGGAGAAGGGAGTGTGAAGTGTCTAGTCATCAGTATGATAAGATCTCCTGGATCATACTGGGTATGTGCTCAGCAAAGATTACACTTCACACTGCAAAGTTGAATAACTTTATCATGTGCAGCTATATAAAAGTAATTTCATTTGGCTGGAGTTCTCCCGTAAGAATGTGTAGAACCCCTTGGACTAGACTTGTGAACCAGTGTCCATGGGTCATTCACTGGGCTGAGGTCCCATGTGACCCAGGATCTCTCAGAGAAGACCTGCAAGTCCGTGACCACCCCAGTATGGTTTTTATCTAGTGCAACCTGCTTGCCCCAC